>NC_060140.1:48198417-48531195 GCF_021461385.2 Schistocerca piceifrons | reverse complement strand
GCATCGGAATCTAAAAGTGTATAATGAATTCTACTCTGTTTTTGTAAATGATGAAAGTCTATGTGAATGCAGCTTGCCGCTAACTTGGTGTAATGTTTTACTGTACAGAAGTGTATCTGTCGCCTTTATCGCTCTTTCCCTCTCACACATAAATCGGTACAATAAAGTCAGGGATTAGTGTTTTCTAGTTAGACTGATCCGTGAAAAGACAGAGAAACAATTATGCTAATGGAGGATTCTCTCACTCTCTCTCTCTCTCTCTCTCTCTCTCTCTCTCTCTCTGTCCTTTATCTGTGTACAGTTTAAATATATTATTTACGTGAAATCAGCCTAGTAGAATCTCTGGTGGAGCCCTTCGTCTTAATTTTCAGCGGCTGGCTTGCTAGAAACGATCTTTACATTTGTTATTATTATTAAGCGCTGCATTCAGTTGGGAAAATCGATCGTTTGAACAATTCGTTCAGTTTACGACAGATCTAAAATTTCAGATGTGGACGAAGCCTTTTTGGACGATTTCAAAAAACTCAGAGATTGCAGGCTCTCTTCGTCACAGCTGAAACTTCCCAATTAATTACAGGGCCCAGACAATCATCAATGGTTCAGACAGAGAACTCATTCGTCATTCACTCTAGAATAAAATGGTCACAAACCTTATTTCTGAGGAAAATTGCATATTGAATCCATTTCCGTACATGTTCCGTTTTCTGTTGGTTCCAAGTCTCATGTAATTTTCGTTTACAGGTTTTTCTTTCTCTTTATCTATCACGCTAGCGGCACAAACTTTCCTAGGTCGCTTTAGCGCGAAGAAGAGTAAATAAATCTCCTTTAACAATCCGACAATCTTCCAACCGATACTTCCGAAGCTGTTCCTCTCTCTCTCTATAATAACCATGGAGCATACATTTCTGTACCTCTGTTGTTCCAAAGAATAAACATACTAGAAAAATACATTGGCGTCGACGAGCTGTCGGCGCATATATTACTAGAAAATCTGATCAAATACTTTTCAAACGCAAATTCATGTGGATGATTTTGTTGACCATTATTAATTATTGCGTGGTAGAGGGTAATTTTCCGTGGGGAAAGTTTGTGAGCTCAATTTTGATTCACCGAACACACTTCGCGAGCTATCTATTAGCGTGGATAACCCGGAAGTGTGATTGTCAGTCCTCCGACTGAAAAAGAATATTATATTTGAGACAGACGAAGAAAAGAAATGTTGAAGACAGAAGAAATGAAGAGACCGGTACCGCGGCTGTATTGCTTTTACGTGCATCTAGGTGTTATATTTGCGGTGCACAACCAAGGAAGATGATCTTTCATGAACTGATGTCAGGGTCTACCCATTCGGGAACTTTCTTAAGCAGGGAAACCTTGGAAAACCTCTTAAGCCTAGACCCCCAGTCTACGGTACATAGAAGATAGGAAAGCCTATACAAGAAAAAAAAATATAATTTTGAAATAGATCTCGAAAGGAAAGACAGGGATCAATTTGTATCACGATTTGGAGAAGAGTGGTTTGTGCCTCTAGCAAAAAAAAACGTTTTACAATAAATAACGTGAATTCTCGTTTTACAATCTTGCTCCTGGTACAATATCTTGCGGTGCTAAACTCCCCCGGGTCTTGCATGTCCCCGACGTCCACATTTGTAGTCGGTCTTCTAAGCGGCCCCCTCTGTAGTTGATCTTCTACGCGGCCCACAATGGGAAGAGTAGAAGGAACAGGGATACTCGAATTCACATGCAACATTCATTCCAAAAGAATTAGCAATGACCAAAAGGAAAACTCTTCCTGTAAGAGAACTGATTAGGTTGCACCGTCCAAGATTCTCCTTTTCGAAAGCAAAATCCTCATGGCTTCTTGGATCCTTTTTGTTACGACGCACTTCAAGGAATTCAACCATTAACTAATGATGTTGCCATAAGCATCATCCGATTTACTCCCTTTTGAATACTCCTTTTGACTTTGCCTCCCCACTTGTGCTTATAAGTCCAAAAGTTCTAACACATTTTCTATCACTAATTTGTTCTTCGTAATTTAAAGGATTCATGTAACTTACTATAGATTTTGGATTCAAATCATCGAATAATGGAAAGTGTAGTTCATTTTATACCAAGACATCATCCATATTTCCTTGATAAGTCATATAATTTAGCTATACTCAAAACTTTTTATTCTAAACACATATATTTCTTCGCTTGAGTGCTGAAATGTAAAAGTTATTAGCATTGAGGAATGCGGATTCGCTTCTTTCAATTACTCTCTGATTCATACGGTGTTCATCCATGCTCATATACGGAAATGGATTTTTCACACAAAATTCCGAAACGAACACGAACCATTAAATTACTACTGAATCTATGAATATTACTTTCTTTAATCATCATTAATAAATTAAAAACTCTTAACTTCTAATTATAACACCTATTCCTTTTAGAGTTCAACATGAATCAGTTTATCCTCGCATTTGGTGCGAGTCTCTTACAAAGCATATCTGTATCGTCTATATCGATTTTAATTCTCGCGCCGACGTCAACTGTTTTGCGCGGGAAATTATCTTTGCGGCGTTAACCGTCACTCACGATTCACTACCACAACACATCCCTTCACACGTTTACACATGTAAGCGTTCACATGAGATTATATATGAATATTCACTCGGAACCTCTTTTGATTATTTCGCGTCATTTGCGAGAAACATTTCATTCTTCTTGAAGGTCAGTTAGATCTTTAATCATTCTTGATGACATTAGCAATGCTAAAGTTCTATGTTCACCCAAACCACAGGTGAAGCCTATCTCCACTATCTTCTTTACAACACTCGATAATAATAGTTAGTCACTATTTCTATACTCTATGTCACTGATTAACTATTTCAATTTAAAGGTTTCTATCACTACACACACAGTTTATTGTTATGTTTTTTACGAGCGTTCATTTCTGTCACTCGGAACACCATTCCTCCCTATCTTCTAATCTTCATTATACTTTTTTAAGTCGTTATGAGAAAATAACCCTTTTATTTTGTTCGATCCCGGGTATGCTAACAGATAAGCCCCCGGATTCGGAATTTGTAGGATAATGTATGGTCCAGTATATAGTAACTCCCATTTCTTTATACTTTTCTTTATTACGGATGATTTAGTATGTCGTTTGACTAGTACCTTCTCTCTGACATGGTATGTCTGTACCCTCTTGATTAATTTGTCATATTGTTGTTTACTCTGATCAGCCTTTTTCGTCATATTTATGATAGCTTGTCTTATTTTTTCTTCCCAAGGCATCTCAGTTTCCTGAGTTTTGGGGATATGGTCAGTCCAGAAGTTTTCCTCTTTTGCTCCGAACATCAATTCACGAGGTGTATATCCAGTTGAGGAGTGGGGCATGTTATTGTATATCTGCTCAAACTCTTCCACATAATTTGCCCACACAGTTTGCTTATTATGGCAATACGTCCTCATAAATCGATTGAATTCTCTAGAAATCCTCTCAACCAAATTGCCTTGTGGGTGGTAAAATGATGTTAGTATATGTTTCACACCGACTTGAGACAAAGTCTGCTTCCATCGGAGTCCCGTGAATATTTTAGCATTGTCTGTTATGATCGCCTTAGGTGTACCAACATGTGGAAGATAATCCCTTATCAATCTTAATACAATTACTTTGGCTGTAGCCGCCTTTATCGGGTATAGCTTTACGTATTTCGTACACACATCGAGAAATGCCAACACATATTTAACAACACCTCTTGAAGTAGGTAACGGTCCACACAGATCGCATGAAATTAATTCTTTTGGTTCTTGTACTAATATTGAGCATAATGGGTGCTTAGTCCCTTTTGAATCCGGCTTTGTTTTTTGACATATTATGCATCTCTTTAAGACCTCATGCAGTCTGCGCTTTATGTTGGGAAAATAACAGTACCCACTTATTTTGTCTGCACATTTTGTCGCACCGAAATGTCCCCAGGTTAAATGAGTGAACCATACAAGATTCTCTATTTGTGCCTCAGGTATACAAACACACCAACGGACTTTGTTTGGCCTTCCACAGCGGAAAAATAATACGCCATTTACCAGCTTGTAATAGTTTGCCATCTGATCCGAAGGTTGCTCTTGTAACCTTTGAATGACACTTCCCCACTGAGCATCCTTTTTCTGTAACTGGGCCATATGCACACACAAATTGACGTAGTACGTCTTAAATGGATTTTCCTGCAGCAGCAATACAGGGAATTCTGAGGAATTATTTACTTCAATCTCTTTTGTTAAACCCTGCGGTGACCTTGATAGAGCGTCAGCAATAATGTTTTGCTGCCCTGAGACATGTACGATCTTAAACTGGTGTTGTTGCAGAGCGAGCGTCCATCTAGCCAGCCTGGGGTGTAACAGTTTACACGTTTGTAAAAACGTTAATGATTGGTGATCGCAATATACGATGGTCTTCGACCCATATAAATAATAATGAAATTTTTTTAAATCCTCAGACGACCGCAAGAGCCTCTAATTCTGTCGTCGTGTACGTTCGTTCACAGTTGGACAAAACACGACTAGCAAACGCAATAGCACAAAAGGTAAGCTGTCCATTTATCTTGCGTACTTGAAAAAGGCACACTCCAAGACCCACATTTGACGAATCTGTTGACAAGTAGAATTCCTCTTGCATGTCCGGATGGTACAAAAGCGGTGCATTTACTAATTGCTTCTTTATCTCTTCAAATGCTTCTTGACACTCTAATGTCCAGAGCCAGGGCACATCCTTCTTCAGCAAACTATTTAGAGCTGCTGCATTCATGGCCTGATTCGTTATAAATCTTCTAAAAAATGAGGCAAGACCCATAAACCCTTTTAATTGCCTCCTATTTCTCGGTGTTGGAAACTTATTAATCGCAATTAGCTTCTCCTTGGTCGGTAAAATTCCCTTTGCGTCAACTATATGCCCCAGGAACTTGATTCTGTTTAGTGCAAAATGGGATTTCTGTAGGTTAGCAGTTATTCCCATGGTTTTGAACACGTCCAACACCCGACTCAGTAAGGTAATATGCTCCTCCCAGGTCTTCGATGCAATAAGCATATCATCAACAAATACTGTTATCCTGCTTCTTAGTTCTGGGCCTAGAGCATAATCTAGAGCTGCTATAAAGATTCCAGCACTAATGTTGAGTCCGAAAGGAACTACAGTAAATTAGTAACTTCTTCCGGCATAAATGAAAGCTGTATATTTCCTTGATAACTCATCTAGCTTGACCTGCCAATACGAACTCCGCAAATCGATGCTCGTCAAATATTGGACATCCTGGAACCGTTGTATCAGTTCGTCTATGTTTTCCGGATGTGTTCTCACTGGAATTATGATTTTATTTATTTCCCTGGCGTCGAGTACCAGTCTCACAGTTCCATTTGCTTTTGGCACGACCAACAATGGGGAGCAGTATGGGCTTGTAGAGGGTTCGATCAAACCCCATTTCAACATGCGATCTATTTCTTTTTGAACTTGAACCTTTAACCTCCAGGGAACAGGATAGAAAGTTCTACAATACGTTTCGTGTGGCTTAACGTAGAGATGGCATATGTATCCCTTAATAACTCCTGGCCTTTCGTCAAACACGTTTTCATACACTAATAATAATTCTTTGAGCTGCTTCTTCTGCTCTTCAATAATGCAGTCGGATTCCTTTAACTTCTCATACACTAATTGACCGAAGTCTCCTTTGACTTGGAACTCATTATTTACGTGCTGTTTAGAATTTTGTGCAGTCCTGATTACTTGCACACTGATCCCACTATTATATTTTCTGGTAAGGCTTTCCTTTTTCAACGAGTCCAACTCAATTTCTTGTTTATTTACATTTAACCAAATTTTTCCTGTTTTAAAATCTATTCTGCATCCGTATTGACGTAGGCTGTCGACTCCTATAATGCAGTCTACCACCAAATTCTTTACAACAAGGAATGTGCTTAATATTGCTACATTTCCGACTCCTACACTAAGTAGTGACTGCACTTTTACATTAGCCGATCTAGCCCCAACGGCGCCTATTATTCTGCAATTTTGAACTGGAAAAATTGGTACTCGTCTTATATTTCTGATCTTGTTGAATAGAGCCTCCGAAATAACATTCGTGGTTGCAGCTGTGTCCAAAACCGCCACTGTAGGTACAGCCTCCAAAATGACTTGCACTTCGGCTACTGCCACCTGTTCCTTATCCTCATCTTGGAGTTCTAAGTCCTCGGTCAATTCATCTGCCAGTAATCGTCCATCATTATACGTTAGCATGGGTACACATATCCTGTTGCCCCTCAACCAATTGTTGACCGCTCCTCCGGGGCACGAGTGGGTCCTTACAAGTTTGTTGGATTTTGATTCGCCTGGTGGTTGACATCGTCCGTCACTTCGGTAATTACCGGTTGATTCGTAGATGTCCGTCCCCACTGATGTTGGTTATTTGAATCTATTCCCCCCGGTTGATTCCACTTCCTATTACTTTTATTGTTCCAGGCTTGCGGTCTGAAATTCCTTTCGTTCCCCCATACGGGATTGTATCGTTTCCCATTCCTGTTGTTCCTTGGATAGCCCCTCGCAAGACTATTGCCGGTATTATTATTGAGATTTTGAGGGGTTTCTCCACTATTTATCGATCTCTCTGCGTTCCCTTGCCTACCATTTGGCGGAGGTTCTATCTCCCTATATTGGAATCTGTTGTTACGGGCTTTCTGGTTGCTCTCTTCTATAATGTCTATATGATCTAACGTCGTGAGGAACGACTCCAAGTCTTTATCGTTCCCGTAAATTAATTGATTCCGGATGTTAGTTGGTAATCTTGCCTTAAGTATGTTTATTATGTCTGGCAAAGGCATAGGTCTGTCCCAATATCTAGTTTTGTTTATATATTTTTCAAAATACTTCCTAAGGCTTCCTTTTGAAAAAGAGAAAGGCTCTGGGTAGAGCACCTCCTGCCTTAGGCGTTCCTGTACCCCTTCTGACCAGAATTTTGCTAAAAGCGCTTTCTCAAAATCGTCATATGTCGAGCAAACAGAAGTCATGTCCGAGGCCCAGATCGCCCCCGAACCTTGTATATACCCAGTCACGAATTTGATTTTCTGCCACTCCGACCAATTTCTGGGTAGCACTCCTCTAAAACTTCGGATAAAAACAATCGGATGGACCCCCTTTTGTCAGTGTTACAAATCTGGAATTGCCGATGCTTTATCATTTTTTCTTCGGCATGGCAAAGGCTTTCGTAATCTCCGTCAGATAAAACTTCACGCGAACAACTAGCTCGTGGCAATTTAATATTCGAGTTACTCACACAAGTCGGTATCGTGTGCGAATGTGCAGTAACTGGCTCTACAGACGCTGCCAACTTCTGCTGCTGGCCGGTATTCATTTGTTCTGAGCCTTGTTGTGAAACGCGCATCGACTCTTCTATCGTTTGTTTCCAATGCTCGAAATCAGCACCTAACTGCTGTCGCACTTCCTCAAGTCCTTTCGCAAACAAATTCTCTTCCTGTTTGCCGCATAGACTCTGGAATGCTGCTTTAACATTTTGCTCTACGTTTTCACACATTAGCCTTTTGTTTTCTAATGTGATTTCGGATAATTTACCCGTTAATACATTAATTTGGTGGTCTATAACGTCTTGACGTTCGGTCAGATGTTCAACACTTTCCTTTAGGTTCGTCTGCGTACGTGCCAGTTCAGGAAGTTGCGCAATTGCACATGACATGGCATCTTGCTTTTGTACTAATTGCGGAACCATTTCCACCTGTTCCCGTACGGTATCTATCTTAATAGCCACATACTCCTTCATTTCTACACGTACGCGTTGAGTAGATTCCTCACATTGAGCTTTAACCAATTGTATTTGTGCAGTTCATTTTCGTTCCGTCTCTTCGGCCTGATCTTTAAGTTCCTTTGTCTTCGCCTCTATCCGCTGCTCTAATTCGGAAAAACTGTCATGTAACTGCTGCTTAATCTCAACTTTCAGATTTTCCTGCCCCTCAGTAACTGAGGCTAATTTCACATTCAAATCATTTTGCCCCTCGGTAACTGAGGCTAACTTCGCATTAATGTCGGTTTTCATATTATTCATGCTCTCGGTTATCATCTGCATCTGTCTCATGATAATTACTAATGGATCTAATCCATGTTGCATACTTGCTGTTACATCTCCAGCCGTGTCTACCGGGCGTTCTATTGCACTATCTGTAGCGATTGGTTCTACAACACTTCTTACTACATCACTATTATCCGTGCTCACAGCTGAAGGCTGTTGCGTGTTGCTCTGCTCTGCTTGACTCATCTTAAACATTGCCCTAGTTAAAACCATATAAATGTTCTACAGTCAATATGTATATATCTCCCTTCACACAAGAATACTTCTGTGGCTACTTTCTTATAGTACTTATACAGGTAAATGCAACTAGGGCAGGACAATCAAACTATATCTGGCATGAACACAATTAGTAAATGTTCAAATCTACGTCTACTTCCTCAATACTAGCAAGCTTTAATAAAAAATTAGAGATCTAGCCTATTTTCTGCGCCCAGCGTACTGGTTTTATTTGTAGATCCACTTAATTTGCCTGCGAGTATTTCTTCTCTTTTCAAAGTTAAGTTGTCTCGTCGTAGTTCACATGAAACAGAGAACAAAATTATTTTAACAACGTCCAAAAATGTGTCCTGTCACGGATTGGGCATTATAATGAGTTCTACTCTGCTTTTGTAAATGATGAAAGTCTATGTGAATGCAGCTTGCCGCTAACTTGTTGTAATGTTTTACTGTACAGAAGTGTATCTGTCGCCTTTATCGCTCTTTCCCTCTCACACATAAATCGGTACAATAAAGTCAGGGATTAGTGTTTTCTAGTTAGACTGATCCGTGAAAAGACAGAGAAACAATTATGCTAATGGAGGATTCTCTCACTCTCTCTCTCTCTCTCTCTCTCTCTCTCTGTCCTTTATCTGTGTACAGTTTAAATATATTATTTACGTGAAATCAGCCTAGTAGAATCTCTGGTGGAGCCCTTCGTCTTAATTTTCAGCGGCTGGCTTGCTAGAAACGATCTTTACATTTGTTATTATTGTTATTAAGCGCAGCATTCAGTTGGGAAAATCGATCGTTTGAACAATTCGTTCAGTTTACGACAGATCTAAAATTTCAGATGTGGACGAAGCCTTTTTGGACGATTTCAAAAAACTCAGAGATTGCAGGCTCTCTTCGTCACAGCTGAAACTTCCCAATTAATTACAGGGCCCAGACAATCATCAATGGTTCAGACAGAGAACTCATTCGTCATTCACTCTAGAATAAAATGGTCACAAACCTTATTTCTGAGGAAAATTGCACATTGAATCCATTTCCGTACATGTTCCGTTTTCTGTTGGTTCCAAGTCTCATGTAATTTTCTTTTACAGGTTTTTCTTTCTCTTTATCTATCACGCTAGCGGCACAAACTTTCCTAGCTCGCTTTAGCACGAAGAAGAGTAAATAAATCTCCTTTAGCAATCCGACAATCTTCCAACCGATACTTCCGAAGCTGTTCCTCTCTCTCTCTATAATAACCATGGAGCATACATTTCTGTACCTCTGTTGTTCCAAAGAATAAACGTACTAGAAAAATACCTTGGCGTCGACGAGCTGTCGGCGCATATATTACAAGAAAATCTGATCAGATACTTTTCAAACGTAAATACATGTGGATGATTTGGTTGACCATTATTAATTATTGCGTGGTAGAGGGTATTTTTCCGTGGGTAGATTACAAGTGGTCTCACAGGAAAGGCTCATCGTCAACGTGAAGGTCCAAGGGATACAGTAAACCTGCAGTTGTGCATCGGAATCTAAAACTGGTGACACAGGAAAGGCTCAAAACATAGACACTAAGAAAAGTCAGCCTTCTTGTACTTAAGTCGGCATTGCCCGTTTTGTATTTAATTCCGATGAAATTTATGTGTTTCATCGTCAATGTGAAAGTCAAAGGGAAACAGTAAACCTGAAGTGACGCATCGGAACTAAAACTGTTATCACAGGAAAGGCTCAAAACATAGACGGTAAGCAGTCTCAGTCTTCGTGTACTTACGACGACATTGTGCTTTTGTATTTAATTACGATGCAATGTCTGTGTTTCATCGTCAATGTGATGGTCCAAGGGATACAGTGATCCTGCAGTTGTGCATCGGAATCTAAATCTGGTGACACAGGAAAGGCTCAAAACAAAGATTCTAAGAAAAGTCAGTCTTCTTGTACTTAAGTCGGAATTGTGCCTTTTGTATTAAATTCCGATGAAATTTTTGTGTTTCATCGTCAATGTGAAGGTGCAAGGGATACGGTAAACATGAAGTGAAGGATCGTAATCTAAAACTGGTCTCACAGGAAAGGCTCAAAACATAGACAGTAAGAAGACTCAGTCTTTTTGTACTTAAGTGGGCATTGTGACTATTGTATTTAATTCCGATGCAATTTAAGTGTTTCATCTTCAATGTGAAGGTCCAAGGGATACAGTAAACCTGCAGTTGTCCATCAGAATCTAAAACTAGTGACACTGTTAAGGCTCAAATCATAGACACTAAGAAACGTCAGTCTTCTTGTACTTAAGTTGGCATTTTGCCTTTTGTATTTGATTCCGATGCAATTTTTGCGTGTCATCGTCCAAGTGAAGGTCCAAGGAATACAGTAAACCTGGAGCTGTTTATCAGAATCTAAAACTGGTGACACAGGAAAGGCTCAGACGATAGACACTAAGAAAAATCAGTCTTCTTGTACTTAAATCGGCATTGTGCCTTTTGTATTTAATTCTGATCCAATTTTTGTGTTTAATCGTCAATGTGAATGTCCAAGGGATACAGTAAACCTGAAGTTGAGCATCGGAATCTAAAACTGGGGACACAGGAAAGGCTCAAAAAAAAAAAAAAAACAGTAAGAAGACTCATTCTTCTTGTAGTTAAGTCGGCATTGTGCCTTTTGTATTGAATTCCGATGGAATTTCTGTTTTTCATCGTCAATGTGAAGGTACAAGGGATACAGTATACCAGCAGTTGTGTATCGGAATCTAAAACAGGTGACACAGGAAATGCTCAAAATACAGACAGTAAGAAGACTCAGTCTTCTTAAACTTAAGACTGAACTGTGCCTATTGTATTTAATTCCTATGGAATTTCTGTGTTTCATCGACAATGTAAAGGTCCAAGGGATACAGTACACCTGAAGTGAAGCATCGGAATCTAAAACTGGTGACACAGGAAAGGCTCAAAACATAGACAGCAAGAAGACTCTGTCTTCTTGTACTTAAGTGGCCATTGTGCCTTTAGTGTTTCATTCCGATGCAAATTTTGTGTTTCTTCGTCTAAGTGAATCTCCAAGGGATACAGTAAACCTAAAGTGAAGCATCGGAATCTAAAACTGGTCGCACACGAAAGGCTCAAAACATAGACGGTAAGAGACTCAATCTTCTTGTACTTAAGTCGGCATTGTGACTTTTGTATTTAATGCCATTGCAATTTCTGTGTTTCATCGTCAAAGTAAAGATCCAAGGGATACAGTAAACCTGAAGTGAAGCATCGATATCTAAATCTGTTGACACAGGAAAGGCTCAAATCATAGACTGTAAGAAGACTTGGTCTTCATGTCCTTACGTCGGCATTGTGCATTTTGTATTTACTTCTGATGGAATTTTTGTGTTTCATCGTCAAAGTGAAGGACCAAGGGATACAGTAAACCTGAAGTGAAGCATCGGGATCTAAAACCGGTCTCACAGGAAAGGCTCAAATCATAGACACTAAGAAAAGTCAGAGTTCTTGTACTTATTTAGGCACTGTGCATTGGGTAATTATTTCCGATGCAAATTCAGTGTTTCATCGTCAATGTGAATGTACAAGGGATACAGTAAACCTGAAGTTAAGCATCGGAATCAGAAACTGGTCTCACAGGGAAGGCTCAAATCATAGACGGTAAGAAGACTCAGTCTTCTTGTACTTAAGTGGTCATTGTGAATTTTGTATTTAATTCCGTTGCAATTTCGGTGTTTCATCGTGAAAGTGAAGGTCCAAGGGTTACAGAAAACCTGCAGTTGTGCATCGGAATCTAAAACTGGTGACACAGGGAAGGCTCAAATCATTGACACTAAGAAAAATCAGTCTTCTTGTACCTAAGTCGTCATTGTGCATTTTGTATGTAATTCCGATGCAATTTTTGTGTTTCATCATCAAAGTGAAGGTCCAAGGGATACAGTAAACCTGAAGTGAAGCAGCGGAATCTAAAAGTGGTCTTACAGGAAAGGCTCAAAACATAGACGGTAAGAAAACTTAGTCTTCTTGTCCTTTAATCGGCATTATGCCTTTTGTATTTAATCCCGATGCAATTTTTGCGTTACATTGTCAAAGTGAATGTCCAAGGAATACAGTAAACCGGCAGCTGTGTATCAGAATCTAAAACTGGTGACACAGGAAGGTCTCGAAAGATAGACACTAAGAAAAGTCAGTCTTCTTGTACTTAATTCGGCATTGAGCCTTTTGCATTTAATTCCGATCCAATGTTTGTGTTTCATCGTCAAAGTGTTGGTCCAAGGGATACAGTAAACCTGAAGTGTAGCATCGGAATCTAAAACTGGTCTCTCAGGAAAGGCACAAATCATAGACAGTAAGAAGACTCAGTCTTCTTGTACTTAAGCCGGCATTGTGCCTTTTGTATTTAATTCCGATGCAATGTCTGTGTTTCATCGTCAAAGTGAATGTCCAAGGGATACAGTAATCCTGCAGTTGTGCATCGGAATCTGAAACTGGTGACACATTAAAGGCTCAAAACATTGACACTAAGAAAAGTCAGTCTTCTTGTACTTATGTCTGCATTCTGCCTTTTGCATTTACTTCCGATGCTATTTTTGTGTTTCGTCGTCAAAGTGAAAGTCCAAGGGATACAGTAAAACTAAAGTCAAGCATCGGAATCTAAAACTGGTCTGACATGAAAGCCTCAGAACATAGACAGTAAGAAGACTGAGTCTACTTTGCACTTATGTCGAGATTGTGCCTCTTGTATTTAATCCTGATGCAATTTCTATGTTTCATCGTCAAAGTGAAGGTCCAAGGGATACAGTAAACCAGCAGTTGTTCATCGGAAACTAAAACTGGTGACACAGGAAAGGCTCAAATCATAGACACTAAGAAAAGTCGGTCTTCTTGTACATAATTCGGCATTGTGCCTTTTGTATTTAATTCCGATGCAATTTTTGTGCTTCATCGTCTAAGTGAAGGTCCAAGTGAAACAGTAAACCAGCAGTTGCGCATCGTAATCTAAAGCTGGTGACACAGGTAAAGCTCAAAACATAGACACTAAGAAAAGACAGTCTTCTTGTACTTAAGTCGGCATTGTGCCTTTTGTATTTAATTTCGATGCAATTTCTGTGTTTCATCGTCAATGTCAAGGACGAAGGTATACAGTAAACATGAAGTGAAGCATCGGAATCTAAAACTGGTATCACAGGAGAGGTTCAAAACAAAGACGATAAGAAGACTCAGAATTCTTGCACATAAGTCGGAATTGTGCAATTTCTATTTAATTCAGATGCAATTTCTGTGTTTTATCGTCGAAGTCAAGGACAAAGGGATACAGTAAATCTGCAGTTGTTTATCGGAATCTAAAACTGGTGACACAGGAAAGGCTCAAATCATAGACAGTAAGAAGAGTCAGTCTTCTTGTACATAAGTCGGCATTGTGACTTTTGTATTTAATTCCGATGCAATTGTTGCGTTACGTCGTCAAAGTGAAGATGCAAGGGATACTGTAAACCTGCAGCTGTGCATCGGAATCTAAATCTGGTCTCACAGGAAAGGCTCAAATCATAGACGGTAAGAAAACCCCGTCTTCTTGAACTTAAGTCGGCATTGTGCCTTTTGTATTTAAATCCGATGCAATATCTGTGTTTCATCGTCAATGTGAAGTTTCAAGAAGTACAGTAAACCTGCAGTTCCGCATCGGGATCTAAAGCTGGTGGCACAGGTAAGGTTTAAAACATAGACACTAACAAAAGTCAGTCCTCTTGTACTTAAGTCGGCATTGTGATTTTTGTATTTAGTTCAGAAGCAATTTTTGTGTTTCATCGTCAAGGTGTAGGCCCAAGGGATACAGTAAACCTGAAGTGAAGCATCAGAATCTAAAACACGTCTCACAGGAAAGGCTCAAAACATAGACAGTAATGTGACCCTGTCTTTCTGTACTTGAGTCGGCATTGTGCCTTTTGTATTTAATTCCGATGAAAATTTTGTGTTTCATCGTCAAAGCGAAGGGCCAAGGGATGCAGTAAACCTGAAGTTGTGCATCGGAATCTAAAGCTACTGACACAGGTTGGGCTCAAAACATAGACACTAAGAAAAGTCAGTCTTCTTGTACTTAAGTCGGCATTGTGCCATTTGTATTTAATTCCGATGCAATATTTGTGTTTCATCGTCAAAGAGGAGATCCAAGGGATACAGTAAACCTGAAGTGCAGCATCGGAATCTAAAACTGGTCTCACAGGAAAGGCTCAAAACATAGACCGTAAGAATACTCAGTCTTTTTGTACTTAAGTCGGCATTGTGCCTTTTGTATTTAATTCCGATGCAATTTTTGTGTTTCATCGTCGAACTGAAGGTCCAAGGGATACAGTAAACATGAAGTGAAACATTGGAATCTAAACCTGGTATCACAGGAAAGGCTCAAAACATAGCCGGTAAGAAAACGTAGTTTTCTTGCACTTAAGTCAGTACTGTGCAATTTCTATGTAATTCTGATGCCATTTCTGTGTTGCATCGTCAAACTCAAGGTCCAAGGGATACAGGAAACTTGCAGTTGTTCATCGGAAACTAAAACTAGTGATACAGGAAAGGCTCAAATCATAGACACAAAGAAAAGTCAGTCATCTTGTACATAATTTGGCATTGTGACTTTTGTATTTAATTCCGATGCAATTGTTGCGTTACATAGTCAAAGAGAAAGTGCAAGGGATACTGCAACCCTGCAGTTTTGCATCAGAATCTGAAACTGGTCTCACAGGGAAGGCTCAAATCCTAGTCCGTAACAAAACTCAGTCTTCTTGTACGTCGGCATTGTGCCTTTTGTTTTTAATTCCGATGCAATTTCTGACTTTCATCGTCATTGTGGAGTTTCAAAGGATACCGTAAACTGGCAGTTGTGCATAAGAATCTAAAACTGGTGACACAGGAAAAGCTCAATACATAGGCACTAAGAAAAGTCAGTTTTCTTGTTCTTAAGTCGGCATTGTGCCTTTTGTATATAATTCCGATGCAATCTTGTGTTTTATCGTCAAAGTGAAGGTCCAAGGCATACAGTAAACCTGAAGTGAAGCATCGGAATCTAAAACTGGTATCACAGGAAAGGCTCAATACATGGACGATAAGAAGACTCAGTGTTCTTGTACTTAAGTTGGCATTGTGCATATTTGTTTAATTCCGATGCAATTATTGTGTTTCATCGTCGAAGTGAAGGTCCGAGGGATACAGTAAACCTGAAGTGATGCATCGGAATCTATAACTGGTATCACAGGATAGGATCAAGGCATAGACGGTAAGAGGACTCAGTTTTCCTGAACTTAAGCCGGATTTTGCCTTTTGTATTTAATTCAGATTCAATTTTTATGTTTCATCGTCAAAGTAAAGGTCCAAGGGATACAGTAAACTTGAAGTGAAGCATCGGAATCTAAAACTGGTATCACAGGACAGGTTCAAAACATAGACGATAAGAAGACTCAGTCGTCTTGCACTTAAGTCGGCAGTGTGCAATTTCTATTTCATTGTGAAGCCATTTCTGTGTTTCATCGTCAATGTCAAGGTCCAAGTGATACAGAAAACCAGCATTTGCTCATCGGAATTTAAAACTGGTGACACAGGAAAGGCTCAAAACATAGACGGTAAGAAAAGTCAGTCTTCTTGTACTTAAGTCGGCATTCTGCGTGTGGTATTTAATTCCGATGCAATTTTTGTGTTTTATCGTCAAAGTGAAGGGCCAAGGGATACAGTAAACCTGAAGTGAAGCATCGGAATATAAAACTAGTATCACAGGAAAGGCTCAAAACAAAGACGGTAAAAAGACTCATTATTCTTGTATGTAAGTCGGCATTGTGCGTCTTGTATTTAATTCCGATGCAATTTTTGTGTTTAATCGTCAAAGTGAAGGTCGAAGGGATACAGTAAACCTATAGTGAAGCATCGGAATCTAAAACTGGTATCACAGGATGGAATCAAAACATAGACCGTAAGAAGACTCAGTCTTCTTGTACTTAAGTCGGCATTGTGCATTTTTGTTTAATTCCGATGCAATTTTTGTGTTTCATCGTCGAAGTGAAAGTCCAAGGGTTACAGTAAACCTGCAGTTGCGCATCGGAATCTAAAACTGGTGACACATGAAAGGCTCATAACATAGACACTAAGAAAAGTCAGTCTTCTTGTACTTAAGCCGGCATTCTGCATTTGGAATTTAATTCCGATGCAAAGTTTGTGTTTCATCGACAAAGTGAAGGTCCAAGGGATACAGTAAGCCTGAAGTGAAGCATCCGAATCTAAAACTGATCTCACTGGAAAGGCTCAAAACATAGACAGTAAAAAGACCCAGTCTTCTTGTACGTATATCGGCATTGTGCATTTTGTATTTAATTCCGATGCAATTTCTGTGTTTCATCGTCAAATTGTAGGTCCAAGGAATACAGAAAACCTGCAGTTGTGCATTGGAATCTAAAACTGGTGACACAGGAAAGGCTCAATCATAGACAAAAACAAATGTCAGTCTTCTTGTACTTAAGTAGGCATTGTGCCTTTTGTATTTAATTCTCATGCAATTTTTGTGTTTCGTCGTCAAAGTGAAGGTCCAAGGGATACAGTAAACCCTCAGTTGTGCATCGGAATCTAAAACTGGTGATACGGGAAAGGTTCAAAACGTAGACACTAAGAAACTTCAGTCTTCTTGTACTTAAGTCGGCATTGTGCATTTTGTATTTAATTCCGATGCAATTTTTGGGTTTCATCGTCAAAGTGTAGGTCCAAGGGAAAGAGTAAACCGCAAGTGAAGCATCGGAATCTAAAACTGGTCTCACAGGAAAGGTTCAAAGCATAGACAGTAAGAAGACTCAGTCCTCCTGTACTTATGTCGGCATTGTGCCATATGTATTTAATTCCGATGCAATATCTTCTTTTCATCGTCAATGTGAAGGTCCAAGGGATACTGTAAACCTGCTGTTGTGCATCGGAAACTAAAGTAGTGATACAGGAAAGGCTCGAAACGTAGACACAAAGAGAAGTCAGTGTTCTTGTAGTTAAGTCGGCATTGTGCATTTTCATTTAATTTAGATGCAATTTTTGTGCTTCATCGTCAAAGAGAAGGCCCAAGGGATACAGTAAACCTGACGTGAAAATCGGAATCGAAACTGGTATCACAGGAAAGGCTCAAATCATAGACGGTAAGAAGACCCAGTATTCTTGTACTTAAGTCGGCTTTGTGCCTTCTGTATTTAATTCCGAAGCAATTTTAGTGTCTCATTGCCAAAGTGAAGGTTCAAGGGATAGTGTATACCTGAAGTGAAGCATCGGAATCTAAAACCGGTCTCACAGGAACGGCTCAAAATATAGACAGTAAGAAGACTCAGTATTTTTGTTCTTAAGTCGGCATTGTGCCTTCTCTATTTAATTCCGATGCAATTCCTGTGTTTCTTCGTCAATGTGAAGGTCCAAGGGATACAGTAAACCTGCAGTTGTGCATCGGAATCTATAGGTGGTGACACAGGAAAGGCTCAAAATATAGACACTTAGAAATGTCAGTCATCTTGTACTTAAGTCGGCATTGTGCGTCTTGTATTAAATTCCGATGCTATTTTTGTGATTCATCGTCAAAGTGAAGGTCCAAGGCATACAGTAAACCTGAAGTGAAGCATCGGAATCTAAAACTGGTATCACAGGAACGGCTCAATACATAGACGATAAGAAGACTCAGTGTTCTTGTACTTAAGACTGCATTGTGCCATTAGATTTTAATTGCGATGCAATTTTTGTGTTTCCTCGTTAATGTGAAGGTCGAAGGGATGCAGTAAACCTGCACTAGTGCTTCGGAATCTAAAACTGGTGACACAGGAAAGGCTCAATACATAGGCACTAAGAAAAGTCAGTTTTCTTGTTCTTAAGTCGGCATTGTGCCTTTTGTATATAATTCCGATGCAATCTTGTGTTTCATCGTCAAAGTGAAGGTCCAAGGCATACAGTAAACCTGAAGTGAAGCATCGGAATCTAAAACTGGTATCACAGGAAAGGCTCAATACATAGACGATAAGAAGACTCAGTGTTCTTGTACTTAAGTCGGCATTGTGCATATTTGTTTAATTCCGATGCAATTATTGTGTTTCATCGTCGAAGTGAAGGTCCAAGGGATACAGTAAACCTAAAGTGATGCATCGGAATCTATAACTGATATCACAGGATAGGATCAAGGCATAGACGGTAAGAAGACTCAGTTTTCCTGTACTTAAGCCGGATTTTGCCTTTTGTATTTAATTCAGATTCAATTTTTATGTTTCATCGTCAAAGTGAAGGTCCAAGGGATACAGTAAACTTGAAGTGAAGCATCGGAATCTAAAACTGGTATCACAGGACAGGTTCAAAACATAGACGATAAGAAGACTCAGTCGTCTTGCACTTAAGTCGGCAGTGTGCAATTTCTATTTCATTGTGAAGCCATTTCTGTGTTTCATCGTCAAAGTCAAGGTCCAAGTGATACAGAAAACCTGCATTTGTTCATCGGAATTTAAAACTGGTGACACAGGAAAGGCTCAAAACATAGACGGTAAGAAAAGTCAGTCTTCTTGTACTTAAGTCGGCATTCTGCATGTGGTATTTAATTCCGATGCAATTTTTGTGTTTTATCGTCAAAGTGAAGGGCCAAGGGATACAGTAAACCTGAAGTGAAGCATCGGAATATAAAACTAGTATCACAGGAAAGGCTCAAAACAAAGACGGTAAAAAGACTCACTAATCTTGTACGTAAGTCGGCATTGTGCTTCTTGTATTTAATTCCGATGCAATTTTTGTGTTTAATCGTCAAAGTGAATGTCGAAGGGATACAGTAAACCTATAGTGAGGCATCGGGATCTATAACTGGTATCACAGGATGGGATCAAAACATAGACGGAAAGAAGACTCAGTCTTCTTGTACTTAAGTCGGCATTGTGCATTTTTGTTTAATTCCGATGCAATTTTTGTGTTTCATCGTCTAAGTGAAGGTCCAAGTGAAACAGTAAACCTGCAGTTGCGCATCGTAATCTAAAGCTGGTGACACAGGTAAAGCTCAAAACATAGACACTAAGAAAAGACAGTCTTCTTGTACTTAAGTCGGCATTGTGCCTTTTGTATTTAATTTCGATGCAATTTCTGTGTTTCATCGTCAATGTCAAGGACGAAGGTATACAGTAAACATGAAGTGAAGCATCGGAATCTAAATCTGGTATCACAGGAGAGGTTCAAAACAAAGACGATAAGAAGACTCAGAATTCTTGCACATAAGTCGGAATTGTGCAATTTCTATTTAATTCAGATGCAATTTCTGTGTTTTAACGTCGAAGTCAAGGACAAAGGGATACAGTAAATCTGCAGTTGTTTATCGGAATCTAAAACTGGTGACACAGGAAAGGCTCAAATCATAGACAGTAAGAAGAGTCAGTCTTCTTGTACATAAGTCGGCATTGTGACTTTTGTATTTAATTCCGATGCAATTGTTGCGTTACGTCGTCAAAGTGAAGATGCAAGGGATACTGTAAACCTGCAGCTGTGCATCGGAATCTAAATCTGGTCTCACAGGAAAGGCTCAAATCATAGACGGTAAGAAAACCCCGTCTTCTTGAACTTAAGTCGGCATTGTGCCTTTTGTATTTAAATCCGATGCAATATCTGTGTTTCATCGTCAATGTGAAGTTTCAAGAAGTACAGTAAACCTGCAGTTCCGCATCGGGATCTAAAGCTGGTGGCACAGGTAAGGTTTAAAACATAGACACTAACAAAAGTCAGTCTTCTAGTACTTAAGTCGGCATTGTGATTTTTGTATTTAGTTCAGAAGCAATTTTTGTGTTTCATCGTCAAGGTGTAGGCCCAAGGGATACAGTAAACCTGAAGTGAAGCATCAGAATCTAAAACACGTCTCACAGGAAAGGCTCAAAACATAGACAGTAATATGACCCTGTCTTTCTGTACTTGAGTCGGCATTGTGCCTTTTGTATTTAATTCCGATGAAAATTTTGTGTTTCATCGTCAAAGCGAAGGGCCAAGGGATGCAGTAAACCTGAAGTTGTGCATCGGAATCTAAAGCTACTGACACAGGTTGGGCTCAAAACATAGACACTAAGAAAAGTCAGTCTTCTTGTACTTAAGTCGGCATTGTGCCATTTGTATTTAATTCCGATGCAATATTTGTGTTTCATCGTCAAAGAGGAGGTCCAAGGGATACAGTAAACCTGAAGTGCAGCATCGGAATCTAAAACTGGTCTCACAGGAAAGGCTCAAAACATAGACCGTAAGAATACTCAGTCTTTTTGTACTTAAGTCGGCATTGTGCCTTTTGTATTTAATTCCGATGCAATTTTTGTGTTTCATCGTCGAACTGAAGGTCCAAGGGATACAGTAAACATGAAGTGAAACATTGGAATCTAAACCTGGTATCACAGGAAAGGCTCAAAACATAGCCGGTAAGAAAACGTAGTTTTCTTGCACTTAAGTCAGTACTGTGCAATTTCTATGTAATTCTGATGCCATTTCTGTGTTGCATCGTCAAACTCAAGGTCCAAGGGATACAGGAAACTTGCAGTTGTTCATCGGAAACTAAAACTAGTGATACAGGAAAGGCTCAAATCATAGACACAAAGAAAAGTCAGTCATCTTGTACATAATTTGGCATTGTGACTTTTGTATTTAATTCCGATGCAATTGTTGCGTTACATAGTCAAAGAGAAAGTGCAAGGGATACTGCAACCCTGCAGTTGTGCATCAGAATCTGAAACTGGTCTCACAGGGAAGGCTCAAATCCTAGTCCGTAACAAAACTCAGTCTTCTTGTACGTCGGCATTGTGCCTTTTGTTTTTAATTCCGATGCAATTTCTGACTTTCATCGTCATTGTGGAGTTTCAAAGGATACCGTAAACTGGCAGTTGTGCATAAGAATCTAAAACTGGTGACACAGGAAAAGCTCAATACATAGGCACTAAGAAAAGTCAGTTTTCTTGTTCTTAAGTCGGCATTGTGCCTTTTGTATATAATTCCGATGCAATCTTGTGTTTCATCGTCAAAGTGAAGGTCCAAGGCATACAGTAAACCTGAAGTGAAGCATCGGAATCTAAAACTGGTATCACAGGAAAGGCTCAATACATGGACGATAAGAAGACTCAGTGTTCTTGTACTTAAGTTGGCATTGTGCATATTTGTTTAATTCCGATGCAATTATTGTGTTTCATCGTCGAAGTGAAGGTCCGAGGGATACAGTAAACCTGAAGTGATGCATCGGAATCTATAACTGGTATCACAGGATAGGATCAAGGCATAGACGGTAAGAAGACTCAGTTTTCCTGAACTTAAGCCGGATTTTGCCTTTTGTATTTAATTCAGATTCAATTTTTATGTTTCATCGTCAAAGTAAAGGTCCAAGGGATACAGTAAACTTGAAGTGAAGCATCGGAATCTAAAACTGGTATCACAGGACAGGTTCAAAACATAGACGATAAGAAGACTCAGTCGTCTTGCACTTAAGTCGGCACTGTGCAATTTCTATTTCATTGTGAAGCCATTTCTGTGTTTCATCGTCACTGTCAAGGTCCAAGTGATACAGAAAACCTGCATTTGCTCATCGGAATTTAAAACTGGTGACACAGGAAAGGCTCAAAACATAGACGGTAAGAAAAGTCAGTCTTCTTGTACTTAAGTCGGCATTCTGCGTGTGGTATTTAATTCCGATGCAATTTTTGTGTTTAATCGTCAAAGTGAAGGTCGAAGGGATACAGTAAACCTATAGTGAAGCATCGGAATCTAAAACTGGTATCACAGGATGGGATCAAAACATAGACCGTAAGAAGACTCAGTCTTCTTGTACTTAAGTCGGCATTGTGCATTTTTGTTTAATTCCGATGCAATTTTTGTGTTTCATCGTCGAAGTGAAAGTCCAAGGGTTACAGTAAACCTGCAGTTGCGCATCGGAATCTAAAACTGGTGACACATGAAAGGCTCATAACATAGACACTAAGAAAAGTCAGTCTTCTTGTACTTAAGCCGGCATTCTGCATTTGGAATTTAATTCCGATGCAAAGTTTGTGTTTCATCGACAAAGTGAAGGTCCAAGGGATACAGTAAGCCTGAAGTGAAGCATCCGAATCTAAAACTGATCTCACTGGAAAGGCTCAAAACATAGACAGTAAAAAGACCCAGTCTTCTTGTACGTATATCGGCATTGTGCATTTTGTATTTAATTCCGATGCAATTTCTGTGTTTCATCGTCAAATTGTAGGTCCAAGGAATACAGAAAACCTGCAGTTGTGCATTGGAATCTGAAACTGGTGACACAGGAAAGGCTCAATCATAGACAAAAACAAATGTCAGTCTTCTTGTACTTAAGTAGGCATTGTGCCTTTTGTATTTAATTCTGATGCAATTTTTGTGTTTCGTCGTCAAAGTGAAGGTCCAAGGGATACAGTAAACCCTCAGTTGTGCATCGGAATCTAAAACTGGTGATACGGGAAAGGTTCAAAACATAGACACTAAGAAACTTCAGTCTTCTTGTACTTAAGTCGGCATTGTGCATTTTGTATTTAATTCCGTTGCAATTTTTGGGTTTCATCGTCAAAGTGTAGGTCCAAGGGAAAGAGTAAACCGCAAGTGAAGCATCGGAATCTAAAACTGGTCTCACAGGAAAGGTTCAAAGCATAGACAGTAAGAAGACTCAGTCCTCCTGTACTTATGTCGGCATTGTGCCATATGTATTTAATTCCGATGCAATATCTTCTTTTCATCGTCAATGTGAAGGTCCAAGGGATGCTGTAAACCTGCTGTTGTGCATCGGAAACTAAAGTGGTGATACAGGAAAGGCTCGAAACGTAGACACAAAGAGAAGTCAGTGTTCTTGTAGTTAAGTCGGCATTGTGCATTTTCATTTAATTTAGATGCAATTTTTGTGCTTCATCGTCAAAGAGAAGGCCCAAGGGATACAGTAAACCTGACGTGAAAATCGGAATCGAAACTGGTATCACAGGAAAGGCTCAAAACATAGACGGTAAGAAGACCCAGTATTCTTGTACTTAAGTCGGCTTTGTGCCTTCTGTATTTAATTCCGAAGCAATTTTAGTGTTTCATTGCCAAAGTGAAGGTTCAAGGGATAGTGTATACCTGAAGTGAAGCATCGGAATCTAAAACCGGTCTCACAGGAACGGCTCAAAATATAGACAGTAAGAAGACTCAGTATTCTTGTTCTTAAGTCGGCATTGTGCCTTCTGTATTTAATTCCGATGCAATTCCTGTGTTTCTTCGTCAATGTGAAGGTCCAAGGGATACAGTAAACCTGCAGTTGTGCATCGGAATCTATAGGTGGTGACACAGGAAAGGCTCAAAATATAGACACTTAGAAATGTCAGTCATCTTGTACTTAAGTCGGCATTGTGCGTCTTGTATTAAATTCCGATGCTATTTTTGTGATTCATCGTCAAAGTGAAGGTCCAAGGCATACAGTAAACCTGAAGTGAAGCATCGGAATCTAAAACTGGTATCACAGGAAAGGCTCAATACATAGACGATAAGAAGACTCAGTGTTCTTGTACTTAAGACTGCATTGTGCCATTAGATTTTAATTGCGATGCAATTTTTGTGTTTCCTCGTTAATGTGAAGGTCGAAGGGATGCAGTAAACCTGCACTAGTGCTTCGGAATCTAAAACTGGTGACACAGGAAAGGCTCAATACATAGGCACTAAGAAAATTCATTTTCTTGTTCTTAAGTCGGCATTGGGCCTTTTGTATATAATTCCGATGCAATCTTGTGTTTCATCGTCAAAGTGAAGGTCCAAGGCATACAGTAAACCTGAAGTGAAGCATCGGAATCTAAAACTGGTATCACAGGAAAGGCTCAATACATAGACGATAAGAAGACTCAGTGTTCTTGTACTTAAGTCGGCATTGTGCATATTTGTTTAATTCCGATGCAATTATTGTGTTTCATCGTCGAAGTGAAGGTCCAAGGGATACAGTAAACCTAAAGTGATGCATCGGAATCTATAACTGATATCACAGGATAGGATCAAGGCATAGACGGTAAGAAGACTCAGTTTTCCTGTACTTAAGCCGGATTTTGCCTTTTGTATTTAATTCAGATTCAATTTTTATGTTTCATCGTCAAAGTGAAGGTCCAAGGGATACAGTAAACTTGAAGTGAAGCATCGGAATCTAAAACTGGTATCACAGGACAGGTTCAAAACATAGACGATAAGAAGACTCAGTCGTCTTGCACTTAAGTCGGCAGTGTGCAATTTCTATTTCATTGTGAAGCCATTTCTGTGTTTCATCGTCAAAGTCAAGGTCCAAGTGATACAGAAAACCTGCATTTGTTCATCGGAATTTAAAACTGGTGACACAGGAAAGGCTCAAAACATAGACGGTAAGAAAAGTCAGTCTTCTTGTACTTAAGTCGGCATTCTGCATGTGGTATTTAATTCCGATGCAATTTTTGTGTTTTATCGTCAAAGTGAAGGGCCAAGGGATACAGTAAACCTGAAGTGAAGCATCGGAATATAAAACTAGTATCACAGGAAAGGCTCAAAACAAAGACGGTAAAAAGACTCACTAATCTTGTACGTAAGTCGGCATTGTGCTTCTTGTATTTAATTCCGATGCAATTTTTGTGTTTAATCGTCAAAGTGAATGTCGAAGGGATACAGTAAACCTATAGTGAAGCATCGGGATCTATAACTGGTATCACAGGATGGGATCAAAACATAGACGGAAAGAAGACTCAGTCTTCTTGTACTTAAGTCGGCATTGTGCATTTTTGTTTAATTCCGATGCAATTTTTGTGTTTCATCGTCTAAGTGAAGGTCCAAGTGAAACAGTAAACCTGCAGTTGCGCATCGTAATCTAAAGCTGGTGACACAGGTAAAGCTCAAAACATAGACACTAAGAAAAGACAGTCTTCTTGTACTTAAGTCGGCATTGTGCCTTTTGTATTTAATTTCGATGCAATTTCTGTGTTTCATCGTCAAATTGGAGGTCCAAGGAATACAGTAAATCAGCGGTTGCTCTTAGGAACCTAATATTGGTGACACAGGAAAGGCTCAAATCATAGACATTAAGAAAATAGTCAGTCTTCTTGCAAATTTTGGGTTTCGTCGTCAAAGTGAAGGTCCAAGGGATACAGAAAACCTGCAGTTGTGCATTGGAATCTAAAACTGGTGACACAGGAAAGGCTCAATCATAGACACCAACAAATGTCAGTCTTCTTGTACTTAAGTCGGCATTGTGCCTTTTGTATTTAATTCCGATGCAATTTTTGTGTTTCGTCGTCAAAGTGAAGGTCCAAGGGATACAGTAAACCCTCAGTTGTGCATCGGAATCTAAAACTGGTGATACGGGAAAGGTTCAAAACATAGACACTAAGAAAATTCAGTCTTCTTGTACTTAAGTCGGCATTGTGCATTTTGTATTTAATTCCGATGCAATTTTTGGGTTTCATCGTCAAAGTGTAGGTCCAAGGGAAAGAGTAAACCGGAAGTGAAGCATCGGAATCTAAAACTGGTCTCACAGGAAAGGTTCAAAGCACAGACAGTAAGAAGACTCAGTCCTCCTGTACTTAAGTCGGCATTGTGCCATATGTATTTAATTCCGATACAATATCTGTTTTTCATCGTCAATGTGAAGGTCCAAGGGATACTGTAAACCTGCTGTTGTGCATCGGAAACTAAAGTGGTCATACAGGAAAGGCTCAAAACATAGACACAAAAAGAAGTCAGTCTTCTTGTACTTAAGACTGCATTGTGCCATTAGAATTTAATTGCGATGCAATTTTTGTGTTTCCTCGTTAATGTGAAGGTCGAAGGGATGCAGTAAATCTGCACTAGTGCTTCGGAATCTGAAACTGGTGACACAGGAAAGGCTCAAAACATAGACACTCAGAAAAGACTGTCTTCTTGTACTGAAGTCGGCATTGTGCCTTTTGTATTTAATTCCGATGCAATTTTTGTGTTTCATCGTCTAAGGGAAGGTCCAAGGGATACAGTAAACCGAAAGTGAAGTATCGGAATCTAAAATTGATCTCGCAGGAAAGGCCCAAAACATAGACAGTAAGAAGACTCAGTCTTCTTGTACTTGTGTCGGCATTGTGCATTATGTACTTAATTCCGATGCAATTACTGTGTCATCGTCAAAGTGAAGGCCCAAGGGATGCAGTAAATTTGCAGTTGCTCATCGAAATCTAATATTGGTGACACCGGAGGGGCTCAGTTCATAGATATCAAGAAAAAAGCCAGTCTTCATGTACTTAAGTCTGCATTGTGCCTTTTGTATTTAATTCCGATGCAATTTTTGTGTTTCGTCGTCAAAGGGAAGGTCCAAGGGATACAGTAAACCCGCAGTTATGCATTGGTGTCTAAAACTGGTGATACGGGAAAGGTTCAAAATATAGACACTAAGAAAAGTCAGTCTTCTTGTACTTGAGTCGGCATTGTGCATTTTGTATTAAATTCCGATGCAATTTTTGAGTTTCATCGTCCAAGTGTAGGTCCAAGGGAAAGAGTAAACGTGAAGCGAAGTATCGGAATCTAAAACTGGTCTCACAGGAAAGGCTCAAAGCAAAGACAGTAAGAAGACTATGTCTTCTTGTACTTAAGTCGGCATTGTGCCTTTTGTATTTAATTCCAATGCAATTTCTGTGTTTCATCGTCAATGTGAAGGTCCAAGGGATACTGTAAACCTGCAGTTGTGCATCGGAAACTAAGAGTGGTGATACAGGAAAATGCTCAAAACACAGACACAAAGAAAAGTCAGTCTTCTTGTACTTAAGTCGGCATTGTGCATTTGGTATTTAATGCCGATGCAATTTATGTGCTTCATCGTCAAAGTGAAGGCCCAGGGGATACAGTAAACCTGCAGTTATTCATCGGGATCTAACTTTGGGGACACGGAATAAGCTCAAATCATAGACATTAAGAAAAGTCCATCTTCTTGTACTTAAGTCGGCATTGTGCCTTCTGTATTTAATTCCGATGCAATTTTGGTGTTTCATCGTCAATGTGGAGGTCCAAGGAATTCAGTAAACCTGAAGTGAAGCATCGGAATCTAAAACTGGTATCATAGGAATGGCTCAAAGCTTAGACAGGAAGAAGACTCAGTCTTGTGGTACTTAAGTCAGCATTGTAAATTTTGTATTTAATTCCGATGCAATGTCTGTGTTTCATCGTCATTGTAAAGGTCCAAGGGATACAATAAACTTGCAGTTGTTCATCGGAATCTATCATTGGTGACACAGGATAGGCTCAAATCATAGACATTAAGAAAAAAGTTAGTCTACCTGTGCTTAAGTCAGCATAGAGCCTTTTGTATTAATTCCGATGCAATTTCTGTGTTTCATTGTCAATGTGAAGGTCCAAGGGATACAGTAAACCTGCAGTTGTGCATCGGAATCTAAAACTGGTGACACAGGAAAGGCTCAATACACAGACACTATGAAAAGTCAGTCATCTTGTACTTAAGTCGGCATTGTGCCTTTTGTATTTGATTCCGATGCAATTTCTGTGATTCATCGTCAGTATGTAGGTCCAAGTGATACCATAAACCAGAGGTGAAGCATCGGAATCTAAAACTGGTCTCACAGCAAGGGCTCAAATTATAGACAGTAAGAAGACTCAGCCTTCTTGTACTTAAGTTGGCATTGTGTTTTGTGTATTTAATTCCGATGTAATTTCTATCTTTCATCCTCAAAGTGAATGTCCATGCGATATAGTAAACCTGCAGTTGTTCATCGGAATCTAAAACTGGTGACTCAGGAAAGGCTCAAATCATAGATACTAAGAAAAGTCAGTCCTCTTGTACTTAAGTCGCCATTGTGCCTTTTGTATTTAATTCCGATGCATGCTTTGCGTTTCATCGTCAAAGTGAAGGTCCATGGGAATCAGTAAAGCTGCAGTTGTGCATCGGCATCTTAAGCAGGTGATACAGGAAAGGCTCAAAACATAGACACGAAGAGAAGTTTGTCATCTTGTACTTAAGTCCGCATTGTGCTTTTTGTATTTAATTCCGATGATAATTTTGTGTTTCATCATCAAAGTGTAGGTTCAAGGGATACAGTAAAACAAAAGTGAAGCATCCGATTCTAAAACTGATCTCCCAGGAAAGGCTGAAAACATAGACAGTAAGAAGACTCAGTCTACTTGTACTTGTGTCGGAATTGTGTATTATGTATTGAATTACGATGCAATTTCTGTGTTACATCGTTAAAGCGAAAGTCCAAGGGATGCAGTAAATCTGCAGTTGCTCATCGGAATCTAATATTGGTGACACAGGAAAGGCTCGAATCATAGACATTAAGAAAAAAGTCAGTATTCTTGTACTTAAGTCGGCATTGTGCATTTTGTATTTAATTCCGATGCAATTATTGTGTTTCATCGCCAAAGTGAATGTCCAAGGGAAAGAATAAACCTAAAGTGAAGCATCGGAATCTAAAACTGGTCTCACAGGAAAAGCCCGAAACATTGACAGTAAGAACACTCAGTCTTCCTGTACTTAAGTCGGCATTGTGGCTTTTGAATTTAATTCCGATGCAATTTCTGTGTTTCATGGTCAAAGCGAAGGTCCAAGTGATAAAGTAATCTGACATGAAGCATCGGAATCGAAAACTGGTGACACAGGAAAGCTCAAAACAAAGACACTGAGAAAAGTCAGTCTTTCTGTGCTTAAGTCAGCATTGTGCCTTTTGTATTAATTCCGATGAAATTTCTGTGTTTCATCGTCAATGTGATGGTCCAAGGGATACAGTAAACCTGCAGTTGTGCATCGGAATCTAAAACTGGTGACACAGGAAAGGCTCAGTACACAGACACTATGAAAAGTCAGTCATCTTGTACTTATGACGGCATTGTACCTTTTGTATCTAATTCCGATGCAATTTCTGTGATTCATCGTCAGCATGTAGGTCCAAGTGATACAATAAACCAGAGGTGAAGCATCGGAATTTAAAACCGGTCTCACAGCAAAGGCTCAAATTATAGACAGAAAGAAGACTCAGTCTTCTTGTCCTTAAGTCGGCATTGTGTTTTTTGTATTTAATTCCGATGTAATTTCTGTCTTTCACCCTCAAAGTGAATGTCCAAGCGATACAGTAAACTTGCTGTTGTTCATCGGAATCCTAAACTTGTGACTCAGGAAAGCTCAAAACAAAGACCCTAAGAAAAGTAAGTCTTCTTGTACTTAAGTGGGCAAGGTGCGTTTTGTATTTAATTCCGATGCAATATTTGTGTCCCTACGTCAAAGTGAAGGTCCAAGGGATACAGTAAACCTGAAGCGAAGCATCGTAATCTAAAACTGGTCTCACAGGAAAGGCTCAAATCATAGGCACTAAGAAAAGGCAGTCCTCTTGTACTAAAGTCGGCATTGTGCTTTTGTATTTAATTCCGATGCAATTTTTGCATTTCATCTTCAATGTGAAGGTCCAAAGGATACAGTAAACCTGCTGTTGTGTATCGGAATCTGAAACTGGTGACACAGGAAAGCCTCAAAACATTGACACTAAGAGAAGTCAGTCTTCTTGTACTTAAGTCGGCATTTTGCCTTCAGGTTTACTGTATCCCTTGGACCTTCATTTTGCTGTTGAGACACAAATATTGCATCGGAATTAAGCACAAAAGGCACAATGCCGACTTAAGTACAAGAATACTGCGTCTGCTTACCGTCTATGTATTGAGCCCTTTCTGTGATACCAGTTTTAGATTCCCATGCTTTACTTCAGGTTTACTGTATATGCATTGCAAGTGAAGGTAATAGGGATACAGCAAACCTGAAGTGAAGCATCGGAATCTAAAACTGGTCTCACAGGAGAGGCTCAAATACATAGACAGTAAGAAAAGTCAGTCTTCTTGTAGTTAAGTCGGCATTGTGCATTTTGTATTTAATTCCGTTGCAATTTCTGTGTCTCATCATCAATGTGAGGTTTCGAGAGATACAGTAAACCTGCAGTTGTGCATCGGAATCTATAGCTGGTGACACAGGAAAGGCTCAAAACATATACACTAAGAAAAAATCAGTCTTCTTGTTCTTAAGTCGGCATTGTGCCTTTTGTATTTAATTCGGATGCAAGTTTTGTGTTTCATCGTCAAAGGGAAAGTCCAAGGGATACAGTAAACTGAAGTGAAGCATCGGAATTCGAAACTGGTGACACAGGAAAGCTCAAAATATAGACACTAAGAAAAGTCAGTCTTCTTGTACTTAAGTCGGAATTGTGCCTTTTGTACTTAATTGCGATGCAATTTTTGTGTTTCATCGTCAAAGTGACCGTCCAAGGGATACAGTAAGCCTGAAGTGAAGCATCGGAATGTAAAACAGGTCTTACAGGAAAGGCTCAAATCATAGGCACTAAGAAGAGTCAGTCCTCTTTTACTTAAGTCACCATCGTGTCTTTTGTATTTAATTCCGATGCAATTTTTGTATTTCGTTGTCAGAGTGAAGGACCAAGGGAAACAGTAATCCTGCAGTTGCGCATCGGAATCTAAAACTTGTGATACAGAAAGGCTCAAAACATAGAGACTAAAAAGAGTCAGTCTTCTTGTACTTAAGTCGGCGTTGCGCATTTTGTATTTCATTCCGATGCAATTTTTGTGTTTCATCGTTAATGTGAAGGTCCAAGGCATACAGTAAACATCCAGTCGTGCATTGGAACCTAAAACTGGTGACAGAGGAAAGGCTCAAATCATAGACACTAAGTAAAGTCAGTCTTGTTGTACTTAAGTCGGCATTGTGCATTTTGTATTTAATTCCGATGCAGATTTGTGTTTCATCGTTAATGTGAAGGTCCAAGGCGTACAGTAAACATCCAGTCGTGCATTGGAATCTAAAACTGGTGACAGAGGAAAGGCTCAAATCATAGACACTAAGAAAAGTCAGTCTACTTGTACTCACGTCGGCATTGTGCATTTTGCATTTATTTCCAATGCAATTTTTGTGTTTCATCGTCAATGTGAAGGTCTAATGGATACAGTACACCGGCAGTTGTGCATCGGAATGTAAAACTCATGACACAGAAACGGCACCAAACATAGACACTAAGAAAAGTCAGTCTTCTTGTACTTAAGTCAGCACTGTGCCCTTTGTATTTAATCCCGATGCAATTTTTGTGTTTCATCGTCAAAGTGAAGGTCCTAGGGATACAATAAACCAGGAGTGAAGCATGGGAAGCTAAAACTGGTCTCACAGGAAATGCTCAAATCATAGACACCAAGATAAGTCTGTCTTCTTGTAGTTAAGTCGGCATTGTGCCTTTTGTTTTTAATTCCGATACAATTTTTGTGCTTCAACGTCAATTTGAAAGTCCAAGGGATACAGTAAACCTGCTGTTGTGCATCGGATTCTAAAACTTGTGACACCGGAAAGGTTCAAAACATAAACATTAAGAGCAGTCAGTCTTATTGTACATAAGTCGGCATTGTGCTTTCGTATTTAATTCCGATGCAACTTTTGTGTTTCATCATCAAAGTGAAGGCCAAAGGATACAGTAAACCTGAAGTGAAGCATCTGAATCTAACACCGGTCGCACAGGAAAGGCTCAAATCATAGACAGTAAGAAGACTCAGTCACCCTGTACTTAAGTCGGCATTGTGATTTGTATTTAAGTCCGATGTAATTTCTGTGTTTCATCCTCAAAGTGAATGTCCAATGGATACAGTAAACCTCCAGTTGTTCATCGGAATCTAAAACTGGTGACACAGCAAAGGCTCAGATCATAGACACTAAGAAATATCAGACTTCTTGCACTTAAGTCAGTCATGTGCATTTTGTATTTAATTCGGATGCAATTTTTGCATTTCATCGTCAACGTGAATGTCCAAGGGATACAGTAAACCTGCAGTTGTGCATCGGAATCTAAAACTGCTGACACAGGAAAGGCTCAAAACATAGACACTAAAAAAAGTCAGTCTTCTTGTACTTAAGTCGGCATTGTGCATTTTGTATTTTTTTCCGATGCAATTGTTGTGTTTCATCGTCAAAGTGAAGTTCCAAGGGATACGGTAAACCTAAAGTGAAGCATCGGAATCTAAAACTGGTCTCACAGGAAAGGCTCAAAACACAGACAGTAAGAAAACACGGTCTTCATGTACTTAAGTCGCCATTGTCAATTTAGTATTTACATCCGATGCAATTTATGTGTTTCATCGTCAATGTGAAGTTTCAAGAGATAAAGTAAACCTGCAGTTGTGCATCGGAATCTAAAACTGGAGACAGAGGGAAGGCTCAAATCACAGACGCCAAGTAAAATCAGTCTTCTTGTACTTAAGTCGGCGTTGTGCATTTTGTATTTAATTCCCATGCAATTTTTGTGTTTCATCGCAATGTTAAGGTCCAAGGGATACAGTGAACCTGCAATTGTGCATCGGAATCTAAGACTTGTGACACAGGAAAGGCTCAAAACATAGACACTAAGAAAAGTCAGTCCTCTTCTACATAAGTCGGCATTGTGCATTTTGTATTTAATTCCGATGCAATTTTTGTGTTTCATCGTCAAAGTGAAGGTCCAAGGGGTTCAGAAAACCTGAAGTGAAGCATATGAATTTTAAACTGGTCTCACAGGAAAGGCTCAAAACATAGACGGTAAGAAGACTCAGTCTTGTTCTTAAGTGGGCCCTGTGCCTTTCGTATTTATATCCGATTCAATTTCTGTGTTTCATCGTCCATGTGAAGGTCCAAGGGATACAGCGAACACGAGGTTGCGCAATGGAATTAACAACTGGTGACAGAGGAAAGGCTCAAATCATAGACACTAAGAAAAGTCAGTCTTCTTGTACTTAAGTCGCCATTGTGCATTATGTTTTTAATTCCGATGCAACCTTTGTGTTTCATCGTCAAAGTGGAGGCCAAGGGATACAGTATACATGCAGTTGTGCATCGGATTCTAAAACTGGTGACAGAGGAAAGGCTCAAATCATAGACACTGAGTAAAGTCAGTCCTCTTGTACCTAGGTCGGCATTGCGCATATTGTATTTAATTCCAATGCAATTGTTGTGTTTCATCGTCAATGTGATGGTCCAATGGATACAGTAAACCGGCAGTAGTGCATTCGAATGTAAAACTCATGACACAGAAAAGGCACAAAACATAGACACTAAGAAAAGTCAGTCATCTTGTACGTAAGTCAGCATTGTGCCCTTTGTATTTAATCCCGATGGAATTATTGTGTTTCATCGTCATAGTGAAGGTCCTAGGGCTACAGTAAAGCTGAAGTTAAGCATCTGAATCTAAAACTGGTCGCACAGGGAAGGCTCAAATCATAGACAGTAAGAAGACTCAGTATCCCTGTACATAAGTCGGCATTGTGCCTTTTGTATTCAATTCCGATGTAATTTCTGTGCTTCATCCTTAAAGTGAATGTCCAATGGATACAGTAAACCTGCAGTTGTCCATCGGAATCTAAAACTGGTGACACAGGAAAATCTCAAATCATAGACACTAAGAAAAGTCAGTCTTCTTGTACTTAAGTCGGCATAGTGCTTTTGTATTTAATTCAGATGCAATTATTGCATTTCATCATCAAACTGAAGGTCCAAGGGATACAGTAAACCTGCAGTTGTGCAACGGAATCTAAAACTCATGACACAGAAAGGGCACAAAACATAGTCACTGAGAAAAGTCAGCCTTCTTGTCTTTAAGTCGGCATTGTGCCTTTTGTATTTAAATCCGATGCAATTTTTGTGTTTCATCGTTAAAGTGAAGGTCCAAAGGATACAGTAAGAATGAAGTGAAGCATCGGAATGTAAAACAGGTCTCACAAGAAAGGCTCAAATCATTGACACTAAGAGAAGTCAGTCTTCTTGTAGTTAAGTCGGCATTGTGTCTTATGTATTTAATTCCAATGCAATTTTTGTGTTTCATCGCAATGTTAAGGTCCAAGGGATACAGTGAACCTGCAATTGTGCATCGGAATCTAAGACTTGTGACACAGGAAAGGCTCAAAACATAGACACTAAGAAAAGTCAGTCCTCTTCTACTTAAGTCGGCATTGTGCATTTTGTATTTAATTCCGATGCAATTTCTGTGCTTCATCCTTAAAGTGAATGACCAATGGATACAGTAAAACTGCAGTTGTTCATCGGAATCTAAAGCTGGTGACACAGGAAAATCTCAAATCATAGACACTAAGAAATAACAGACTTCTTGTACTTAAGTCGGCCACGTGCAATTTGTATTTAATTCCGATGCAATTTTTGCATTTAATCGTCAATGTAAAGGTCCAATGGATACAGTAAACCTGCAGTTGTGCATCGGATTCTAAAACTGGGACAGTGGAAAGGCTCAAATCATAGACACTAAATAATGCCAGTCTTCTTGTACTTAGGGCGGCATTGTGCATTTTGTATTTTATTCCGATGCAATTTTTGAGTTTCATCGTCAATGTGAGTGTCCAATGGATAGAGTAAACCTGAAGTTGTTCATCAGAATCTGAAACTCATGACACAGAAAAGGCTCTAAACATAGTCACTTAGAAAAGTCAGTCTTCTTGTACGGAAGTCGGTGTTGTGCCTTTTGTATTTACTTCCGATGCAATTTTTGTGTTTCAACGTCATTGTGATGGTCCAGGGCATGCAGTAAACCAGCAGTCGTGCATCGGAATCTAAAACTGGTGACAGAGGAAAGGCTCAAATCATAGACACTAAGAAAAGTCAGTCTTCTTGTACTTAAGTCGGCATAGTGCTTTTGTATTTAAGTCAGATGCAATTTTTGCATTTCATCGTCAAACTGAAGGTCATAGGGATACAGTAAACCTGAAGTTGTGCATCGGAATCTAAAACTGGTGACTCAGGAAAGGCTAAAATCATAGACACTAAGAAAAGTCAGTCTTCTTATACTTAAGACGGCATTGTGCCTTTTACATTTAATTCCGATGCTATTTTTGTGTTACATGGTCAAAGTGAAGCTCCTAGGGATACAGTAAACCTGAAGTGAAGCATCAGAATATAAAATTTGTCTCACAGGAAAGGCTCAAATCATAGACACTAAGAAAAGTCAGTCTTCTTGTACTTATGTCAGCATTGTGCCTTATGTGTTTTATTCCTATGCAATTAATGTGTTTCATCGCCAAAGTGAAGGTCCAAGGGATACAGTAAACCTGCAATTGTGCATCGCAATCTAAAGCTTGTGACACAGGAAAGGCTTAAAACATAGACACTAAGAAAAGTAAGTCCTCCTGTACTTAATTCATCATTGTGCATTTTGTATTTAATTCCGATGAAATATTTGTGTTTCATCGTCAAAGTGAAGGTCCAAGAGGTTCAGTAAACCTGAAGTGAAGCATAGGAATTTTAAACAGGTTTCACAGGAAAGGCTCAAATCATAGACCGTAAGAAGACTCTGTCTCCAAGTACTTAAGTCGGCATTGTGCCTTTTGTATTTAATTCCGATGTAATATCTGTGTTTAATCCGCAAAGTGAATGTCCAATGGATACAGTAAACCTGGAGTTGTTCATCGGAATCTAGAACTAGTGACACAGGAAAGGCTCAAATCATAGACACTAAGAAATGTCAGACTTCTAGCACTTAAGTCGGCCATGTGCACTTTGTATCTAATTCCGATGCAAAATTTTGCGTTTCAACGTCAAAGTGAATGTCCAAGGGATACAGTAAACCTGCATTTGTGCATCGGAATCTAAAACTGCTACAACAGGAAAGGCTCTAAACATAGACGGTAAGAAAATTAAGTAATCTTGTACTTATGTCAGCATTGTGCCTTATGTATTGAATTCCGATGCAATTTTTGAGTTTCATCGTCAATGTGAAGGTGAAACGGATACAGTAAACCTGAAGTGAACCTTCGCAATCTAAAACTGGTCTCACATTAAGGGCCCAAATCATAGACAGCAAGAAGACTCCGTCATCTTGAACTTATGTCGGCATTGTGCCTTTGGTATTTAATTCCGATCCTATTTCTGTGTTCCATCGTCTACGTGAAGGTCCAAGGGCTACAGAAAACCTGCAGTTGTTCATTGGAATCTAATATTGGTGACACAGGTATGGCTCCAATCATAGACATTAAGAAAAGTCAGTCTTATTGTACATTAGTTGGCATTGTGCCTTTTGTATTTAATTCCGATGCAATTTTTGTGTTTTACCGTCAAAGTAAAGGTCCAAGGGTTACAGTAAACCTGCAGTTGTGCATCGGAATCTTATACTGGTGACACAGAAAAGGCTCAAAACATAGTCACTTAGAAAAGTCAGTCTTCTTATACTTAAGACGGCATTGTGCATTTTACATTTAATTCCGATCCTATTTTTGTGCTACATGGTCAAAGTGAAGCTCCTGGGGATACAGTAAACCTGGAATGAAGTATCAGAATCTAAAACTTGTCTCACAGGAAAGGCTCAAATCAGAGACATTAAGAAAAGCCAGTCTTATTGTACATTAGTTGGGATTGTGCCTTATGTATTTTATTCCGATGCAATTTTTTTGTTTCATCGCCAAAGTGAAGGTCCAAGGGATACAGTACACCTGCAATTGTGCATCGGAATCTAAAGCTTGTGACACAGGAAAGGCTCAAAACATAGACACTAAGAAAAGTCAGTCCTCCTGTACTTAATTCGGCATTGTGCATTTTGTATTTAATTCCGATGCAATATTTGTGCTTCATCGTCAAAGTGAAGGTCCGAGAGGTTCAGTAAATCTGAAGTGAAGCATAGGAATTTTAACTGGGCTCACAGGAAAGGCTCAAAACATAGATGGTAGAAAGACTCAGTCTTGTTCTTAAATGGGCCTTGTGACTTTCGTATTTTATTCTGATTCAATTTCTGTTTTTCATCGTCCATGTGAAGGTCCAAGGGATATAGTGAACCTGAGGTTGCGCAACGGAATCTTCACCTGGTGACAGAGGAAAGGCTCAAATAATAGACACTGAGAAAAGTCACTCTTCTTGTACTTAAGTCGCCATTGTGCATCATGATTTTAATTCCGATGCAACTTTTGTGTTTCATCGTCAAAGTGAAGGCCAAGGGATACAGTAAACCTGAAGTGAAGCATCTGAATCTAAAACTGGTCGCACAGGAAAGGCTCAAATCATAGACAGTAAGAAGACTCAGTCTCCAAGTACTTACGTCGGCATTGTGCCTTTTGTGTTTAATTCCGATGTAATTTCTGTGTTTCATACTCAAAGTGAATGTCCAACGGATACAGTAAACCTGCAGTTGTTCATCGGAATCTAAAACTGGTGACACAGGAAAGGCTCAAATCATAGACACTAAGAAATTTCAGACTTCTTGCACTTCAGTCGGCCATGTGCATTTTGTATCTAATTCCGATGCAAATTTTTGCATTTCGACGTCAAAGTGAATATCCAAGGGATACAGTAAACCTGCAGTTGTGCATCGTAATCTAAAACTGCTAACACAGGAAAGGCTGAAAACATAGACAGTAAGAAAATTCAGTAATCTTGTGCTTATGTCGGCATTGTGCCTTTTGTTTTGAATTCCGATGCAATTTTTGAGTTTCATCATCAAAGTGAGGGTGCAACGGATACAGTAAACCTGAAGTGAACCATCGCAATCTAAAACTGGTCTCACATTAAGGGCCCAAATCATAGACAGCAAGAAGTTTCCGTCTTCTTGAACTTATGTCGGCATTGTGCCTTTTGTATTTAATTCCGATTCAATTTCTGTGTTCCATCGTCTACGCGAAGGTCCAAGGGCTAGTAAACCTGCAGTTGTTCATTGGAATCCTATATTGGTGACACAGGGATGGCTCAAATCATAGACATTAAGAAAAGTCAGTCTTATTGTACATTAGTTGGCATTTTGCCTTTTGTATTTAATTCCGATGCAATTTGCCTTTTGTATTTAATTCCGATTCAATTTCTGTGTTCCATCGTCTACGCGAAGGTCCAAGGGCTAGTAAACCTGCAGTTGTTCATTGGAATCTAATATTGGTGACACAGGGATGGCTCAAATCATAGACATTAAGAAAAGTCAGTCTTATTGTACATTAGTTGGCATTTTGCCTTTTGTATTTAATTCCGATGCAATTTTTGTGTTTTACCGTCAAAGTAAAGGTCCAAGGGATACAGTAAACCTGCAGTTGTTCATCGGAATCTAATACTGGTGACACAGGAAAGGCTCAAACATAGACACTAAGAAAAGACAGTCTCCTAGTACTTAAGTCGGCAATGTGCCTTTTCTATGTAATTCCGATGCAATTTTTGTGTTTCATCGTCAAAGTGAAGGTCCAAGGGATACAGTAAACTTAAAGTGAAACATCGGAATCTAAAACTGGTGACAGAGGGAAGGCTTAAATCATAGACACTAAGTATAGTCAGTCTTCTTGTACTTAAATCGGCATTGTGCAATTTGTATTTAATTCCGATGAAATTTTTGTGTATCATCGTCAATGTGAAGGTCCAATGGATACAGTAAACCTGCAGTTGTGCATTGGAATCTAAAACTTATGACACACAAAGGGCTGAAATCATAGTCACTAAGAAAAGTCAGTCTTCTTGTACTTAAGTAGGCATTGTACCTTTTGTATTTAAATCCGATACAATTTTAGTGTTTCAATGTCAATGTGAAGGTCCAAGGGATACAGTAAAGCTGCAGTTGTGCATCGGATTCTAAAACTGGTGACAGAGGGAAGGCTCAAATCATAGACACTAAGTATAGTCAGTCTTCTTGTACTGAAGTCGGCATTGTGCATTTTGTATTTAATTCCGATGCTATTTTTGTGTTTCATCGTCAATGTGAGGGGCCAATGGATTCAGTAAACCTGCAGTTGAGCATTGGAATCTAAAACTGATGACACAGAAAGGGCTCAAAACATAGTCACTAAGAAATGTCAGTCTTCTTTTACTTAAGTAGCTATTGTGCCTTTTGTTTTTAATTCCGATACAATTTTTGTGTTTCAACGTCATTGTGAAGGTCCAAGGGATATAGTAAACCTGCAGTTGTGCATCGGATTGTAAAACTGGTGACAGAGGAAAGGCTCAAATCGTAGACAATAAGAAAAGTCAGTCTTCTTGTAGTGAAGTCGGCATTGTGCCTTATGTATTTCATTCCGATTCAATTTATGTGTTTCATCGTCAATGTGATGGTCCAATGGATACAGTATACCTACACTTGTGCTTCGGAATTTAAAACTCATGACACAGATAAGGCTAAAAACATAGTCACTAAGAAAAGTCCGTCTTCTTGTACTGAAGTCGGTATTGCTCCTTTTGTATTTAATTCCGTTGCAATTTTTGTGTTTCATCGTCAATGTGTAGTTCAATTGGATACAGTAAACCAGCAGTTGTGCATCGGAATGTAAAACTAATGATACGGAAAAGGCACAAAACATAGACACTAAGAAAAGTCAGTCTTCTTGTCCTTTCGTTGTCATTGTGCCCTTTGTATTTAATCTCGATGCAATTTTTGTGTTTCGTCGTCAAAGTGAAGCTCCTAGGGATACAGTAAACCTGAAGTGAAGCATCGGAATCTAAAGTTGGTCTCTCAGGAAAGGCACAAATCATAGACACTAAGAAAAGTCAGTCTTCTTGTAGTTAAGTCGGCATTCTGCCATATGTATTTAATTCCGATGCAATTTTTGTGATTCATCGCCAAAGCGCAGGTCCAAGGGATGCAAAAAACCTGCATTTGTGCATCGGAATCTAAAACTGTTCACACAGGAAAGGCTCAAATCATAGACACTAAGAAAAGTCAGTCTTCTTGTACTTAAGTCGGCATTGTGCATTTTGTACTTAATTCCGTTGCAATATTTGTGTTTCATCGGCAATGTGAAGGTCCAATGGATACAGTAAACCTGCAGTTGTTCATCGGAATCTAAAACTCATGACACATAAAAGGCGCAAATCACAGTCACTATGAAAAGTCAGTCTTCTTGTACTTAAGTCGGCAAGGTCCTTTTTGTATTTAATTCCGATGCAATTTTTGTGTTTCATGGTCAATGTGAAGTTCCAAGGCATACAGTAAACCTGCAGTTGTGCACCGGAATCTAAAACTGGTGACAGAGGAAAGGCTCAAATCATAGACACTTTGTAAAGTCAGTCTTCTTGTACTTAAGCCGGCATTTTGCATTTTGTATTTAATTCCGATGCAATATTTGTGTTTCATCGTCAATGTGAAGGTCCAATCGATACTGTAAACCGGCAGTTGAGCATCGAAATGTAAAACTCATGACACAGAAAAGGCACAAAACATAGACATTAAGAAAAGTCAGTCTTCTAGTACTTAAGTCGCCATTGTGCATTTTGTATTCAATTCCGATGAAACTTTTGTGTTTCATCGCCAAAGTGAAGGCCAAGGGATACAGTAAACCTGAAGTGAAGCTTCTGAATCTAAAACTGGTCGCACAGGAAAGGCTCAATACATAGACAGTAAGAAGACTCAGTCTCCTTGTACTTAAGTCTGCATTGTGCCTTTTGTATTTAATTCCGGTGTAATTTCTGTGTTTCATCCTCAAAGTGAATGTCAAAGGGATACAGTAAAATTATCGGAATCTAAAACTGGTGACATAGGAAAGGCTCAAATCATAGACACTAAGAAAAGTCAGTATTCTTGTACTTAAGTCATCATTGTTCGTTTTGGATTGTATTCCGATGCTATTTTTGAGTTTCATCGTCAACGTGAAGGTCCTACGGATACAGTAAACCTGAAGTGATGCTTCGGAATCTAAAACTGGTCTTACATTAAAGGCTTACAACAAAGACAGCAAGAAGACTCCGTCCTCTTCAACTTATGTCGGCATTGTGCCTTTTGCATTTAAGTCCGATTCAATTTCTGTGTTTCATCGTCAACGTGAAGGTCCAAGGGATACGGTAAACCAGCAATTGTTCATCGGAATCTAGTGTTTTTGTCACAGGAAAGACTCAAATCATAGACATTAACAAACTTCAGACTTCTTGTACTTAAGTCGGCATTGTGCTTTTTGTATTTAATTCCGATGCAATTTTTGTGTTTCGTCGTCAATGTGAAGGTCCAAGGGATACAGAAAACCTGCACTTGCGCATTGGAATCTAAAACTGGTGATGCAGGATGGCTCAAACCATACACAGAAAGAAAAGTCAGTCAACTTGTACTTAAGTCGCCATTGTGCATTTTGTATTTAATTCCGATGCAATTTATGTGTTTCATCGTCAAAGTGAAGGTCCAAGGGATACAGTAAACCTGAAGTGAAGTATCGGAATCTAAAACTCGTCTCACAGGAAAGGCTCAAAGCATAGATAGTAAGAAGACTCAGTCTTCTTGTACTTAAGTCGGCATTGTGCCTTTTGTGTTAAATTCCGATGCAATTTCTGTGTTTCAGCGTCAATGAGAAGGTACAAGGGATACAGTAAACCTGCAGTTGTGCATCGGAATCTGAATCTGGTGACATAGGAAAGGCTCAACACATAGACTCTAGGAAAGTCAGGTTTCTTTTACTTAAGTCGGCATTGTGTGTTTTGTATATAATTCCGATGCAATTTTTGTATTTCAACGTCATACAGAAGGGCCACGGGATACAGTAAACCTGAAGTGAAGCATCGGAATCTAAAACTGGTCTCACAGGAAAGGCTCAAAACATTGACAGTAAGAAACTCAGTCTTCTTTTACTTAAGTTGGCATTGTGGCTTTTGTATTTAATTCCGATGCAATTTCAGTGTTTCATTGTCAAAGCGAAAGTTCAAGTTATACGGTAAACTGAAGTGAAGCATCGGAATCTAAAACTGGCGACAGAGGAAAGCTCAAAACGTAAACACTAAAAAAGTCAGTCTTCTTGTACTTAAGTCGGCATTGTGCCTTTTGTATTTGATTCCGATGCAATTTTTGTGTTTCGTTGTCAATGTGAGGGTACAAGGGATAAAGTAAACCCTTCAGTTGTGCATCGGAATCTAAAACTGGTGACAGAGGAAAGGCTCAAATCATAGACTCTAAGTAAAGTGAGTCTTCTTGCAGTTAGGTAAGCATTGTGCATTTTGTATTTAATTCCGATGCAATTTTTGTATTTCATCGTCAATGTGAAGTTCCAATGGATACAGTAAACCTGCAGTTGTGCATCGGTATCCAAATCTCATGACACTGAAAATGCTCAAAACATAGACAGTAAGAAAAGTCAGTCATCTTGTACTTAAGAAGGAATCCTGCCCTTTGCATTTAATTCCGATGCAATTTTTGTGTTTCATCGTCAAAGTGAAGGTCCAAGGGATACAGTAAACCTGAAGTGAAGCATCGGAATCTAAAACAGGTCTCACAGGAAAGGCTCAAATCATAGCCACTATGAAAAGTCAGTCGTCTTGTACTTAAGTCGGCAATGTGCATTTTGTATTTAATTCAGATGCTATTTTTGGGTTTCATCGTCAAAGTGAAGGTCGAAGGGGCACAGTAAACCTGAAGTGAAGCATAGGAATCTAAAACTGGTCTCACAGGACAGGCTCAAATCATAGACACTAAGAAAATTCAGTCTTCTCTTACTTAAGTCGGCATTGCGCCTTTTGTATTTAATTGCGATCCAATTTTTGCGTCTCATCGTCAATGTGAAGGTCCAAGGGATACAGTAAACCTGTGGTTGTCGATCGGAGTCTAAAACTGGTGACGCAGGAAAGGCTCAGAGCATAGACAATAAGAAAAATCAGTCTTCTTGTACTTAAGTCAGCATTGAAACTTTTGTATTTAATTCCGATGTAATTTTTGTCTTTCATCGTCAAAGTGAAGGTCCAAGGGATACAGTAAGCCAGAAGTGAAGCACCGAAACCTAAAACTGGTCCCTCAGGAGAGGCTCAAGTCATTGACACTAAGAAATGTCAGTCTTCTTGTACTTACGTCATTGTGCCTTTTGTATTTAATTCCGAAGCAATTTTTGCGTTTCATCGTCAATGTGAAGGTCCAAGGGATACAGTAAACCTGCGGTTGTGCATCGGAATCTAAAAACGGTGACACAGGAAAGGCTCAGAAGATAGACACTAAGAATAGTCATTCTTTTTGTACTCTAGCCGGCATTGTGCCTCTTGCATTTAATTCCGATGCTATTTTTGTGTTTCATCGTCAAAGTGAAGGTCCAAGGTATACAGTAAACCTTAAGCGAAGCATCGATATCTAAAAGTGGTCTCACAGGAACGGCTCAAATCACAGACATTAACAAGACTCAGAATTCTTGAACTTAAGTCGGCATTGTGCCTATTGTAAATAATTCCGATGTAATTTCTGTGATTCATCGTCAATGTGAAGGTCCAGAGGATACAATAAACCTGCAGTTGTGCACTGGAATCTAAATCTGGTGACACAGGAAAGGCTCAAACATAGACAATAAGAAAAGTCGGTCTTCTTCTGCTTATGTTGGCATTGTGCCTGTTGTATTTAATTCCGATGCAATTTTTGTGTTTCACGGTCAAAGTGAAGGTCCTAGGGTTACGTTAAACCTGAAGTGAAGCATCGGAATCTAAAACTGGTCTCACAGGAAAGGCACAAATCATAGACACTTAGAAAAGTCAGTCTTCTTGTCCATAAGTCGGCATTGTGCCAGTTGTGTTTCACTCCGACGCAATTTCTGTGTTTCATCGTCAAGGTGAACGTCCAAGGGATACTGTAAACCCGCAGTTGTGCAACGGAATCTAAAACTTGTGACACAGGGATGGCTCGAAACATAGACACTAAGAAAAGTCAGTCTTCTTGTTCTTAAGTCGGCATTGTACCTTTTGTATTTAATTCCGATGTAATTTTTGTGTTTCATCGTCAAACTGTAGGTCCTAGGGACACAGTAAGCCTGCAGCGAAGCACCGGAATCTAAAACTGGTCCCACAAGAAAGACCCAAATCATAGACACTAAGAAAACTCAGTCTTCTTTTACTTAAGTCGGCATTGTACCCTTTGTATTAGTTCCGATGCAATTTCTGTGTTTCATCGTCAAAGTGAAGGTCCATAGGATGCAGTAAACCTAAAGCGAAGCATCGGAATCTAAAACTGGTCTCACAGGAACGGCTAAAATCACAGACATTAACAAGACTCATAATTCTTGAACTTAAGTCGGCATTGTGCCTATTGTAAATAATTCCGATGTAATTTCTGTGATTCATCGTCAATGTAAAGGTCCAGAGAATACAATAAACCTGCAGTTGTGCATTGGAATCTAAATCTGGTGACACAGGAAAGGCTCAAACATAGACAGTAAGAAAAGTCGGTCTTCTTGTGCTTAAGTCGGCATTGTGCGCTTCGTATTTATTTCCGATGCAATTTTTGTGTTTCATCGTCAAAGAGAAGGTAAAAGGGATCCAGTAAACCTGAAGTGAAGCATCGGAATCTAAAACTGGTCTCACAGGAAAGGCCCAAATCGTAGACTCTAAGAAAAGTCAGTCTTCTTGTACATAAGTCGGCATTTTGCCTTTTGTATTTAATTCCGATGCAATTTTTGTGTTTCATCGCCAATGTGAAGGTCCAAGGGATACAATAACATGCAGTTGTGCATCGGAATCTAAAACAGGTGACACAGGAAAGTCTCAAAACCTAGACAGTAAGAAAAGTTAGTCTTCTTGTACTTAAGTCGCCATTGTGTCTTTTGTATTTAATTCCGATGCAATTTTTGTGTTTCATCGTCATAGTGAAGGTCCAAGGCATACGGTAAACCTTAAGTGACGCATCACAATATAAAACTGATCTCACAGGAAAGGCTCAAAACATAGACAGTTAGATGAGTCTGTCATCTTGTACTTAAGGCGGCATTGTGCCGTTTGTATTTAATTCCGATGCAATTTCTGTGTCCATCGTCAATGAGTAGGTCCAAGGGATACATTAAACCTGCAGTTCTGCATCGGAATCTAAAACTGATGACACAGGAAAGTCTCAAAACATAGACACTAAGGAAAGTCAGTCTTCTTGTACTTAAGTCGGCATTGGGCCTTTTGTATTTAATTCTGATGCAAAATTTGTGTTTCATCTTTAATGTGTATGTCCAAGGCAATCAGTAAACCTGCAGTTGTGCATCGGAATAAAAAACTGGTGACAGAGGAAAGGCTCAAAACATAGACGCTAAGAAAAGTCAGTCATCTTGTACTTAAGTCGGCATTATGGCTTCTGTATTTAATTCCGATGAAATTTCAGTGTTTCATCGTCAAAGGGAAGGTCCAAGGGATACAGTAAACCTAAGGTGAGGCATCGGAATCTAAAACTGGTCTCACAGGAAAGGCTCAAAACATATATGGTTAGAAAACACTGTCATCTTGTACTTAAGGCGGCATTGTGCATTTTGTTTTTAATTCCGATGCAATTTCTTTGTTTCATTGTCAAAGGGAAGGTCCAAGGGAAACAGTAAACCTGCAGTTATTCATCGGAATCTAAAACTGGTGCACATGGAAGGCTAGAAACATAGACACTAAGAAAAGTCAGTCTTCTTGTACTTAAAACGGCATTGTGCCTTTCGCATTTAAATCCGATGCTGTTTTTGCGTTTCATCGTCAAAGTGAATGTCTAAGGGATACAGTAAACCTGCCGTTGTGCATCGTAATCTAAAACTGGTGATACAGGAAAGGCTAAAAACATCGCCACTAAGAAAAGTCAGTCTTCTTGTACTTATGTCAGCATTGTGCATTTAGTATTTAATCCCGATGCTATTTTTGTGTTCCATTGTCAAAGAGAATGTCCAAGGGATACAGAAAACCTGCGGTTGTGCATCGGAATCTAAAACTGGTGACACAGGAAAAGCTCAAAACATAGACACTAAGATAAATCTGTCGTCTTGTACTTAAGTCGGCATTGTGGCTATTATATTTAATTCCGATGCAATTTTTGTGTTTCATCGTCATAGTGATGGTCCAAGGGATACAGTAAACATTAAGTGACGCATCGGAATATAAAACTGGTCTCACAGGAAAGGCTCAAAACTAAGACAGTAAGAAGAGTCAGTCATCTTGTACTTAAGTCGGCATCGTGACGTTTGTATTTAATTTCCGATGAAATTTTTGTGTTTCATCGTCAAAGGGAATGTCCAAGGGATAGAGTAAACCTGCAGTTTTGCATCGGAATCTAAAACTGGTGACATAGGGAAGGCTCGAATCATAGACACTAAGAAAAGTAAGTCTTCTTGTACTCAAGTCGGCATTGTACGTTTTCTATTTATTTCCGATGCAATTTTTGTGCTTCGTCGTCAAAGTGAAGGTTCAAGTGATACAGTAAACTGATGCGTAGCTTAGGAATCTTAAACTAGTGACACAGGATAGCTTAAAACACTGAAACTAAGTATAGTCAGTCTTCTTGTACATAAATCGGCATTGTCCCTTTTGTATTTAATTCCAATGCAATTTTTGTAATTCATAGTCAAAGTGAAGGTCCAAGGGATACAGTAAACCTGACGTAAAGTATCGGAATCTAATACTGGTCTCACAGGAAAGGCTCAAATCGTAGACGCTACGAAAAGTCAGTCTTCTTGTACTTAAGTTGGTATTGTGTCTTTTGTATTTAATTTCGATGCAGTTTTTGTGTTTCATCGTCAACGTGAAGGTCCAAGGGATACAGTAAACCTTAAGTGACGCATCGGAATCCAAAACTGATCTCACAGGAAAGGTTCAAATCATAGACAGTACGAAGAGTCAGTCTTCTTGTACATAAGCACGCATTGTTTATTTTGGATTTAATTCCGATGCAATTTCTGTGTTTCATCTTTAAAGTGAAGGTCCACGGGATACAGTAAAACCGATGTGAAGCATCGGAATCTAAAACTGGTCTCACAGGAAAGGCTCAATCATAGACACTAAGAAAAGTCAGACTTCTCGTACATATGTCTGCATTGTGCCTTTTGTATTTAATTCCGATGCAATTTCTGTGTTTCATCGACAAAGTGAAGATCCAAGAAATACAGCAAACCTGCAGTTGTGGATCGGAATCTAAACCTGTTCTCACAGGAAAGATTCCATATCATAGACTCCAAGAAAAGTCTGTCTTGTTGTACTTAAGTTGGCATGGTGCCTTTTATATTTAATTCCGATGCAATTTTTGTGTTTCATCGTCAAAGCGAAAGTCCAAGGGATACGGTAAACCTGAAGTGAAGGATCGGAATCAAAAACTGGTCTCACTGGAAAGGCTCAAAACATAGACAGTATGAAGACTCAGTCTTCTTGTACTTAAGTCGGCACTTTGCCTTTTGTATTTAATTCCGATGCAATTTCTGTGTTTCATCGTCAGTATGAAGGTCCAATTGATACAGTAAATCTGCAGTTGTGCATCGGAATCTAAAACTGGTGACACAGGAAAGGCCCAAAGCAACGACACTAAGAAAAGTCAGTCTTCTTTTACATAAGTCGGCATTGTGCCTTTTGTATTTAATTTCGATGCAATTTCAGTGTTTCATCGTCAATCTGAAGCTCCAAGGGATACAGTAAACCTGAAGTGATGCATCGGAATGTAAAACTGGTGACACAGGAAGGGCTCAAAACATCGACACTCAGAAAAGTCGGTCTTCTTTTACGTAAGTCGGCATGGTGCATTTTGTATTTAATTCCAATGCAATTTCAGTGTTTCATCGACAATCTGAAGCTCCAAGGGATACAGTAAACCTGAAGTGAAGCATCGGAATCCAAAACTGGTCTCGAAGGGAAGGCTCAAACATAGACAGTAAGATGACTCAGTCTTCTTTGATTTAAGTCGGCATTGTTCCTTTTGTATTTAATTCCGATGCTATTTCTGTGTTTCATCGTCAATATGGAGGTCCAAGGGATACAGTAAGTCTGCAGTTGTGCATCGCAATGTAAAACTGCTGACTCACGAAGGCTCAAATCAACGACACTAAGAAAAGTCAGTCTTCTTTCACGTAAGTCGGCAATGTGCCTTTTGTATTTAATTCCGATGCAATTTTTGTGTTTCCTCGTCAAAGTGAAGATCCAAGGGAATCAGTAAACCTGAAGTGAAGCATCGTAAACTAAAACTGGTCCCACAGGAAAGGCTCAAACATAGACAGTAAAAAGACTCAGTCATCTTGTACTTAAGTCGGCATTGTGCATTTTGTATTTATTTCCGATGCAATTTTTGTGTTTCATCGTCAGGGTGAAGGTCCAAGGGATACAGTAAACCTGAAGTGAAGCATCGGAATCTATAACTGGTCCCACAAGGAAGGCTCCAAACATAGACAGTAAGAATAATCAGTACTTAAGTCGGTTTTGAGCATTTTGCATTTAATGCTGATGCAATTTCTGTGTTTCATCGTCAATGTGAAGGTTCAAGGGATACAAACAACTGCAGTTGGGCATCGGAATCTAAAACTGGTCTCACAGGAAAGGTTCAAATCATGGACACTGAGAAAAGTCTGTCTTCTTGTACTTAAGTCGGCATTGTGCCTTTGATATTTAATTCAGTTGCAATCTTTGTGTTTCATCGGCAAAGTGAAGGTCCAAGGGATACAGTAAATCAGCAGTTGTGCATCGGAATCCAAAACTGGTGACACAGGAAGGGCTCAAAACAACGACACTAAGAAAAGTCAGTCTACTTGTGTTGAAGTCTTTTGTACTTCCTTTCGGTGCAATTATGGTGTTTCATTGACAAAGTGAAGGTCCAAGGGATACAGTAAATGAGGAACTGAAGCATCGGAATCTAATACTGGTGACACAGGAAAGTCTCCAGACGTAGACACTAAGAAAAGTCGGTATTCTTGTACATAAGTCAACATTGTGCCTTTTGTATCTAATTCCGATGCAATTTTTGCGTTTCATCGTCAAAGTGAATGTCTAAGGGATACAGTAAACCTGAAGTGAAGCATCGGAATCTAAAAATGGACTCACAGGAAATGTTCAAAAAATAGACACTAAGAAAAGTCAGTATTCATGTACATAAGTCGGCATTGGGGCTTTTATATTTATTTCCGATGCAATTTTTGTGTTTCATAGTCAAAGTGAAGTTCAAAGGGATACAGTAAGCCTGAAGTGAAGCATCGGAATCTAAAACTCTTTTCGCAGGGAAGGCTCAAAACATTGACAGTAAGAAGACTCAGTCTTCTTGTACTTAAGTCGGCATTGTGCATTTTGTTTTTAATTCCGATGCAATTTCTTTGTTTCATCGTCAACTGGAAGGTCCAAGGGATACAGAAAAACTGCAGTTGTGCATCTGAATGTAAAGCAGGTGACACTGGAAAGACTCAAAACAACAACACTAAGTAAAGTCAGTCTTCTTGTATTTAAGTCGGCATTATGCCTTTTGTACTTACTTTCGATGCAATTATGGTGTTTCATCGTCAAAGTGAAGGTCCAAGGGATACAGTAAACGAGGAAAAGAAGCATCGGAATCTAAAACTGGTGACACAGGAAAGGCTGAAAACATAGACACTAAGTAAAGTCAGTGTTCTTGTACTTATGTCGGCATTGTGCCTTTTGTATTTAATTCCGATGCAATTCCTGTGTTTCATCGTCAATGTGAAGGTCCAAGGGATACAGTAAACCTGAGGTGAAGCATCGGAATCAATAACTGGTCTCACAGAGAGGGCTCAAATCATAGACAGTAGTAAGACTCAGTCTTCTTGCAGTTAAGTCGGCATTGTGCCTTTTGAATTTAAATCCGATGCAATATCTGTGTTCCATCGTCAATGTGAAGGTCCAAGGGATACAGAAAAACTGCAGTTGTGCATTGGAATGTGAAGCAGGTGTGACTGGATAGGCTCAAAACATAGACACTAAGAAAAGTCAGTCTTCTTTTACTTAAGTCGGCATTGTGCCTTTTGTATTTAATTCCGATGCAATTTCTGTGTTCCATCGTCAATGTGAAGGTCCAAGGGATACAGAAAAACTGCAGTTGTGCATTGGAATGTGAAGCAGGTGTCACTGGAAAGGCTCAAAACATAGACACTAAGAAAAGTCCGTCTCTCGTACTTAAGTCGGCATTGTGCATTTCGTATTTAATTCCGATGCAATTTCTGTGTTTCATCGTCAATTGGAAGGACCTAGGCATACAGTAAACGTGAAGTGAAGCATCGGAATCCAAAACTGGTCTCACAGGAAAGGCTCAAAACATAGACGGTAAGAAGACTTAGTCTTCTTGTACTTAGGTCGGCATTGTGCATTTTGTATTTAATTTCGTTGCAATCTCTGTGTTTCTTCGTCAATATGGAGGTCCAAGGGATACAGTAAATGAGCAGTTGTGCATCGGAATCTAAAACTGGTGACACAGAAAGAATCAAAACAACGATACTAAGAAATGTCAGTCTTCTTGTACTTAAGACGGCGTTGTGCCTTTTGTATTTACTTTCGATGCAATTGTGATGTTTCATCGTCAAAGTGAAGGGCCAAGGGATACAGTAAACATGAAGTGAAGCATCGGAATCTATAACTGGCCTCACAGGGAAGGCTCAAAACATTGACAGTAAGAAGACTCAGTCTTCTGGTACTTAAGTCATCATTGTGCCTTATGTATTTAATTCCGATGCAATTTCTGTGTTTCATCGTCAATTGGAAGGACCTAGGCAAACAGTAAACCTGAAGTGAAGCATCGGAATCCAAAATTGGTCCCACAGGAAAGGCTTAAAACGTAGACACTAAGAGAAGTCAGTATTATTGTACTTAAGTCGGCATTGTGCCTTTTGTATTTAATTCCGATTTAATTTTTGTGTTTCATCGTCAAAGTGAAGGTCCAAGGGATACAGTAATCGAGGAAAAGAAGCATCGGAATCTAAAACTGGTGTTACAGGAAAGGCTGAAAACATAGACACTAAGAAAAAATTCAGTGTTCTTGTACTTATATCGGCATTGTGCCTTTTGTATTTAATTCCGATGCAATATCTGTGTTTAATCGTCAATGTGAAGGTACAAGGGATACTGTAAACCTGAAGTGAAACATTAGATTCCAAAACTGGTCTCACGGGATAGCCTCAAATCGTAGACACTAAGAAAGGTCATTCTTCTTGTACTTAAGTCGCCATTGTGCCTTTTGTATTTAATTCCGATGCAATTTTCGTGTTTCATCGTCAAAGTGAAGGTCCATGGAAAACAGTAAACCTGAAGTGAAGCATCGGAATTTAAAAGTGGTCTCACAGGGAATGCTCAAAACATAGACGGTAAGAAGACTCTGTCTTCTTGTACTTGAGTCGGCATTGTGCCTTTCGTATCTAATTCCGATGCAATTTCTGTTTTTCATCGTCAAAGTGAATGTCCAAGGGATACAGTAACCCTGAAGTGAAGCATCGTAATCTAAAACTGGTCTCACAGACAAGGTTCAAAAAATAGACAGTAAGAAAAGTCAGTCTTCTTTTACATAAGTCGGCATTGTGGCTTTAATATATTATTCCGATGCAATTTTTGTGTTTCATAGTCAAAGTGAAGGTCAAAGGGATACATTAAACCTGAAGTGAAGCATCGGAATCTAAAATGTTTTCACAGGGAAGGCTCAAAACATGGACAGTAAGGAGACTCAGTCATCTTGTACTTAAGTCGGCATTGTGCCTTTTGTATTTAATTCCGGTGCAATTTCTGTGTTCCATCGTCAATGTGAAGGTCCAAGGGATACAGAAAAACTGCAGTTGTGCATTGGAATGTAAAGCAGTTGACACTGGAAAGGCTCAAACATAGACACTAAGAAAAGTCCGTCACTTGTACTTAAGTCGGCATTGTGCCTTATGTATTTAATTCCGATGCAATTTCTGTGTTGCATCTTCAATGGGAATGTCCAAGGCATACAGTAAACCTGAAGTTTGGCATCGCAATCCAAAACTGGTCTCACAGGGAATTCTTAAAACATAGACAATAAGAAAAGTCAGTCTTCTTGTACTTAAGACGGCATTGTGCCTTTTGTATTTACTTTCGATGCAATTATGGTGTTTCATCGTCAAAGTGAAGGTGCAACGGATACAGTAAACGAGGAAGCGAGGCATCAGAAACTAAAACTGGTGACACAGGAAAGGCTCAAAACATAGACATTAAGAAAAGTCAGTGTTCTTGTACTTAAGTCGGCTTTGTGCCTTATGTATTTAATTAGGATGCAATTTCTGTGTTTCATCGTCAATTGGAAGGACCTAGGCATACAGTAAACCTGCAGTCGTGCATCGGAATCTAAAACTGGGGTCACAGGAAAGGTTCAAATCATAGACACTAAGAAAAGTGATGTGTCGACAGAAGTGCCGACACAGTGTTATTTTGAGGGATACGATATGCACGCTATAAGCTCACGTATATTATCGTGATGTCTGAAACAGGACGCTCGATGAATGCTATAAAGAAAAGTACGTTGCTTTTGGAATACTTAACTTTAATCCATCCTTGTTGTATACATCGTTCATGTTGAGACATGCTTTAGACGATAATTATCAATTGCTATGTAAGGCTAGTGGCGCCTTGCTAGGTCGTAGCCATGGACTTAGCTGCAGGCTCTTCTAACTATCTGCTCGGCTAATGAGCGATGCTTCGTCAGTGTAGTCGCTAGCAATGTCGTCCGTACAACTGGGGCGAGTGCTAGTCCGTATCTCGAGACCGGCCTTGTGGTTGCGCTCGGTCTGCGATCACTCAGTGGCGACACGCGGGTCCGACATGTACTAATGGACTGCGGCCGATTTAAAGCTACCACCTAGCAAGTGTGGTGTCTGGCGGTGACACCACAAAAAGTTAGTCTTCTTGAACTTAAGTCGGCATTGTGCCTTTTATATTTATTTCCGATGCAATTTTTGTGTTTCATCGTCAAAGTGAAGGCCAAAGGGATACGGTAAATCTGAAGTGAAGCATCGGAGTCTAAAACTGGTCTTACAGGGAAGGCTGAAAACATAGACAGTAGGAAGAGTCAGTCTTCTTGTACTTAGGTCGGCATTGTGCCTTTTGTATTTAATTCCGATGCAATTTCTGTGTTTCATCGTCAATATCAAGGTCCAAGGGATACAGTAAATCAGCAGTTGTGCATCGGGATCTAAAACTGGTGACACAGGAAAGACACAAAACAACGACACTAAGAATAGTCAGTCTCCTTATACTTAAATCGGCATTGTGCCTTTTGTATTTACTTTCGATGCAATTATGGTGTTTCATCGTCAAAGTGAAGGTCCAAGGGATACAGTAAACAAGGAAGTGAAGCATTGGAATCTAAAACTGGTGACATAGGAAAGGCTCGAATCATAGACAGTAAGAAAAGTCAGTGTTCTTGTACTTAAGTCGGCATTGTGCCATTTGTATTTAATTCCGATGCAATTTCTGTGTTTAACCGTCAATGCGAAGGTCCAAGGGATTCAAAAAAACCGCAGTTGCGCATCGGAAACTAAAACTGGTGACAAAGGAAATGCTCAAACATAGACACTAAGAAAAGTCAGTCTTCTTGCACTTAAGTCGGCATTGTGCGTTTTGAATTTAAATCCTATGCAATTTCTGTGTTTCATCGTCAATGTGATGGTCCAAGGGATACAGTAAACCTAAAGTAAAACATCAGAATCTGAAACTGCTCTCACGGGATAGGCTCAAATCGTAGACACTAAGAAAGGTCATTCCTCTTGTACTTAAGTCGGCATTGTGCCTTTTGTATTTAACTCCGATGCAATTTTTTGTGATTCATCGTCAGAGTGAAGGTCCAAGGGAAACAGTAATCCTGAGGAGAATCATCGGAATCTAAAATAGGTCTCACTGGAAAGGCTCAAATCATAGACGGTAAGAAGACTCAGTTTCTGTGTTTCATCGTCAAAGAGAATGTCCAAGAGATACAGTAAACCTGAAGTGAAGCATCGGAATCTGGAACTGGTCTCACAGGGTAACCTCAAATCATAGACAGTAAGAAGACTCAGTCTTCTTGTACTTAAGTCGGCATTGTGTTTTTTGTATTTAATTCCGAAGCGATACTTGTGTTTCATCGTCAAAGTGAAGGTCCATGGGATACAGTAGACCTGAAGTGAAGCATCGGAATCTGAAACTGGTCTCACGGGAAAGGCTCTAAGCAGAGACGTTAAGAAGACTCAGTCTCTTTGTACTTAAGTCGGCATTGTGCATTTTGTATTTTATTCCGATGCAATATCAGTGTTTCATCGTCAATATGAAGGTCCGAGGGGTACAGTAAATCCGCAGTTGTGCATCGGAATCTAAAACTGGTGACACATTAAAGGCTCTAAACAACGCCTCTAAGAAAAGTTAGTCCTCCCGTACTTACGTCGGCATGGTGGCTTTTGAATTTAATTTCGATGCAATTATGGTGTTTCATCGTCAAAGTGAAGGTCGAAGGGATACTGTAAACGAGGAAGTGAAGCAGCGGAATCTAAAGCTGGTGACACAGGAAATGCTCAAATCATAGACACTAAGAAAAGTCAGTGTTCTAGTACTTAAGTCGGCATTGTGCCTTTTGTATTTAGATCCGATTCAATTTTTGTGTCTCATCGTCAAAGAAGAGGTCCTAGGGATACAGTAAACCTAAAGTGAAGCATCGTAATCTAAAACTGGTGTCACAGGAAATGCTCAAAGCATAGACGGTAAGTCGACTCAGTCATCTTGTACTTAAGTCGGCATTGTGCGATTTGCATTTAATTCCGATGCATTTTCTGTATTTAAACGTCAAAGTGAAGGTCCAAGGGATACAGTATCCCTGAAGTGAAGCATCGGAATCTAAAACTGGTTTAACAGGACAGGTTAAAAACATAGACACTAAGAAAAATCTGTCTTCTTGTACTTAAGTCGGTATTGTGTATTTTGTATTTAATTCCGATGCAATTTCTGTGATTCATCGTCAATGTGAATGTCCAAGGGATACAAAAAAACTGCAGTTGTGCATCGGAATCTAAAACTGGTGACACAGGAAATGCTCAAATCATAGACACTAAGAAAAGTCAGTCTTCTTGCACTTCAGTCGGCATTGCGCGTTTTGTATTTAATTCCGATGTCATTTCTGTGTATCATCGTCAATGTGAAGGTCCAAGTGATACAGTAAACCTGAAGTGAAGCCTCGGAATCTAAAACTGGTCTAACAGGATAGGTCCAAATCATAGACACTAAGAAAAGTAAGGCTTCTTCTACTTAAGTCGGCATTGTGCCTTTTGTATTTAATTCCGATGCAATTTTTGTCTTTCATCGTGAACGTGAAGGTCCAAGGGATACAGCAAACCTGAAGTGAAGCATCTGAATCTAAAACTGGTCTCACAGGAAAGGCTCAAATCATTGACGGTAAGAAGACTCAGTCTTCTTGTACTTACGTCGGCATTGTGCCTTTTGTATTTAATTCCGGAGCAATTTCTGTGTTTCATCTTCAACGTGAAGGTACAAGGGATACAGTAAACCTGAAGTGATGCATCGGAATCTAAACCTGGTCTCACAGGGAAGGTGCAAAACATAGACGGTAAGAGGACTCAGTCTTCATGTAGTTAAGTCGGCATTGTGCCTTTTGTATTTAATTCCGGTGCAATTATTGTGTTTCATCGTCAAAGTGAAGGTCCAAGGGATACAGTAAACCAGAAGTGAAGCGTCGGAATCTAAAACTGTTCTCACAGAGACGGTTCAAAGCAAAGACAGTAAGAAGACTTAGTCTTCTTGTACTTAATTCGGCATTGTGTCAGTTGTATTTAATTCCGATGCAATTTCTGTGTTTCATGTTCAATGTGAAGGTCCAAGATATACAGTAAATCTGCAGTTGTGCATAGAAGTCCAAAACTGGTGACACAGGAAAGGCTCAAAGCAGCGACACGAAGAAGAGTCAGTCTTCTTGTACTTAAGTCGGCATTGTGCCTTTTGTATGTAATTCCGATGCAATTTTTGTGTTTCATCGTCAAAGTGAAGTTCCAAGGGAAACAGTAAACCTGAAGAGTAGAGTCGGAATGTAAAACTGGTCTCACAGGGAAGCCTCAAAATACAGACACTAAGAGACGGCAGTCATTATGTACTTAAGTCGGCATTGTGCCTTTTGTATTTAATTCCGATGCAATTTTGGTGTTTCATCGTCAAAGTGAAGGTCCAAGGTATACAGTAAACCTGAAGAGAAGCATCGGAATCTAAAACAGGTCTCATTGGAAAGGCCCAAAACATAGACGGTAAGAAGACTCAGTCTTCTTGTACTTAAGTAGGCATTGTGCCTCTTGTATTTAATTCCGATGCAATTTCTGTGTTTCATCGTCAATATAAAGGTCCAACGGATACAGTAAATCAGCAGTTGTGCATCGGAATCTAAAACTGGTGACACAGGAAAGGCTCAAAACAACTACACTAAGAGATTACAGTCTTCTTGTACTTAAGTCGGCATTGTGCCTTTTGTATTTAAATTCCGATGCAATTATGGTGTTTCATCGTCAAAGTGAAGGTCCAAGGGATACAGTAAACCAGGGAGTGTTGCATCGGAATCTGAAATTGGTGACACAGTAAAGGCTGAAGACATAGACACTAAGAGAAGTCAGGCTCAAAGCAACGACACGAAGAAGAGTCAGTCTTCTTGTACTTAAGTCGGCATTGTGCCTTTTGTATTTAATTCCGATGCAATATTTGGGTTTCATCGTCAAAGTAAAGGGCCAAGGGATACAGAAAAAACCTGAAGTGAAGAATCGTAATCTAAAACTGGTCTCACAGGAAAGGCTCAAAACATAGACGGTAAGAAGACTCAGTCATCTTGTACTTAAGTCGGCATTGTGCCTTTTGTATTTAATTTCGATGCAATTATGGTGTTTCATCGTCAAAGTGCAGGTCCAAGGGATACGGTAAACGGGGGAGTGATGCATCGGAATGTAAAACTGGTGACACAGGAAAGGGTCAAAGCATAGAAACTACGAAGACTCAGTGTTCTTGCACTTAAGTCGGCATTGTGCCTTTTGAATATAATTCCGATGCAATTTCTACGTTTCATCGTCAGTGTGAAAATCTAAGCGATACAGCAAACCTGAAGTGATGCATCGGAGTCTAAAACTGGTCTCACAGGATAGGCTCAAATCATAGACACTAAGAAAGGTCAGTCCTCTTGTACTTAAGTCGGCATTGCGGCTTTTGGATTTAATTCCGATGCAATTTATGTGTTTTATCGTCAAATTGAAGGTCCAAGGGATACCATAAACCTGAAGTGAAGCATCGGAATCTAAAACGGGTCTCACAGGAAAGGTTCTAACCATAGACACTAAGAAGAATCAATTTTCTTGTTCTTAAGTGGGCATTGTGCATTTTGTATTTAATTCCGATGCAATTTTTGCGTTTCATCGTCAAAGTGAAGGTCCAAGAGATACATTAAACCTGAAGTGAAGCATCGGAGTCTGGAACTGGTCTCACAGGGTAACCTCAAATCATAGACAGTAAGAAGACTCAGTCTTCTTGTACTTATGCCGGCATTGTGCATTTTGTAATTAATTCCGATGCAATTTCTGTGTTTCATCGTCAATGTGAAGGTCCAAGGGATACAAAAAAACTGCAGTTGTGCAACGGGATGTAAAACTGGTGACACAGGAAATGTTCAAATCATAGACACTAAGAAAATTAAGTTTTCTTGCACTTAGGGCTGCATTGTGCCTTTTTTATTTAATTCCGATGCAATTTCTGTGTTTCATCGTCAATGTGAAGGTCTAAGTGATACAGTAAACCTGAAGTGAAGCATCTGAATCTAAAACTAATCACACAGGATAGACTCAAATTATTGACACTAAGAATAAACAGTCTTGTTGTACTTAAGTTGGCATTGTGCTTTTTCCATTTAATTCCGATGCAATTTCTGTGTTTCATCGTCAAGGTGAAGTTCCAACGGATACAGTAAACCTGAAGTGTAGCATCGGAATCTATGTTTGTTCTCACAGAAAAAGCTGAAATCATAGATGGTAAGAAGACTCAATCTTCTGGTACTTAAGTCGGCATTGTGCCTTTTGTGTTTAATTCCGATGCATATTTTGTGTTTCATCGTTAAAGTGAAGGTCCAAGGGATACCGTAAGCCTGAAGTGGAGCATCGTAATCTAAAACTGGTCTCACAGGAAAGGCTCAAAGCAGAGACGTTAAGAAGACTCAGTCATCCTGTACTTAAGTCGGCATTTTGCGTATTGTATTTAATTCCGATGCAATTTCTGTGTTCCAACGTGAATGTGAAGGTCCATGGGATACAGTATCCCTGAAGAGAAGCATCGGAATCTAAAACTGATCTCACAGGAAAGGTTCAAACTATAGACACTAAGAAAAATCATTCTTCTTGTTCTGAAGTGGGCATTGTGTATTTTGTATTTAATTCCGATGCAATTTTATGTGTTTCATCGACAAAGTGAAGGTCCAAGAGATACAGTAAACCTGAATTGAAGCATCGGAATCTGAAACTGGTCTCACAGGGTAAGCTCAAATCATAGACAGTAAGAAGACTCAGTCTTCGTGTACTTATGCCGGCATTGTGGATTTTGTAATTATTTCCGATGCAATTTCTGTGTTTCATCGTTAAAGTGAAGGTCCAAGGGATACAGTGACCCTGAAGTGAAGTATCGGAATCTAAAACTGGTCTCACAGGAAAGGCTCAAAAAATAGATGGTACGAAGACCAAATCTTCTTGTACATAAGTAGGCATTGCGCGATTTGTATTTAATTCCGATGCAATTTTTGTGTTCCATCGTAATATGAAGGTCCAAGGGATACAATAAATCTGCAGTTTTGCATCGGAATCTAAAACTAGTGACAAAGGAAAGGCTCAAAACAACAACACTACGGAGAGTCAGTCTTCTTGTACTTAAGTCGGCATTGTGCCCTTTGTATGTTTTTCCGATGCAATTATGGTGCTACACCGTCAAAGTGAAGGTCCAAGGGATACAGTAAACGAGCAAGTGAAGCATCGGAATCTAAAACAATTGACACAGGAGAGGCTCAAATCATAGACACTAAGAAAAGTCAGTGTTCTTGCACTTAAGTCATCATTGTGCCTTTTGTATTTAATTACGGTGCAATTTTTGTGATTCATCGTCAAAGTGAAGTTCCAAGGGAAACAGTACATCTGTAGTGTAGAGTCGGAATCTGAAACTGGTCCCACAGGGAAGGCTCAAAATACAGACACTAAGAGACGGCAGTCATTATGTTCTTAAGTCGGCATTGTGCCTTTTGTATTTAAATTCCGATGCAATTATGGTGTTTTATCGTCAAAGTGAAGCTCCAAGGGATACAGTAAACGAGGGAGTGATGCATTGGAATGTGGAACTGGTGACACAGGAAATGGTCAAAGCATAGAAGCTAAGAAGACTCAGTCTTCTTGCACTGAAGTCGGCATTGTGCCTTTTGAATGTAATTCCGATGCAATTTCTATGTTTCATCGTCAGTGTGAAGTTCCAAGCGATACAGCAAACCTGAAGTGAAGAATCGTAATCTAAAAGTGGTCTCACAGGAAAGGCTCAAAACATAGACGGTAAGAAGACTCAGTCATCTTGTACTGAAGTCGGCATTGTGCCTTTTGAACGTAATTCCGATGCAATTTCTATGTTTCATCGTCAGTGTGAAGATCCAAGCGATACAGCAAACCTGAAGTGATGCATCTGAATCTAAAACTGGTCTCACAGGATAGGCTCGAATCATAGACACTAAGAAAAGTCAGTCTTCTTGTACTTAAGTCGGCATTGCGGCTTTTGTATTTAATTCCGTTGCAATTTATATGTTTTGTCGTCAAAGTGAGGGTCCAAGGGATACAGTAAACCTGAAGCGAAACATTGGAATCTAAAACTGGTCTCATAGGAATGGCTCAAAACGTAGACGGTAACAACACTCAGCCTTCATGTACTTAAGATGGCATTGGGCCTTTTGTATTCAATTCCGATGCAATTACTGTGTTTCATCGTCAATGTGAAGGTCCAAGGGATACAGTAAATCTGCAGTAGTGCATCGGAATCTTAAACTGGTCTCACAGCATAGGCTCAAATCATAGACACTAAGAAAAGTCAGTCTTGTTGTACTTAAGTTGGCATTGTGCCTTTTGTATTTAATTCCGATGCAATTTCTGTTTTTCGTCATCAAAGTGAAGGTCCAAGGGATACAGTAAACCAGAAGTGTAGCATCGGAATCTAAGTGTGTTCTCACAGAAAAGGCTCAAATCATAGATGGTAATAAGACTCAATCTTCTTGTACTTAAGTCGGCATTGTGCCTTTTGTATTTAATTCCTATGCATTTTTTGTGTTTCATTGTCAAAGTGAAGGTCCAAGGGATACCGTAAACCTGAAGTGAAGCATCGTAATCTAAAACTGGTCTCACAGGAAAGGCACAAAGCAGAGACGGTAAGAAGACTCAGTCATCCTGTACTTAAGTCGGCATTTTGCGTTTTGTATTAATTTCCGACGCAATTTCTGTGTTCCAACGTCAATGTGAAGGTCCATGGGATACAGTATACCTGAAGAGAAGCATCGGAATCTAAAACTGGTCTCACAGGAATGGCTCAAAACGTAGACGGTAACAACACTCAGCCTTCTTGTACTTAAGACGGCATTGGGCCTTTTGTATTCAATTCCGATGCAATTTCTGTGTTTCATCGCCAATGTGAAAGTCCAAGGGATACAAAAAAACTGCAGTTGTGCAACGGGAATTAAAACTGGTGACACAATAAATGCTCAAATCATAGACACTACGAAAAGTAAGTCTTCTTGCACTTAGGGCTGGATTGTGCCTTTTGTATTTAATTCCGATGCGATTTCTGTGTTTCATCGTCAATGTGAAGGTGTAAGTGATACAATAAACCTGAAGTGAAGCATCGGAATCTAAATCTGGTCTCACAGGATAGGCTCAAATTATAGACACTAAGAAAAGTCAGTCTTTTTGTACTTAAGTCGGCATTGTTCTATTTGTATTTTATTCCCATGCAATTTTTGTCTTTCATCGTCAAAGTGAATTTCCGAGGGAAACAGTAAACCTGAAGTGAAGCGTCAGAATCTGAAACTGGTCTCAAGGGGAAAGCTCAAATCATAGGCAGTAAAAAGACTCAGTCTTCCTGTACTTAAGATGGCATTGTGCATTTTGTATTTAATTCCGATGCAATTTTGGTGTTTCATCGTCAATTTGAAGGTCCTAGGGATACAGTAAACATGAAGTGATGCATCATAATATAAAACTGGTCTCACAGGAAAGGCTCAAAACATAGACTGTAAGAAGACTCAGTCAACTTGTACTTCAGTCGGCTTTGTGCCTTTTGTATTTAATTCCGATGCCATTATGGTGTTTCATCGTTTCATCTCAGAGTGAATGTCCAAGGGATACAGTAAACGAGGGAGTGATGCATCGGGAAGTAAAACTGGTGACACAGGAAAGGCTCAAAGCATTGAAACTAAGAAAAGTCAGTCTTCTTGGAATTAAGTCGGCATTGTGCCTTTGAATTTAATTCCCATGCAATATCTGTGTTTCATCGTCAATGTGAAGGTCCAAGCGATACAGTAAACCTGAAGTGTAGCATCAGAATCTAAAACTGGTCTCACAGGATAGGCTCAAATCATAGACACTACGAAAGGTCAGTCATCTTGTACTTAAGTCGGCATTGTGCCTTTTGTATTTAATTCCGATGCAAGTTTTGTTCTTCATCGTCAAAGTGAAGGTTCAAGTGATACAGTAAACTTGAAGTGAAGCATCGGAAATTAAAACTGGTCTCACAGGAAAGGCTCAAACATAGACGGTATCAACTCTCAGTCTTCTTGTACTTAAGTCGGCATTGGGCCTTTTGTATTTAATTCCGATACAATTTCTGTGTTTCATCGTCAATGTGAAGGTCCAAGGGATACAGTAAACCTGAAGTGAAGCAACGGAAACCAAAACTGGTCTCACAGGAAAGGCTCAAAGCATAGTTGGTAAGAAAACTCAGTCTTCTTGTACTTATATCGGCATTGTGCTTTTTGTATTTAATTCCGATGCAATTTCTGTGTTACATCGTCAATGTGAAGGTCCAAGGTATACAGTAAATCTGCAGTTGTGAATCGGAAGCTAAAACTGGTGACACTGGAAGGGCTCAAGACGTGGATACTAAGAAAAGTCAGTCTTGTTGTACTTAATTCGGCAATGTGTGTTTTGTATTAATTTCCGATGCAATTTCCGTGTTTCATCGTCAATGTGAAGCTCCAAGGGATACAGTAAATCTGAAGTGTAGCATCGGAATCTAAATTTGGTCTCACTTAAAAGCCCAAAACATAGATGGTAAGAACACTCAATCTTCTTGTACTTAAGTCCGCATTCTGCGTTTTGTATTTAATTCCGATGCAATTTTTGTGTTTCAACGTCAAAGTGAAGGTCCAAGGGATACAGTATCCCTGAAGTGAAGCATCGGAATCTAAAACTGGTCTCACTGGAAAGGTTCAAATCACAGACACTAAGAAAAATCAATCTTCTTGTACTTATGTCGGCATTTTGCATTTTGTATTTAATTCCGATGCAATTTTTATCTTTCATCGTCAAAGTGTAGGTCCAAGGGATACAGTAAACTTGAAGTGAAGCATCGGAATATGAAACTGGGTTCACAGGGAAAGCTCAAATCATAGAGAGTAAGAAGACTCAGTCTTCTTGTACTTAAGAATGCATTGTGCATTTTGTATTTAATTCCGATGCTATTTCTATGTGTCATCGCCAATGTGAATGTCCAAGCAATACAGAGAAACGGCAGTTGCGCATCGGAATGTAAAACAGGTAACACAGGAAAGGCCCAATTCATAGACACAAAGAAAAGTCAGTCTCTTGTACTTCAGTCGGCATTCTGCCTTTTGTAATTAATTCCGATGCTATATCTGTGTTTCATCGTCAATCTGAAGGTCCATGGGATACAGTAAACCTGAAGTGAAGGATCGGAATCCAAAACTGATCCTACAGGAAAGGCTCAAAACATAGACGGTAAAAAGACTCAGTGTTCTTGTACTTAAGTCGGCGTTGTTCGTTTTGCATTTAATTCAGATGCAATTTCTGTGTTTCATCGTCAATGTGAGGGTCCAAGGGATACAGTAAATCTGCAGTTGTGCATTGAAGTCTAAAACTGGGGACACAGGAGAGGCTCAAAAGAACGACTCTAATAAAAGTCAGTCTTCTTGTACTTAAGTCGGCATTGTGCCTTTTGTATTTAATTCTGATGCAATTTTTGTGTTCCTTCGTCAACGTGAAGGTCCAAGGGATACAGAAAAACTGCAGTTGTGCATCGGAATGTAAAACAGGTGACATAGGAAAGGCTCAAATCATTGACACTAAGAAAAGTCAGTCTCTTGTACTTAAGTCGGCATTGTGGCCTTTGTATTTCATTCCGACGCAATGTCTGTGTTTCATCGTCAATCTGAAGGTCCAAGGGATACAGTAAACCTGAAGTGAAGCATCGGAATCCAATACTGGTCTCACAGGGAAGGCTCAAAGCATAGACGGTAAGAAGAATCAGTCTTTTTGTACTTAAGTCGGCATTGTGCTTTTTGTATTTAATTCCGATGCAATATTTGTGTTTCATCGTCAAAGTGAAAGTCCAAGGGATACAGTAAACCAGAAGTGAAGCATCGGAATCTAAAACTGCTCTCACAGGAAAGGCTCAAAACACAGACGGAAGGATGACTGGGTCTTCTTGTACTTAAGTCGGCATTGTGCCTTTTGTATTTAATTCCGATGCAATCTTTGTGTATCATCGTCAATGTGAATTTCCAAGGTCTACAGTACACCAGAAATGAAGCATCGGAATCCAAAACTGGTCTCACAGGAAAGGCTCAAATCATAGACGGTAAGAACACTAAGTCTCTTTGTACTTTAGTCGGCATTGGGCCTTTTGTATTTAATTAATAAGCAATATCTGTGTTTCATCGTCAAAGTGAAGGTCCAAGGGATACAGTTACTCTGCAGTTGCGCATCGAAATCTAAAACTTGTGACACAGGTATGACTCAAAGCAGCGACACTAAAAAAAGTCAATCTTCTCGTACTTAAGTCGGCAATGTGCCTTTTGTATCTAATTCCGATGCTATTTTGTGTTTCATCGTCAAAGTGAAGGTGCAAGGGATACAGTAAACCTGATGTGAAGCATCATAATATAAAACTGGTCCCACAGGAAAGGTTCAAACCATAGACCGTAAGAAGGCTCAGTCATCTTGTACTTAAGTCGGCATTGTGCTTTTTGCATTTAACTCCGATGCAATTTCTGTGTTTCAACGTGAAAGTGAATGACCAATGGATATAGTTACCCTGAAGTGAAGCATCGGAATCTAAAACTGGTCTCACAGGAAAGGTTCAAATCATATACACCAAAAAAGTCACTCTTCTTGTGCTTAAATCGGCATTGTGCATTTTGTATTTAATTCCGATGATTCCTTTGTGTTTCATCGTCAAAGTGAAGGTCCAAGAGATACAGTATACCTGAAGTGAAGCATCAGAATACAAAACTGGTCTCACAGGAATGGCTCCAAACATTGACGGTAAGAAGACTCAGTCTTCTTGTACTTAAGTTGTCATTGTGCCTTTTGTATTTAATTACGATGGAATTTCTGTGTTTTATCGTCAATGTGAAGGTCCAACGGATACAGTAAATCTGAAGTGTAGAATCGGAATTTAAAACTGGTCTCACAGGAAATGCTCAAAACGTAGACACTAAGAAACGTCAGTCTTCTTGTACTTAAGTCGGCATTGTGCCTTTTGTATTTAATTCCGATGCAATTTTTGTGTTTCATCGTCAAAGTGAAGGTCCAAGGGATACAGTAAACCTGAAGTGAAGCATCGGAATCTAAATATGGTCTCACAGGAAAGGCTCAAATCATAGTCGGTAAGAAGACTCAGTCTTATTGTACTTAAGACGGCATTGTGCTTTTGTATTTAATTCCTATGCAATTTCTGTGGTTCATCGTCAAAGTGAATGTCCAAGGGGTAGAGTAAACCAGAAGTGAAGCTTCGGAATCTAAAACTGGTCTCACAGGAAAGGCCCAGAGGATAAACGCTAAGTAACGTCAGTTTTCTTGTACTTAAGTCGTTATTGTGCCTTTTGTATTTGATTCCGGTGCAATTTTAGAGTTTCTTCGTCAAAGTGAAGGTCCAAGGAAACCTGAAGTGAAGCACCGGAATCTAAAACTGGTCTCACAGGAAAGGCTCAAATCATTGACATTAAGAAGACTCAGTCTTTTTGTACTTAACTCAGCATTGTGCTTTTCTATTTCATTCCGATGCAATTTCTGAGTTTCTTCGTCAATGTGAAGGTCGAAGGGATACAGAAAAACTGCAGTGGTGCAACGGAATCTAAAACTGGTGAAACAGAAAGGCTCAAAACATAGACACTAAGAAAAAACAGTCTTCTTGTACTGAAGTCGGCATTGTGAAATATGTATTTCATTCCGATCAATTTCTCAGTTTTATCGTCAATGTGAAGGTCCAAGGAATACAAAGAAACTGCTGTTGTGCATCGGAATTTAAAACTGGTGACACAGGAAGTCCTCAAAACATAGACACTAAGAAAAGTCAGTCTTCTTGTACTTAAGTCGGCATTGTGAATTTTGTATTTAATTCCGATGCAATATCTGTGTTTCATCGTCAATATGAAGTTCCAAGGAATACAGTAAATCTGCAGTTGTGCATCGGAATCTAAAACTGGTGACACAGGAAAGGCTCAAAACAAAGACACTAGGAAAAGTTAGTCCCTTTGTACTCAAGTCGCCATGTGCCTTTTGTATTTAATGTCGATGCAATTATGGTGTTTCATCGTCAAAGTGATGATCGAAGGGATACTGTAAACGAGGAAGTGAAGCATCAGAATTTAAAACTGGTGACACAGGAAATGCTCAAGACATAGACACTAAGAAAAGTCAGAGTTCTTGTATTTAAGTCGGCATTGTGCATTTTGTAGTTAATTCCGTTTCAATTTTTGTGTTTCATCGTCAAAGTGAAGGTCCAAGGGATACAGTAAACCTGAAGTGAAGCATCGTAGTCTAAAACTGGTCTCACAGGAGAGGCTCAAAACATAGACGGTAAGAAGACTCAGTCGTCTTGTACTAAAGTCTGCATTGTGCCATTTGTATTCAATTCCGATGCAATTTCTGTGTTTCAACGTCAAAGTGAATGTCCAAGGGATACAGTAACCCTGAAGTGAAGCATCGGAATCTAAATCTGGTCTCACAGGGAAGGCTCAAAACATAGACAGTAAGAAGACTCGGTCTTCTTGTACTTAGGCCGGCATTGTGCCTGTTGTATTTAATGCCGATGCAATTTCTGTGATTCATCGTCAATGTGAAGGTCCAAGGGATACAGTAAACCTGAAGTGAAACCTCGGAATCTAAAACTGGTCTAACAGGATAGGTCCAAATCATAGACACTAAGAAAAGTAAGGCCTCTTCTACTTAAGTCGGCATTGTGCCTTTTGTATTTAATTCCGATGCAATTTTTGTCTTTCATCGTGAACGTGAAAGTCCAAGGGATACAGCAAACCTGAAGTGAAGCATCTGAATCTAAAACTGGACTCACAGGAAAGGCTCAAATCATTGACGGTAAGAAGACTCAGTCTTCTTGTACTTACGTCGGCATTGTGCCTTTTGTATTTAATTCCGGAGCAATTTCTGTGTTTCATGTTCAATGTGAAGGTCCAAGATATACAGTAAATCTGCAGTTGTGCATCGAAGTCCAAAACTAGTGACACAGGAAAGGCTCAAATCAACGACACGAAGAAGAGTCAGTCTTCTTGTACTTAAGTCGGCATTGTGCCTTTTGTATATAATTCCGATGCAATTTTTGTGTTTCATCGTCAAAGTGAAGTTCCAAGGGAAACAGTAAACCTGAAGAGTAGAGTCGGAATCTAAAACTGGTCCCACAGGGAAGGCTCAAAATACAGACACTAAGAGACGGCAGTCATTATGTACTTAAGTCGGCATTGTGCCTTTTGTATTTAAATTCCGATGCAATTATGGTGTTTCATCGTCAAAGTGAAGGTCCAAGGGATACAGTAAACGAGGGAGTGTTGCATCGGAATCTGAAATTGGTGACAGTAAAGGCTGAAGACATAGACACTAAGAGAAGTCAGGCTCAAAGCAACGACACGAAGAAGAGTCAGTCTTCTTGTACTTAAGTCGGCATTGTGCCTTTTGTATTTAATTCCGATGCAATTTTTGGGTTTCATCGTCAAAGTAAAGGGGCAAGGGATACAGAAAAAACCTGAAGTGAAGAATCGTAATCTAAAACTGGTCTCACAGGAAAGGCTCAAAACATAGACGGTAAGAAGACTCAGTCATCTTGTACTTAAGTCGGCATTGTGCCTTTTGTATTTAATTTCGATGCAATTATGGTGTTTCATCGTCAAAGTGCAGGTCCAAGGGATACAGTAAACGGGGGAGTGATGCATGGGAATGTGAAACTGGTGACACAGGAAAGGGTCAAAGCATAGAAACTACGAAGACTCAGTGTTCTTGCACTTAAGTCGGCATTGTGCCTTTTGAATATAATTCCGATGCAATTTCTACGTTTCATCGTCAGTGTGAAGATCTAAGCGATACAGCAAACCTGAAGTGATGCATCGGAGTCTAAAACTGGTCTCATTGGATAGGCTCAAATCATAGACACTAAGAAAGGTCAGTCCTCTTGTACTTAAGTCGGCATTGCGGCTTTTGGATTTAATTCCGATGCAATTTATGTGTTTTATCGTCAAATTGAAGGTCCAAGGGATACCATAAACCTGAAGTGAAGCATCGGAATCTGGAACTGGTCTCACAGGGTAACCTCAAATCATAGACAGTAAGAAGACTCAGTCTTCTTGTACTTATGCCGGCATTGTGCATTTTGTAATTAATTCCGATGCAATTTCTGTGTTTCATCGTCAATGTGAAGGTCCAAGGGATACAGTAAATCTGAAGTGTAGCATCGGAATCTAAATTTGGTCTCACTTAAAAGCCCAAAACATAGATGGTAAGAACACTCAATCTTCTTGTACTTAAGTCCGCATTCTGCGTTTTGTATTTAATTCCGATGCAATTTTTGTGTTTCAACGTCAAAGTGAAGGTCCAAGGGATACAGTATCCCTGAAGTGAAGCATCGGAATCTAAAACTGGTCTCACTGGAAAGGTTCAAATCACAGACACTAAGAAAAATCAATCTTCTTGTACTTATGTCGGCATTTTGCATTTTATATTTAATTCCGATGCAATTTTTATCTTTCATCGTCAAAGTGTAGGTCCAAGGGATACAGTAAACTTGAAGTGAAGCATCGGAATATGAAACTGGGTTCACAGGGAAAGCTCAAATCATAGAGAGTAAGAAGACTCAGTCTTCTTGTACTTAAGAATGCATTGTGCATTTTGTATTTAATTCCGATGCTATTTCTATGTTTCATCGCCAATGTGAATGTCCAAGCAATACAGAGAAACGGCAGTTGCGCATCGGAATGTAAAACAGGTAGCACAGGAAAGGCTCAATTCATAGACACAAAGAAAAGTCAGTCTCTTGTACTTCAGTCGGCATTGTGCCTTTTGTAATTAATTCCGATGCTATATCTGTGTTTAATCGTCAATCTGAAGGTCCATGGGATACAGTAAACCCGAAGTGAAGGATCGGAATCCAAAACTGATCCTACAGGAAAGGCTCAAAACATAGACGGTAAAAAAACTCAGTGTTCTTGTACTTAAGTCGGCGTTGTTCGTTTTGCATTTAATTCAGATGCAATTTCTGTGTTTCATCGTCAATGTGAGGGTCCAAGGAATACAGTAAATCTGCAGTTGTGCATTGAAATCTAAAACTGGGGACACAGGAGAGGCTCAAAACAACGACACTAATAAAAGTCAGTCATCTTGTACTTAAGTCGGCATTGTGCCTTTTGTATTTAATTCTGATGCAATTTTTGTGTTCCTTCGTCAACGTGAAGGTCCAAGGGATACAGAAAAACTGCAGTTGTGCATCGGAATGTAAAACAGGTGACATAGGAAAGGCTCAAATCATTGACACTAAGAAAAGTCAGTCTCTTGTACTTAAGTCGGCATTGTGGCCTTTGTATTTAATTCCGACGCAATGTCTGTGTTTCATCGTCAATCTGAAGGTCCAAGGGATACAGTAAACCTGAAGTGAAGCATCGGAATCCAATACTGGTCTCACAGGGAAGGCTCAAAGCATAGACGGTAAGAAGAATCAGTCTTTTTGTACTTAAGTTGGCATTGTGTTTTTTGTATTTAATTCCGATGCAATATTTGTGTTTCAGCGTCAAAGTGAAAGTCCAAGGGATACAGTAAACCAGAAGTGAAGCATCGGAATCTAAAACTGCTCTCACAGGAAAGGCTCAAAACATAGACGGAAGGATGACAGGGTCTTCTTGTACTTAAGTCGGCATTGTGCCTTTTGTATATAATTCCGATGCAATTTTTGTGTATCATCGTCAATGTGAATTTCCAAGGTCTACAGTACACCAGAAATGAAGCATCGGAATCCAAAACTGGTCTCACAGGAAAGGCTCAAATCATAGACGGTAAGAACACTAAGTCTCTTTGTACTTTAGTCGGCATTGGGCCTTTTGTATTTAGTTAATAAGCAATATCTGTGTTTCATCGTCAAAGTGAAGGTCCAAGGGATACAGTTACTCTGCAGTTGCGCATCGAAATCTAAAACTTGTGACACAGGTATGACTCAAAGCAGCGACACTAAAAAAAGTCAATCTTCTCGTGCTTAAGTCGGCAATGTGCCTTTTGTATCAAATTCCGATGCTATTTTGTGTTTCATCGTCAAAGTGAAGGTGCAAGGAATACAGTAAACCTGATATGAAGCATCATAATATAAAACTAGTCCCACAGGAAAGGTTCAAACCATAGACCGTAAGAAGGCTCAGTCATCTTGTACTTAAGTCGGCATTGTGCTTTTTGCATTTAACTCCGATGCAATTTCTGTGTTTCAACGTGAAAGTGAATGACCAATGGATATAGTTACCCTGAAGTGAAGCATCGGAAACTAAAACTGGTCTCACAGGAAAGGTTCAAATCATATACACCAAAAAATTCACTCTTCTTGGGCTTAAATCGGCATTGTGCATTTTGTATTTAATTCCGATGCAATCTATGTGTTTCATCGTCAAAGTGAAGGTCCAAGAGATACAGTATACCTGAAGTGAAGCATCAGAATACAAAACTGGTCTCACAGGAATGGCTCCAAACATTGACGGTAAGAAGACTCAGTCTTCTTGTACTTAAGTTGTCATTGTGCCTTTTGTATTTAATTACGATGGAATTTCTGTGTTTTATCGTCAATGTGAAGGTCCAATGGATACAGTAAACCTGAAGTGTAGAATCGGAATTTAAAACTGGTCTCACAGGAAACGCTCAAAACGTAGACACTAAGAAACGTCAGTCTTCTTGTACTTAAGTCGGCATTGTGCCTTTTGTATTTAATTCCGATGCAATTTTTGTGTTTCATCGTCAAAGTGAAGGTCCAAGGGATACAGTAAACCTGAAGTGAAGCATCGGAATCTAAATATGGTCTCACAGGAAAGGCTCAATCATAGTCGGTAAGAAGACTCAGTCTTTTTGTACTTAAGACGGCATTGTGCCTTTGTATTTAATTCCTATGCAATTTCTGTGGTTCATCGTCAAAGTGAATGTCCAAGGGGTAGAGTGAACCTGAAGTGAAGCTTCGGAATCTAAATCTGGTCTCACAGGAAAGGCCCAGAGGATAGACGCTAAGTAACGTCAGTCTTCTTGTACTAAAGTCGTTATTGTGCCTTTTGTATTTGATTACGGTGCAATTTTAGAGTTTCTTCGTCAAAGTGAGGGTCCAAGGAAACCTGAAGTGAAGCACCGGAATCTAAAACTGGTCTCACAGGAAAGGCTCAAATCATAGACATTAAGAAGACTCAGTCTTTTTGTACTTAACTCAGCATTGTGCTTTTCTATTTCATTCCGATGCAATTTCTGAGTTTCTTCGTCAATGTGAAGGTCCAAGGGATACAGAGAAACTGCTGTTGTGCATCGGAATTTAAAACTGGTGACACAGGAAGTCCTCAAAACATAGACACTAAGAAAAGTCAGTCTTCTTGTACTTAAGTCGGCATTGTGAATTTTGTATTTAATTCCGATGCAATATCTGTGTTTCATCGTCAATATGAAGTTCCAAGGAATACAGTAAATCTGCAGTTGTGCATCGGAATCTAAAACTGGTGACACAGGAAAGGCTCAAAACAAAGACACTAGGAAAGGTTAGTCCCTTTGTACTCAAGTCGCCATGTGCCTTTTGTATTTAATGTCGATGCAATTATGGTGTTTCATCGTCAAAGTGATGATCGAAGGGATACTGTAAACGAGGAAGTGAAGCATCAGAATCTAAAACTGGTGACACAGGAAATGCTCAAGACATAGACACTAAGAAAAGTCAGAGTTCTTGTATTTAAGTCGGCATTGTGCATTTTGTAGTTAATTCCGTTTCAATTTTTGTGTTTCATCGTCAAAGTGAAGGTCCAAGGGATACAGTAAACCTGAAGTGAAGCATCGTAGTCTAAAACTGGTCTCACAGGAGAGGCTCAAAACATAGACGGTAAGAAGACTCAGTCGTCTTGTACTAAAGTCTGCATTGTGCCATTTGTATTCAATTCCGATGCAATTTCTGTGTTTCAACGTCAAAGTGAATGTCCAAGGGATACAGTAACCCTGAAGTGAAGCATCGGAATCTAAATCTGGTCTCACAGGGAAGGCTCAAAACATAGACAGTAAGAAGACTCGGTCGTCTTGTACTTAGGCCGGCATTGTGCCTTTTGTATTTAATGCCGTTGCAATTTCTGTGATTCATCGTCAATGTGAAGGTCCAAGGGATACAGTAAACCTGAAGTGAAACCTCGGAATCTAAAACTGGTCTAACAGGATAGGTCCAAATCATAGACACTAAGAAAAGTAAGGCTTCTTGTACTTAAGTCGGCATTGTGCCTTTTGTATTTAATTCCGATGCAATTTTTGTCTTTCATCGTGAACGTGAAGGTCCAAGGGATACAACAAACCTGAAGTGAAGCATCTGAATCTAAAACTGGACTCACAGGAAAGGCTCAAATCATTGACGGTAAGAAGACTCAGTCTTCTTGTACTTACGTCGGCATTGTGCCTTTTGTATTTAATTCCGGAGCAATTTCTGTGTTTCATCTTCAACGTGAAGGTACAAGGGATACAGTAAACCTGAAGTGATGCATCGGAATCTAAACCTGGTCTCACAGCGAAGGTGCAAAACATAGACGGTAGGAGGACTCAGTCTTAATGTAGTTAAGTCGGCATTGTGCCTTTTGTATTTAATTCCGGTGCAATTATTGTGTTTCATCGTCAAAGTGAAGGTCCAAGGGATACAGTAAACCAAAAGTGAAGCGTCGGAATCTAAAACTGGTCTCACAGAGACGGTTCAAAGCATAGACTGTAAGAAGACTTAGTCTTCTTGTACTTAATTCGGCATTGTGCCAGTTGTATTTAATTCCGATGCAATTTCTGTGTTTCATGTTCAATGTGAAGGTCCAAGATATACAGTAAATCTGCAGTTGTGCATCGAAGTCCAAAACTAGTGACACAGGAAAGGCTCAAATCAACGACACGAAGAAGAGTCAGTCTTCTTGTACTTAAGTCGGCATTGTGCCTTTTGTATATAATTCCGATGCAATTTTTGTGTTTCATCGTCAAAGTGAAGTTCCAAGGGAAACAGTAAACCTGAAGAGTAGATTCGGAATCTAAAACTGGTCCCACAGGGAAGGCTCAAAATACAGACACTAAGAGACGGCAGTCATTATGTACTTAAGTCGGCATTGTGCCTTTTGTATTTAAATTCCGATGCAATTATGGTGTTTCATCGTCAAAGTGAACGTCCAAGGGATACAGTAAACGAGGGAGTGTTGCATCGGAATCTGAAATTGGTGACACAGTAAAGGCTGACGACATAGACACTAAGAGAAGTCAGGCTCAAAGCAACGACACGAAGAAGAGTCAGTCTTCTTGTACTTAAGTCGGCATTGTGCCTTTTGTATTTAATTCCGATGCAATTTTTGGGTTTCATCGTCAAAGTAAAGGGCCAAGGGATACAGAAAAAACCTGAAGTGAAGACTCGTAATCTAAAACTGGTCTCACAGGAAAGGCTCAAAACATAGACGGTAAGAAGACTCAGTCATCTTGTACTTAAGTCGGCATTGTGCCTTTTGTATTTAATTTCGATGCAATTATGGTGTTTCATCGTCAAAGTGCAGGTCCAAGGGATACAGTAAACGGGGGAGGGATGCATGGGAATGTGAAACTGGTGACACAGGAAAGGGTCAAAGCATAGAAATTACGAAGACTCAGTGTTCTTGCACTTAAGTCGGCATTGTGCCTTTTGAATATAATTCAGATGTAATATCTACGGTTCATCGTCAGTGTGAAGATCTAAGCGATACAGCAAACCTGAAGTAATGCATCGGAGTCTAAAACTGATCTCACAGGATAGGCTCAAATCATAGACACTAAGAAAGGTCAGTCCTCTTGTACTTATGTCGGCATTGTGCCTTTTTTATTTAATTCCGATGCAATTTCTGTGTTTCATCGTCAATGTGAAGGTCTAAGTGATACAGTAAACCTGAAGTGAAGCATCTGAATCTAAAACTAATCTCACAGGATAGGCTCAAATTATTGACACTAAGAATAAACAGTCTTGTTGTACTTAAGTTGGCATTGTGCCTTTTCCATTTAATTACGATGCAATTTCTGTGTTTCATCGTCAAGGTGAAGGTCCAAGGGATACAGTAAACATGTAGTGTAGCATCGGAATCTATGTTTGTTCTCACAGAAAAAGCTGAAATCATAGATGGTAAGAAGACTCAATCTTCTTGTACTTAAGTCGGCATTGTGCCTTTTGTGTTTAATTCCGATGCAAATTTTGTGTTTCATCGTCAAAGTGAAGGTCCAAGGGATACCGTAAACCTGAAGTGGAGCATCGTAATCTAAAACTGGTCTCACAGGAAAGGCTCAAAGCAGAGACGTTAAGAAGACTCAGTCATCCTGTACTTAAGTCGGCATTTTGCGTATTGTATTTAATTCCGATGCAATTTCTGTGTTCCAACGTGAATGTGAAGGTCCATGGGATACAGTATCCCTGAAGAGAAGCATCGGAATCTAAAACTGATCTCACAGGAAAGGTTCAAACTATAGACACTAAGAAAAATCATTCTTCTTGTTCTGAAGTGGGCATTGTGTATTTTGTATTTAATTCCGATGCAATTTTATGCGTTTCATCGTCAAAGTGAAGGTCCAAAAGATACAGTAAACCTGAATTGAAGCATCGGAATCTGAAACTGGTCTCACAGGGTAAGCTCAAATCATAGACAGTAAGAAGACTCAGTCTTCTTGTACTTATGCCGGCATTGTGGATTTTGTAATTATTTCCGATGCAATTTCTGTGTTTCATCGTCAATGTGAAGGTTCAAGGGATACAAAAAAACTGCAGTCGTGCAACGGGATCTAAAACTGGTGACACAGGAAAGGCTCAAAACATAGACACTAAGAAAAGTCAGCCTTCCAGTACTTAAGTCGGCATTGTGACTTTTGTATTTAATTCCGGTGCAATTAGTGTGTTTCATCGTCAAAATGAAGGTCCAACGGATACAGTAAACCAGAATGAAGCATCAGAATCTGGAACTGGTATCACAGGAAAGGCTCAAAGCATAGACGGTGAGAGGACTTAGTTTTCTTGTACTTATGTCGGCAATGTGAATTTTGTATTTAATTCCGATGCAATTTCTGTGTATCATCGTCAATGTGAAGGTCTAAGGGATACAGTAAAGATGCAGTTGTGCGTCGAAATCTAATACTGGTTACACAGGAAATGCTCAAGACATAGACAGTAAGAAGACTCAGGCTTCTAGTACTTATGTTGGCATTGTGCCTTTTGTATTTGATTCCGATGCAATTTCTGTGTTTCATCGTCAAAGTGAATGACCAAGGGATAGAGTAAGCCTGAAGTGAATCATCGGAATCTAAAACTGGTCTCACAGGGAAGGCTCTATATATAACAAGTAAGAAGAATCAGTCTTCTTGTACTTAAGTAGGCATTGTGCCTTTTGAATTTAATTCCGATGCAACTTTCGTGTTTCATCGTCGAAGTGAAGGTCCAAAGGATACAGTTAACCTGAAGTTAATCATCGGAATCTAAAACTGGTCTCACAGGAAAGGTTCAAAAAATATACACTAATAAAAGTCAGTCTTCTTGTACTTAAGTCGGCATTGTGCCTTTTGTATTTAATTCCGATGCATTTTCTGTGTTTCATCGTCAATGTGAAAGTTCCAAGGGATACAGAAAAACTGAAGTTGTGCATCGGAATGTAAAACTGGTTACACAGGAAGGACTCAAATCAAAGACACAAAGAAAATCATTCTTCTTGTACTTAAGTCGGCATTGTACTTTTTGTATTTAATTACGATGTAATTTCTGTGTTTCATCGTCAATGAGAAAGTCCAAGGGATACAGTAAACCTGAAGTGAAACATAGGAATCTAAATCTGGTCTCACAGGAAATGCTCATTACATAGATGGTAAGAAGACTCTGTCTTCTTGTACTTAAGTCGGCATTGTGCCTTTTGTACTTAATTCCGTGCCAATATCTGTGTTTCATCGTCAATATGAAGGTTCAAGGGATACAGTAAATCTGCAGTTGTGCATCGGAATTTAATCTGGTGACAGAGGAAAGGCTCAAAACAACGACACTAAGAAAAGTCAGTCTTATTGTATTTAAGTCGGCATTGTTCTTTTTGTTTTAATTCCGATGCAATTTCTATCGTTCAACGTCAAAGTGAAGATCCAAGGGATACAGTATCCCTGTAGTGAAGCATCGGAATCTAAATCTGGTCTCACAGGGAAGGCTCAAATCATAGACAGTAAGAAGACTCATTCATCTTGTACTTAAGCCAGCATTGTGCATTTTGTATTTAATTCCGATCCAATTTCTGTGTTTGATCTTCAATGTGAATGTCTAAAGGATACAGTAAACCTGAAGTGAAGCATTGGAATCTAAAACTGGTCTCACAGCAAAGGCTCAAAACACAGACTGTAAGAAGACTTAGTCTTCTACTACATAAGTCAGTATTGTGCCTCATTTATTTAATTCCAATGCAATTTCTGTGTTTCATCGTCTAAGTAAAGGTCCAAGGGACACAGGATACCAGCAGTTTTGCATCGAAATCTAAAACTGGTCTCACAGGAAACGTTGAAGTCATAGACACTGAGAAAAGTCAGTCTTATTGTTCCTAAGTCGGCTTTGTGCCTTTTACATTTAATTCCGTTGCAATATTTGTGTTTAATCGTCAAAGTGAATGTCCAAGGGATCCTGTAAACCTGAAGTGAAGCATCGGAATCTAAAACTGGTCTCACAGGAAACGTTGAAGTCATAGACACTGAGAAAAGTCAGTCTTCTTGTTCCTAAGTCGGCTTTGTGCCTTTTACATTTAATTCCGTTGCAATATTTGTGTTTAATCGTCAAAGTGAATGTCCAAGGGAACCTGTAAAGCTGAAGTGAAGCATCGGAATCTAAAACTGGACTCACGGGAAAGGTTCAAAAAATAAACACTAAAAAAAGTCAGTCTTCTTGTACGTAAGTCTGCATTGTGGCTTTTATATTTAAATCCGAACCAATTTTTTGTTTCATTGTCAAAGTCAAGGTCCAAGGGATACAGTAACCCTGAAGTGAAGCATCGGAATCTAAAACTGGCCTCACTGGAAAGGTTCAAAACATAGACACTAAGTAAATACAGTCTTCTTGTACTTAAGTCGGCATTGTGCATTTTGTATTTAATTCCGATGCAATTTTTGTGTTTCATCGACAAAGTGAAGGTCCAAGGGATACATTCAACCTTTAGTGAAGCATCGTAATATAAAACTGGTCTCACAGGAAAGGCTCAAATCATAGACGGTAAGAAGACTCAGTCATCTTGTGCTTAAGTCGGCATTGTGCATTTTGTATTTAATTCCGATGCGATTTCTGTGTTTCAACGTCAAAGTGAAGGTCCAAGGGAGACAGTATCCCTGAAGTGAAGCATCGGAATCTAAAACTGGTCTCACAGGGAAGGCTCAAATCATAGACAGTAAGAAGGCCCATTCATCTTGTACTTAAGCTGGCATTGTGCCTTTTGTAATTAATTCCGATGCAATATCTGTGGTACTTCGTCAAAGTGAAGGTCCATGGGATACAGTAAACATAAAGTGATGCATCGTAATCTAAAACTGGTCTCACAGGGAAGGCTGAAATCATAAACACAAAGAAAACTCAGTCTCCTTCTACTTAAGTCGGCATTGAGCCTTTTGAATTTAATTCCGATGCAATTACAGTATTTCATCGTAAATGTGAAGGTCCAAGGGATACAGCAAACCAGCAGATGTGCAACGGAATCTAAAACAGGTGTCACAGGAATGGCTCAAAACATAGACACTAAGAAAAGTCAGTCCTCTTGTACTTAAGTCGGCAGTGTGCCTTTTGTATTTAATGCCGATGCAATTTCTATTTTTCATCGTCAATGTGAAGGTCCAAGGGATACAGTAAATATACAGTTCTGCATCGAAATCTAAAACTGGTGACACAGCAAAGGCTCAAAACAACGACACTAAGAAAAGTCAGTCTTCTTCTACTTAAGTTAGCATTGTGCCTTATGTATTTAATTCCGATGCAATTTTGGTGTTTCATCGTCAAAGTGAAGGTCCAAGGGATACAGTAAACCAGAAGTGAAGCATCCGAATCTAAAACTGGTGGCACAGGAAAGGCTCAAAACATAGACAGTAAGGAAAGTCAGTATTCTTGTACCTTAGTCGGCATTGTGCCTTTAGTATTTAATTCCGATGCCAATTCTGTGTTTCTTCGTCAAAGTGAATGTCCACGGGATACAGTAAACCTGAAGTGAAGCATCGGAATCTAAAACTGTCTCACAGGAAAAATTCAAAAAATAGATACTAAGAAAAGTCATTCTTCTTGTACTTATTTCGGCATTGTGTCCTTTAAATTTAATTCCGATGCAATTTTTGTGTTTCATCGTCAAAGTGAATGTCCAAGGGATACAGTAAACCTGAAGTGAATCATCTGAATATAAAACTGGTCTAAGAGGAAAGGTTCGAAACATAGAATGTAAGAAGAGTCAGTCTCCTTGTACTTATGTCCGCATTGTGCTTTTTGTATTTAATTCCGATGTAATTTCTGTGTTTCATCGTCAGTACGAATGTCCAAGGGATACAGTAAACCTGAAGTGAAGCATCGATATTTAAACTGGTCTCACAGGAACGGCTAAAATCGTAGAATGTAAGAAGAGTCAGTCCTCTGGTACTTAAGTCGGCATTGTGCCTTTTGTATTTAATTCCGATGCAATCTCTGTGTTTCATCGTCAATTAAAATGTCCAAGGGGTACAGTAATCCTGAAGCGAACCATCGGAATCTAAAACTGGTCTCACAGGGATGGTTCTAAACATAGACAGTAAGAAGAGTCAATCTTCTTGTACTTAAGTCGGCATTGTGCATATTGTATTCAATCCGATGAAATTTCTGTGTTTCATCGTCAATAAGAAGGTCCAAGGGATGCCGTAAACCTGAAGTGTAGCATCGGAATCTAAAACTGGTCTCACAGGAAAGATTCAAAGCATAGACAGTAAGAAGAGTCAGTCTTCTTGAACTTAAGTCGGCATTGTGCCTTTTGTATTTAATTCCGATGCAATTTCTGTGTTTCATCGACAATAAGAAGGTCCAAGGGATACAGTTAACCTGAAGTGAAGCATCGGAATCTAAAACTGGTCTCACAGAAAAGGTTCCAATCATAGAATGTAGGAAGAGTCAGTCATCTTTTATTAAGTCGGCATTGTGCCTTTTGTATTTAATTCCGATGCAATTTCTGTATTTCATCGTCAGTAAGAAGGTCCAAGGGATACAGTAAACCTGAAGTGAAGTATCGGAATCTAAAACTGGTCTCACAGGGAAGGTTCACAACATTGACGGTAAGAAGTGTTAGTCTACTTGTACTTAAGTCGGCATGTTGCCTTTTGTATTAATTCCGATGCAATTTGTGTGTTTCATCGTCAATAAGAAGGTCCAAGGGATACAGTAAATCAGCAGTGAAGCATCGGAATCTAAAACTGGTCTCACAGGAATGGTTCGAAACATAGACAGTAAGAAGAGTTTGTCTTCTTGTATTAAAGTTGGCATTGCGACTTTTGTATTTAATTCCGATGTCATTTCTGTGTTTCGTAGTCAATAAGAAGGTCCAAGGGATGCAGCAAAACCTGAAGTGATGCATCGGAATCTAAAACTGGTCTCACAGGAAAGGTTCAAATCATGTAAGTATGTAAAAAGAGTCAGTCTTCTTGTACTTAAGTCGGTATTGTGCATTTTGTATTTTATTCCGGTGTAATTTCTGTATTTCATCGTCAATAAGAAGGTCCAAGGGATACAGTAAACCTGAAGTGAAGCATCGATATCTAAAACTGGCCTCACCGGAAAGGCTCAAATTATAGAATGTAAGAAGAGTCAGTCGTCTGGTACTTAAGTCGGCATTGTGCCTTTTGTATTAAATTCCGATGCAATTTCTGTGTTTCATCGTCAATAAAAAGGACCAAGGGATAGAGTAAACCTGAAGTGAAGCTTCGGATTTTAAAACTGGTCTCACGGGAAAGGCTCAATACATAGAATGTAAGAAGAGTCAGTCGTCTTTTATTAAATCGGCATTGTGCCTTTTGTATTTAATTCCGATGCAATTTCTGTGTTTCATCGTCAGTAAGAAGTTCCAAGGGATACAGTAAAACTGAAGTGAAGCATCGGAATCTAAAACTGGACTCACAGGAAAGGTTCACAACACTGACAGTAAGAAGGGTTAGTCTACTTGTACTTAAGTCGGAATTTTGCCTTTTGTATTTAATTCCGATGCGATTTCTGTATTTCATCGTTAATAAGAAGGTCCAAGGGATACAGTTAACCTGGAGTGAAGCATCTGAATCTAAAACTGGTCTCATAGGAAAGGTTCAAAACATAGACAGTAAGAAGAGTCAGTCTTCTTGTACTTAAGTCGGCATTGTGTCTTTCGTATTTAATTCCGATGCGAATTCTGTGTTTCATCGTCAATAAGAAGGTCCAAGGGATACAGTAATCCTGAAGTAAAACATCGGAAGCTAAAAGTGGTCTCATAGGAAAGATACAAAGCATAGACAATAAGAGAAGTAAGTCTTCTAGTACTTTAGACGGCATTGTGCCATTTGTATTTAATTCCGATGCAATATCTGTGTTTCATCGTCAATAAGAAGGTCCAAGCGATACAGTAAACCTGAAGTTAAGCATCGATATCAAAAACTGGTGTCACCAGAAAGGCTCAAATCACAGAATGTAAGAAGAGTCAGTCCTCTGGTACTCAATTCGCCATTGTGACTTTTGTATTAAATTCCAATGCAATTTCTGTGTTCCATCGTCAATAAGAAGGTCCAAGGGATATAGTAAACCTGAAGTGACGCTTCGGAGTCTAAAACTGGTCTCACAGAAAAGGCTCAAATCATAGAATGTAAGATGAGTCAGTCCTCTGGTACTCAAGTCGGCATTGTGCCTTTTGTATTAAATTCCAATGCAATTTCTGTGTTCCATCGTCAATAAGAAGGTCCAAGGGATATAGTAAACATGAAGTGAAGCTTCGGAGTCGAAAACTGGACTCACAGGAAAGGCTCAAATCATAGAATGTAAGAAGAATCAGTCTTCTTGTCATAAAGTTTGCATTCTGCCTTTTCTATTTAATTCCGATGCAATTTCTGTGTTTGATCGTCAGTATGAAGGTCCAAGGGATACAGTAAACCAGAAGTGAAGCATTGGAATCTAAAACTGGTCTCACAGGAAAGGTTTATAACATTGACAGTAAGAAGTTTCTGACTACTTGTACTTAAGACGGCATTGTGCATTTTGTATTTAATTTCAATGCAATTTCTGTGTTTCATCGTCAATAAGAATGGCCAAGGGATACAGTAAACCTCAAGTGAAGCATTGGAATCTAAAACTGGTCTCACAGGAAAAATTCCAAGCATAGACAGTAAGATGAGTAAGTAATCTTGTACTTAAGTCGGCATTGTGCCTTTTGTATTTAATTCCGATGCAATATCTGTGATTCATCGTCAATAAAAATGCCCAAAGGATACAGTAAACCTGAAGTGAAGCATCGGAATCTAAAACTGGTCTCACAGGAAAGGTTCGAAACATAGTCAGTAAGAAGATTTGGTCTTCTTGTACTTAAGTCGGTATTGTGAATTTTGTATTTAATTCCGATGTAATTTCTGCGTTTCATAGTCAATAAGAAGGTCCATGGGATGCAGTAAACCTGAAGTGAAAAATAGGAATCTAAAACTGGTCTCAAGTGAAAGATTCAAAGCATAGACAGTAAGATGAGTCAGTCTTCTTGTACATAAGACAGCATTGTGCTTTTTGTATTTAATTCCGATGCAATTTCTGTGTTTCGTCGTCAATAAGAAGGTCCAAGGGATATAGTAATGCTGAAGTAAAGCATTGGAATCTAAAACCCTTCTCACAGGAAAGATTCAAATCATAGACAGGAAGAAGAGACAGTCTTCTTGTACTTAAGTCGGCATTGTGCCTTTTGTATATAATTCCGATACAATTTGTGTATTTCATCGTTAATAAGAATGTCCAAGGTATACAGTAAACCTGAAGTGAAGCATCGATATCTAATACTGGTCTCTCAGGAAAGGTTCCAAAATTAGACTGTAAGAAGAGTCAGTATTCTTGTACTTAAGTCGGCATTGTGCCTTTTGTATTTAATTCCGATGCTACTTCTGTGTTTCATCGTCAATAAAGATGTCCAAGGGATACAGTAAACCTAAAGTGAAGCATCTGAATATAAAACTGGTCTAACAGGAAAGGTTCAATCCTAGAATTTAGGAAGCGTCAGTCTTCCTGTACTTAAGTCGGCATTGTGCCTTTGGTATTTAATTCCGATGCAATTTGTGTATTTCATCGTTAATAAGACTGTCCAAGAGATACAGTAAACCTGAAGCGAAGTATCGATATCTAAAACTGGTCTCTCAGGAAAAGTTCAAAAAATTGACTGTAAGAAGACTCAGTATTCTTGTACTTCAGTTGGCATTGTTCCTTTTGTATTTAATTGCGATGCTACTTCTGTGTTTCATCGTCAATAAGAATGTCCAAGGGATACAGTAAACCTGAAGTGAAAAATCTGAATATAAAACTGGTCTAAGAGGAAAGGTTCAAATCGTAGAATGCAAGAAGAGTCAGTCTCCTTGTACTTAAGTCGGCATTGTGCCTTTTGTATTTAATTCCGATGTAATATCTGTGTTTCATCGACAATAAGAAGCTCCAAGGGATGCAGTAAAGCTGAAGTGAAGCATCGGAATATAAAACCCTTCTCACAGGAAAGATTCAAACCATAGAGAGGAAGAAGAGTCAGTCTTCATGTACTAAAGTCGGCATAGTGGCTTTTGTATATAATTCCGATGCAATTTCAGTATTTCATCGTTAATAAGAAGGTCCAAGGGATACAGTTAACCTGAAGTGAAGCATCTGAATCTAAAACTAGTCTCACAGGAAAGGTTCAAAACGTAGACAGTAAGAAGAGTCAGTCTTCTTGTACTTAAGTCGGCATTGTGCCTTTCGTATTTAATACCGATGTGATTTCTGTGTTTCATCGTCAATAAGCCGGTCCAAGGGATACAGTAAACCTGACGTGAAGAATTGGGATCTTAAACTGGTCTCACAGGAAAGGCTCAAATCATAGAATGTAAGAAGAGTCAGTATTCTTGTACTTAAGTCGGCATTGTGCCTTTTGTATTTAATTCCGATGCAATTTCTGTGTTTCGTCGTCAATAAGAAGGTCCAAGGGATATAGTAATGCTGAAGTAAAGCATCGGAATCTAAAACCCTTCTCACAGGAAAGATTCAAATCATAGAGAGGAAGAAGAGACAGTCTTCTTGTACTTAAGTCGGCATTGTGCCTTTTGTATATAATTCCGATGCAATTTGTGAATTTCATCGTTAATAAGAATGTCCAAGGTATACAGTAAACCTGAAGTGAAGCATCGATATCTAAAACTGGTCTCTCAGGAAAGGTTCAAAAATTAGACTGTAAGAAGAGTCAGTATTCTTGTACTTAAGTCGGCATCGTGCCTTTTGTATTTAATTCCGATGCTACTTCTGTGTTTCATCGTCAATAAAGATGTCCAAGGGATACAGTAAACCTGAAGTGAAGCATCTGAATATAAAACTGGTGTAACAGGAAAGTTTCAGATCATAGAATGTAAGAAGAGTCCGTCTCCCTGTACTTAAGTCGGCATTGTGCCTTTGGTATTTAATTCCGATGCAATTTGTGTATTTCATCGTTAATAAGAATGTCCAAGGGATACAGAAAACCTGAAGTGAAGCATCGTTATCTAAAAGTGGTCTCTCAGGAAAGGTTCAAAAAATAGACTGTAAGAAGAGTCAGTATTCTTGTACTTCAGTCGGCATTGTGCCTTTTGTATTTAATTCCGATGCTACTTCTGTGTTTCATCGTCAACAAGAATGTCCAAGGGATACCGTAAACCTGAAGTGAAAAATCGGAATATAAAACTGGTCTAACAGGAAAGGTTCAAATCATAGAATGTAAGTAGTGTCAGTCTCCTTGTACTTAAGTCGGCATTGTGCCTTTTGTATTTAATTCCGATGCAATTTCTGTATTTCATCGTCAATAAGAAGGTCCAAGGGATACAGCAAACATGAAGTGAAGCATCGGAATAAAAACTGGTCTCACAGGAAAGGCTCACAACATTGACAGTAAGAAGTGTCAGTCTACTTGTACTTAAGTCGGCATTGTGCCTTTTGTAGTTAATGTCGATGCAATTTCTGTGTTTCATCGTCAATAAGAAGGTCCAAGGGATACAGTAATCCTGAATTGAAGCATCGGAATGTAAAACTGGTCTCACAGGAAAGGTTCAAATCATAGACAGTAAGAAGAGTCAGTCTTCTTGTACTTAAGTCGGCCTTGTGCCTTTTGTATTTATTTCCGATGTAATTTCTGTGTTTCATCGTCAATAAGGAGGTCCAAGGGATACAGTAAACCGGAAGTGAAGCATCGATATGTAAAAGTGGTCTCAACGGAAAGGCTCAAATTATAGAATGTAAGAAGAGTCTGTCTTCTGGTACTTAAGTCGGCATTGTGCCTTTTGTATTAAATTCCAATGCAATTTCTGTGTTTCATCGTCAATAAGAAGGTCCAAGGGATACAGTAAACCTGAAGTGAAGCTTCCCAATCTAAAACTGGTCTCACAAGAAAGGCTCAAAGCATTGAATGTAAGAAGAGTCAGTCTTCTTGTACTTAAGACGGCATTGTGCCTTTTGTATTTAATTCCGATGCAATATCTGTGTTTCATCGTCAATAAGGAGGTCCAAGGCATACAGTAAACCTGATGTGAAGCTTCGGAATCTAATACTGGTCTCAAAGGAAAGGCCCCGAACATAGAATGTAAGAAGAATCAGTCTTCTTGTACTTAAGTCGGCATTGTCCCTTTTGTATTCAATTCCGTTGCAATTTCTGTGTTTCATCGTCAATAAGAAGGTCCAAAGGATACAGAAAACCTGAAGTGAAGCATTGGAATCTAAAAGTGCGCTTACAGGAAAGTTTCAAAGCATAGACAGTAAGAAAAATCAGTCTTCTTGTACTTAAGTCGGCATTGTGCCTTATGTATTTAATTCCGATTCAATTTCTGTGTTTCATCGTCAACAAGAAGGTACAATGGACACAGTAAACCTGAAGTGAAGCATCGATATCTAAAACTGGTGTCACAGGAAAGACTCAGTTCATAGAATGTAAGAAGAGTCAGTCATCTTGTACATAAGTCTTCATTGTGCCTTTTGTATTTATTACCGATCTAATTTCTGTCTTTCATCGTCAATATGAAGGATCAAGGAATACAGTAAACCTGAAGTGAAGCATCGGAACCTAAAACTGGTCTCACAGGTAAGGTTCAAAACATAGACAGTACGAAGAGCCAGTGTTCCTGTACTTAAATCAGCATTGTGCCTTTTGAATTAATTCCGTCGCAATTTCTATGTTTCATCGTCAATAAGAAGGTCCAGGGGATACAGTAAACCTGAAGTGAAGCATCGGAATCTAAAACGGGTCACACAGAAAGGTTCAAAACATAGACAGCAAGAAGAGTCAGTCTACTTGTACTTATGTCGGCATTGTGCCTTTTGTATTTAATTCAGGTCCAATATCTGTGTTTCATCGTCAATAAGATGGTCCAAGGGATACAGTAAACCTGAAGTGAAGCATCGATTTCTAAAACTGGTCTCACAGGAAAGGCTCTAATCATAGAATGTAAGAAGAGCCAGTACTCTTGTACTTAAGTCGGCACTGTGCCTTTTGCTATTAATTCCGATGCAATTTCTGTGTATCATCGTCAATAAGAAGGTCCTAGGCATACAGTAAACCTGAAGGAAAGCATCGGAATCTAAAACTGGTCCCACAGAAAAGGCTCAAATCATAGATTGTAAGAAGAGTCAGTCCTCTTGTACTTAAGTCGACATTGTGCATTTTGTATTTAATTCCAATGTAATTTCTGTGTTTCATCGTCAATAAGAAGGTCCAAGGGAAACAGTAAACCTGAAGTGTAGCATCGGAATCTAAAACTGGACTCTCAGGAAAGGCTGAAATCATGGAATGTAAGAAGAGTCAGTCTTCTTGTACTTAGGTCGGCATTGTGCCTTTCGTATTTCAATGCATTTTCTGTGTTTCATCGTCAACAATAATGTCCAAGGGATACAGTAAACCAGATGTGAAGCATCGATATCTAAAACTGGTCTCACAGTAAGGGCTCAAATCATAGAATGTAAGAGGAGTCCGTCCTATTGTACTTAAGTCTGCATTGTGCCTTTTGTATTTAATTCCGATGCAATTTCTGTGTTTCATCGTCAATAAGAAGGTCCAAGGGATACAGTAAACCTGAAGTAAAGCATCGGAAACTAATACTGGTCTCACAGGAAAGGTTCAAAAGATAGACAGTTCGAAGAGTCAGTCTACATGTACTTAAGTCTTCATTGTGCCTTTTGTAGTAAATTTCGATTCAATTTCTGTGTTTCTTCGCCCATAAGGAGGTCCGATTGATACAGTAAACCTGAGGTAAATAATCGGAATCTAAAACTGGTCTCACAGAAAAGATTCAAAGCATAGACTGTAGGAAGAGTCACTTTCCTTGTACTTATGTCGGCATTGTGCCTTTTGAATTTAATTCCGATGCAATATCTGTCTTTCATCGTCTATTAGAGGGTCCAAGGTATAGATTAAACCTGAAGTGAAGCATCGATATCTAAAACTGGTCTCACAGGAAGGTTCAAATCATAGACAGTAAGGAGAGTCAGTCTTCGTGTACTTAAGTCGGCATAGTGCTTTTGTATTGAATTCCGATGTGATTTCTGTGTTTCATCGTCAATAAGAAGGCCAAGGGATACAGTAAACCTGAATTGATGCATCGTTATCTTAAACCCGTCTTACAGGAAATATTCAAACCATAGACAGTAAGCAGAGTCAGACTTCTTGTACTTAGGTCGACATTGTGCCTTGTGTTTTTAATTCCGATGCAATTTCTGTGATTCATCGTCAATAAGAAGGTCCAAGGGATACAGTAAACCTGAAGTGAAGCATCTGAATATAAAACAGGTCTCATTGGAAAGGTTCAAATCATAGAATGTAAGAAGAGACAGTCTTCTTGTACTTGAGTCGGCATTGTGTCTTTTGTATTTAAGTCGATGCAAATTATGTGATTCATCGTATATAAGAAGGTCAAAGGGAAAAAGTAAACCTGAAGTGACGCATCTGAATCTAAAACTGGTCACACAGGAATGGTTCAAAACAGAGACAGTGAGAAGGGTCGGTCTTCTTGTACTTAAGTTGGCATTGTGCATTTGTATTTAATTCCGATGCAATTTCTGTGTTTCATCGACTATAACAAGGTCCAAGGTATACAGAAAACATGAAGTGAAGCATCGAAATCTAAAACTGGTCTAAACGGAAAGGCTCAACCCATAGAATGTAAGAAGAGTCAGACTTCTTGTACTTAAGTCGGCATTGTGCCTTTTGTATTTAATTCCGATGCAATTTCTGTGTTTCATCGTCAATAAGAAGGTCCAAGGCATACATTAAACCTGATGTGAAGCAACGGAATCTAAAACTGGTCTCACAGGATAGGTTCAAAGCATAGGTAGTAAGAAGTGTCAATCTACTTGTACTAACGTCGGCATGTGCCTTTTGTATTTAATTCCGATGCAATTTCTGTTTTTCATCGTCCATAAAAAGGTCCAAGGGATACAGTAAACCTTAAGTGAAGAATCGGAATCTATAACTGGTCTCACAGGAAAGGTTCATAACATAGTCTGTAAGAAGAGTTAATCTTCTTGTACTTAAGTCGGCATTGTGCCTTTTGTATTTAATTCCGATGCAATTTCTGTGTATCATCGTCAATAAGATGGTCCAAGGGATACAGTAAACCTGAATTGAAGCATCGATTTCTGAAAGTGGTCTCACTGGAAAGGCTCAAATCATAGAATGTAAGATGAGCCAGTACTCTTGTACTTAAGTCGTAATAGTGCATTTTGTATTTAATTCCAATGCAATTTCTGTGATTCATCGTCAATAAGACGGTCCAAGCGACCAGTAAACCCGAGGGGAAGAATCGGAATATACAACTGGTCTCACAGGAAAGGCTCAAATCATAGATTGTATGAAGAGTCAGTCCTCTTGTACTTAAGTCGGCGTTGTGCCTTTTGTATTTAATTCCGATGCAATTTCTGTGTATCATCGTCAATAAGATGGTCCAAGGGATACAGTAAACCTGAATTGAAGCATCGATATCTAAAACCGGTCTCACAGGAAAGGTTCAAATCATAGACAGTAAGCAGAGTCAGACTTCTTGTACTTAAGTCGGGCATGTGACTTTTGTATTTAATTCCGATGCAATTTCCGTGTTTCATCGTCAATAAGAAGGTAAAAGGGATACAGTAAATCTGATGTGTAGCATCGGAATCTAAAACTGGTCCCACAGGAAAGGTTCAACCATAGACATTTAGCAGAGTTAGTCTTCTTGTACTTAAGTCGGCATTGTGCCTTTTGTATTTAATTCCGATGCGATTTGTGTGTTTCATCGTTAATAAGAAGATTGAAGGGATACAGTAAACCTGAAGTGAAGCATCTGAGTCTAAATCAGGTCTCACAGGAAAGGTTCAAACATAGACAGTAAGAAGAGTCAGTCTTCTTGTACCTAAGTCCGCATTGCGCCTTTCGTATTAAATTCCGATGCAATTTCTGTGTTTCATCGTCAATAATAAGGTCCAATTGATACAGTAAACCTGAAGTGAAGCATCGGAATCTAAAACTGGTCTCACAGGAAAGGCTCAAAACATAGTCAGTAAGAAGAGTCAGTCTTCTTCTACTTAAATCTTCATTGTGCCTTTTGTATTTATTACCGATCTAATTTCCGTGCTTCATCGTCAATATGAACGTCAAGGGATACAGTAAACCTGAAGTGAAGCATCGGAATCTAAAACTGGTCTCACAGGAAAACTTCAAAACAGGGACAGTAAGAAGAGTCAGTCTTCTAGTACTTAAGACGGCATTGTGCCTTTTGTATATTATTTTGATACAATTTTTGTGTTACATCGTCAATAACAAGGTCCAAGGGATACAGTAAACCTGAAGTGAAGCATCGGAACCTAAAACTGATCTCACAGGTAAGGTTCAAAACATAGACAGTAAGAAGAGCCAGTCTTCCTGTACTTAAATCAGCATTGTGCCTTTTGAATTAATTCCGTCGCAATTTCTGTGTTTCATCGTCAATAAGAAGGTCCAGGATATACAGTAAACCTGAAGTGAAGCTTCGGAATCTAAAACTGGTCTCACAGAAAAGGCTCAAATCATAAATTGTAAGAAGAGTCAGTATTCTTGTACTTAAGTCGGCATTGTGCATTTTGTATTTAATTCCAATGTAATTTCTGAGTTTCATCGTCAATAAGAAGGTCCAAGGGAAACAGTAAACCTGAATTGTAGCATCGGAATCTAAAACTGGACTCTCAGGAGTGGCTCAAATCATGGAATGTAAGAGGAGTCAGTCTTCTTGTACTTAGGTCGGCATTGTGCCTTTCGTATTTCAATGCAATTTCTGTGTTTCATCGTCAACAATAATGTCCAAGGGATACAGTAAACCAGATGTAAAGCATCGATATCTAAAACTGGTCTCACAGGAAGGGCTCAAATCATAGAACGTATGAAGAGTCCGTCCTATTGTACTTAAGTCTGCATTGTGCATTTTGTATTTAATTCTGATGCAATTTCTGTGTTTCATCGTCAATAAAAAGGTCCAAGGGATACAGTAAACCTGAAGTAAAGCATCGGAAACTAATACTGGTCTTACTGGAAACTTTCGAAACATAGACAGTGCGAAGAGTCAGTCTACATGTACTTAAGTCTTCATTGTGCCTTTTGTAGTAAATTTCGATTCAATTTCTGTGTTTCTTCGCCCATAAGGAGGTCCAAGGGATACAGTAAACCTGAGGTAAATAATCGGAATCTAAAACTGGTCTCACAGAAAAGATTCAAAGCATAGACTGTAGGAAGAGTCAGTCTCCTTGTACTTAAGTCGGCATTGTGCCTTTTGAATTTAATTCCGATGCAATATCTGTCTTTCATCGTCTATTAGAGGGTCCAAGGTATAGATTAAACCTGAAGTGAAGCATCGATATCTAAAACTGGTCTCACAGGAAAGGTTCAAATCATAGACAGAAAGGAGAGTCAGTCTTCGTGTACTTAAGTCGGCATAGTGCTTATGTATTGAATTCCGATGTGATTTCTGTATTTCATCGTCAATAAGAAGGTCCAAGGGATACAGTAAACCTGAATTGAAGTATCGATATCTTAAACCTGTCTCACAGGAAATGTTCAAACCATAGACAGTAAGCAGAGTCAGACTTCTTGTGCTTAGGTCGACATTGTGCCTTTTGTTTTTAATTCCGATGCAATTTCTGTGATTCATCGTCAATAAGAAAGTCCAAGGGATACAGTAAACCTGAAGCCTCATGGGAAAGGTTCAAATCATAGAATGTAAGAAGAGACAGTCTTCTTGTACTTGAGTCGGCATTGTGTCTTTTGTATTTAACTCCGATGGAAATTCTGTGATTCATCGTATATAAGAAGGTCAAAGGGAAAAAGTAAACCTGAAGTGATGCATCTGAATCTAAAACTGGTCACACAGGAAAGGTTCAAAACAGAGACAGTAAGAAGGGTCGGTCTTCTTGATCTTAAGTTGGCATTGTGAAGTTTGTATTTAATTTCGATGCAATATCTGTGTTTCATCGACAATAACAAGGTCCAAGGTATACAGAAAAACATGAAGTGAAGCATCGAAATCTAAAACTGGTCTAAACGGAAAGGCTCAACCCATAGAATGTAAGAAGAGTCAGACTTCTTGTACTTAAGTCGGCATTGTGCCTTTTGTATTTAATTCCGATGCAATTTCTGGGTTTCATCGTCAATAAGAAGATCCAAGGCATACATTAAACCTGAAGTGAAGCATCGGAATCTAAAACTGGACTCACAGGATAGGTTCAAAACATAGATAGTAAGAAGTGTCAATCTACTTGTACTAAAGTCGGCATTGTGGCTTTTGCATTTAATTCCGATGCAATTTCTGTGTTTCATCGTCCATAAATAGGTCCAAGGGAGACAGTAAACCTTAAGTGAAGAATCGGAATATATAACTGGTCTCACAAGAAAGGTTCAAAACATAGACTGTAAGAAGAGTCAATCTTCTTGTACTTAAGTCGGCATTGTACCTCTTGTATTCAATTCAGGTGCAATTTCTGTGTATCATCGTCAATAAGATGGTCCAAAGAATACAGTTAACCTGAAGTGAAGCATCGATTTCTGAAAGTGGTCTCACTGGAAAGGCTCAAATCATAGAATGTAAGATGAGCCAGTACTCTTGTACTTAAGTCGTAATTGTGCATTTTGTATTTACTTCCGATGCAATTTCTGTCATTCATCGTCAATAAGACGGTCCAAGCGACCAGTAAACCCGAAGGGAAGAATCGGAATATACAACTGGTCTCACAGGAAAGGCTCGAATCATAGATTGTATGAAGAGTCAGTCCTCTTGTACTTAAGTCGGCATTGTGCCTTTTGTATTTAATTCCGATGCAACTTCTGTGTATCATCGTCAATAAGATGGTCCAAGGGATACAGTAAACCAGAAGTGAAGAATCGATATCTAAAAGTGGTCTCACAGGAAAGGTTCAAATCATAGACAGTAAAAAGGGTCGGTCTTCTTGTACTTAAGTTGGCATTGTGCATTTTGTATTTAATTCCGAAGCAATTTCTGTGTTTCATCGACAATAACAAGGTCCAAGGGATACAGTAAACATGAAGTGAAGCATCGAAATCTTAAAATGGTCTCACTGGAAAGGCTCAACACATAGAATGTAAGAAGAGTCAGACTTCTTGTACTTAAGTCGGCATTGTGCCTTTTGTATTTAATTCCGATGCAATTTCTGGGTTTCATCGTCAATAAGAAGGTCCAAGGCATACATTAAACCTGAAATGAAGCATCGTAATCTAAAACTGGTCTCACAGGATAGGTTCAAAGCATGGACAGTAAGAAGAGTCAGACTTCTTGTACTTAAGTCGGCATTGTGCCTTTTGATTTTAATTCCGTTGCTATTTCTGTGTTTCATCGTCAATAGGATGGTCCAAGGGATACAGTAAACCTGAAGTGAAGCATCTGAATATAAAACTGGTCTCACAGGAAAGGTTCAAATCATAGAATGTAAGAAGAGTCAGTCTTCTCGTACTTAAGTCAGCATTATGCCTTTTGTGTTTAATTCCGATGTAATTTCTGTGTTTCATCGTCAATAAGAAGGTCCTAGGGATACAGTAAACCTGAAGTGAAGCATAGATATCTAAAACAGGTCTCACAGAAAAGGCTCAAATCATAGAATGTAAGAAGAGTCAGTCGTATTGTACTTAAATCGGCATTGCGCCTTTTGTATTTAATTCCGATGCAATTTCTATCTTTCATCGTCGATAAGAAGGTCAATGGGATACTGTAAACCTGAAGTGAAGCATCCGAAACTAAAACTGGTATCACAGGAATGGTTCAAAACAAGGACAGTGAGAAGAGTAAGTCTTCCTGTACTTAGGTCGGCATTGTGCCTTTTGTATTTAATTCTGATGCAATTTCTGTGTTTTATCGTCCATAAGAAGGTCCAAGGGATACAGAAAACCTGATGTAAAAAATCGGAATCTTAAACAGGTCTCACAGGAAAGATTCAAAGCATAGATTGTAAGAAGAGTCAGTCCTCTTGTACTTAAGTCGGCATTGTGTCTTTTGTACTTAATTCCGATGCAATTTCTGTGTTTCATCGTCAATAAGAAGGTCCTGGGGTTACAGTAAACCTGAAGTGAAGCATCGGAAACTAAAACTGGTCACACAGGAAAGGCTTAAATCACAGAAAGCAGGAAGAGTCAGACCTCTTGTACTGAAGTCGGCAATGTGCCTTTTGATTTAGTTCCGTTGCAATTTCTGAGTTTCTTCGTCCATATGAAGGTCCAAGGGATACAGTAAACCAGAAGTGAAGCATCGATATCTAAGACTGGTCTCATAGGATAGGCTCAAATCATACAATGTAAGAAGAGACAGTCCCCTTGTAGTTAAGTCGGCATTGTGCCTTTTTAATTAATTCCGATGCAATTTCTGTGTTTCATCGTCAATAAGAAGATCCAAAAGATTTAGTAAACCTGAAGTGAAGCATCAGAATCTAAAACTGGTCTCACAGAAAAGGCTCAAAACAAAGACAGTAAGAAGATTCAGTCTTCTAGTACTTAAGTCGGCATTGTGCCATTTGTTTTTAATTCCGATGCAATTTCTGTGTTAAATCGTCCATAAGAAGGTCCAAGGGATACAGTAAACCTGAAGTGAAGCACCGATATCTATAACTTGAATCACAGGAAAGGCTCAAGTCATAGAATGTAGGAAGAGTCAGTCCTCTTGTACTTAAGTTGGCGTTGTGCCTTTTGTATTCAGTTCCGTTGCAATTGGTGTGTTTCACCGTCAATAAGAAGGTCCAAGGGCTACAGTAAACCTGAAGTGAAGCATCGATTTCTGAAACTGGTCTCACAGAAAAGGCTCCAATCATAGAATGTAAGAAGAGCCAGTACTCTTGTACTTAAGTCGGCATTGTGCCTTTTGTATTTAATTCCGATGCGATTTCTGTCTATCATCGTCAATAAGAAGGTCCAAGGCATACAGTAAACCTTAAGGGAAGCATCGGAATCTAAAACTGGACTTACAGGAAAGGCTCAAATCATAGATTGTAAGAAGAGTCAGTCCTCTTGTACTTAAGTCGGCATTGTGCCTTTTGTAGTTAATTCCGATGTAATTTCTGTGTTTCATCGTCAATAAGAAGGTCCAAGGGATACAGTAAACCTGAAGTGTAGCATCAGAGTCTAAAACTGGTCTCACAGGAAAGCCTCAAATCATAGAATGTAAGAAGAGTCATATAAAGGCACATTTGCATGCCGTGCGTGAGTTTCCTCGGAAACGCGAAATCTTAATTAAATAATTAATCTGTGACAAATACATAAAGCCTATGGCACAGAACTGCAGCGCAGAGTCGCTTATAAAACAAAAACACTATTACGATACTCTTATGTTTGATTAAGAAGAAGGAGAGGTCTTGGATAAGTGGTGCGTGAAGCTCGTATATTTCATAGACTGGCACACCGCCATATTTGATATTATATAAGAACACTGCGAGTTGCAATCTTACTAGGCACTCGATTCTGTAAAGAGTTTATATTTATGAAAGTAAGTAGAATTATTTAACTGTAGGCTTATTGGTTGAATATATCTGATTTTACTAACTGTGGAAACTTTTTATGTTTAGTAGACAGTCACCTCTGTACGACGTATTGACATGGCTGGCCAAATTACTCTAATATTGAGAATTTAGATTTGAGTCCGCACCTACCGCAGCAGTCTTTGGAAACGATTTAAATACGAAGTTTGATTATTTGAGTCTTATTTCACGGTCAACTACGAATAACATTGCATTTACGAAAAAGCCATTGTCAAGCGTCTGATACCAAATAATTAAACGTCCACGTTCCAGATAAGCAAATATTAATTACAACCAATCACTATCATACAGATAAATAATTAATATTTTATTTTATTTTATTTATTTTATATTGGCGACCGTGACAGGACTTGTTATTTTGTCATTAGTTACATTGTTCTCTTTGTTTCTTGTGAAAAATCAACTTTCTGGACCTGGACTTGGCTATATGAGAAATAACAAAAAAGCTGAAGATATTTGCCAATTATAAATTTTGCGGGAAGACGCAATGAAGCTTCTAGCAAAATAAGGTAAGACGCAGCATCTTTGCATTGGCAGGCTTGACCAGACGCATAATTCAGTGTATTAGCTCTTCAGTAGATTCTGTAGTATTTCTTTCACACATAGCAGTTTTCAGTGATAAATTTCATTCTCAGTACTTTTCCTCAAACAATAACTTCTGCAACAATACCAATACACGAGTGTACAATATGGCCGACTTCTGTACGATACGTTGTAACACGGACAGCAGCCATTAACAATAATCCCATATTCAGTTTACATTTCTAAATTAACAAACAGCCATTGTTGCTACGAGCGATTCATGCTCAACTGCATTTTATTTTAAAACCAGTGCCAAACATTATTTTCTTGAAACATATATCACGTGTGGCATGGTCATAACTAGAAAACAATACGCAAAGGTGGAACAGCAAAGACATACTATTCAGACGCAATCCGACTAGGACGAGAGACAAGTGTTAGAAAATGACTTTACGACGGCAACCGGTAGTGACGATTCATCAGATATTGACGCAAGTGTTAACGGAAATTTTGACAATAGGCCGTCCACCACAAAAATTTCAAAGTCTCAGTCAGAGCCCATGTTCATACATGACGTCACGTCTAATGACGCGGCTGGGGCAGAGACTTTGCAAACAGTAAACATTGCCAACATGTTACAAATGCTAATGAAACAGAACGCGGAAAACATGGCAATCTTAAACACACAGTTAAAGACACAAAATGACGAAATTAAATCTGATCTCATAGCAATCAAGACAGATAATGACACTTTATGTAAACGTGTAGAACGTATAGACGCCACACTGACCAAACAGATGACTGAGCTCAGTACGAAATTTTCCAAGCTTAATACGATACAAGAAAAGACTATAAATGACGTAGCACTTTTACAGACACAATTAAAAAACCTTAATGTCATGTGTGAAGCTCTTACTGAACAAATTCAAACATATCCTTCAGTACACGACAACCTTGAAAAACGAATTACTGACGTGCAGAATAAATTTGACGATGTTGAACAACACCTGACTGACATCTTACAATCTGATGCCACAGCTCATTTTCAAAATATTAATAAGGAATTTCATGATTGGGTAGAGAACAAAGACAAACATTTTGATAGATGCATACGTGAAAATTTACCAACAATTGTGCACGACTCCGTAGCGGAATACATCACTAATAACAAACAGCTGATTAGTGACGCAGTACAATCCGTCACTGCACCCATGAGACAATTCACCGATCAACCACAGTCTGAATGTAACGAAGATATCAGTCAAAATGTACAGTTCAGAAACCAATATACATTCGAGTATGACGCACACATACCGCACACGACAAACACACAAGAACAAAACACACCACGACTACAACACATACCACGACGTGCAATCACAAACACAAGCTATTATCATGGTAAACCACAGCAACATTATCGTGATTAGTCGCCAGCTGAACACTGCAGTAATTACAGTGGAAGAAATCCATATAATAATGCAAAGGAAGAAGAAAGCTTAATAAAACACAGGCAATTTCAGGCTTTTATCCCACAAAAACGAACCATTCATCCCCTGATTTTTCTTAAATCTATTAGTAACGCATTTCCACGCACTTGGAGTGACCGGAAAAAGATTTCATATATTATCGGTTACATCCAAGGCGATGCAGCTGTCTGGGCATACAGTCAAGCTGACGTATGTACCACGTAGAGTGAGTTTGAGCGTGCCTTTCTGAACAAATTCTGGTCGCAATCCGTCCAGGAGCGACTCAGGAGACAAATTTTAGAACCTGAAACTTTTAACAGTAAAAATGGTAACTTACGCAGATATTTTGAAAAATACTTGAACATGGGACATTTTTTAGACGAACCAGTCGCAACACGTGATATACTCCGTGCGTTGAAGGCCAAATTGTCTTTCAACATTAAAGAAAAACTCTTACATATTCCGGATGACGATCCAGATTATTTTTTAACAGCTTTAGATTCGGTCGACATGTTACTAGAAGATCAGCGCTTCGCGCGGCAAAACAGCAGCCACAATGTTTATACTAGTGGTATGCAAAACATGCAGGCTTGCCAACTCAATTCTCGCGCGCCCACAGTTGGATACGCGGTACAGCAAAAACAGCAAACTCACATGCCGTCTCAATACGGAAATCAAAATCAACATGCGTATTCCAATACGAACAACAGTTACAACAGTAATAACACTCCATGCGGCAATCCATACAAAAGGCACCGCGGTAATAACAACAACGGTAACAACGGATACAAATGTAACAACAAAAACACAAACAGAAATAGAAATAATAATAACTACGAGCCAAGACAGCATCAAGGCTGGACTCGTAGCGATCAATACTTTCATTCAAACACTGCTTTACCACAGCAGCCACCAGGACAAAATTGGAGCATACCTTACGACCGACAGGTAAGTTATAATGCGCAACAGCAACAACAACCGCAAAAGTTTGGAGATCACAACAGGTAATATCCGAATGTGAATATAATAGAAATGACACCTGATACACAACCTCAATCTGTGTCAGTACCTAATACAAATGCTAATCCAACAAACTAGAAACAGTCACTTCTATGTCCCAGGTCGTGGCTGAAGAATTCTTGGGGGGCGACTTCAATGTTAATCAGTTATTTGACACCACAATTGAACAACAAAATATTGATATGCCTAATAATTCTAAACAAAAACTACCCGTTTTATTTATAAGATACAACCACAATGACAATATATCAGATGAACTTTTGCAAGACAGTACACAATGTCGTTCAAACACAAATGAAATTGTTTTAGCATCTACTACTGGTGTAGTAGGTGGGATTCCAACTACTATTATCTTAGATACAGGTGCAGCTGTGAGCGTTTTGTCTTTTAATTTCTATAAAAAGATGTGTGAATTGGAGCCTGTGCCTGAGTTTCCTGCCCAAAACTGTAAAATAACTACTGCTCTAGGTAATAAGTCATGTAGGGTTACGAAGCAAGTTTTTGTGAACATTAAAATAGGGAATGGAACCGTACAATGGCCATTCCTGGTTGTACAAAACCTTGTGACAAATTGCATATTAGGAATAGATATTATGAGCGAGAAGGACTGCATTATAGACTTCTCCAAAGGTAAATGCATTTTAAAAGATAAAGGCAGTGTAATTATTATTGATTTGGACAGGAGAACTCTAAAGCATGACAAACACTGTACAGGGTACAAGGTTCAGTTAGTACTTGACAATGACATTCAAGACACGCACACACACTCATCTGACACAGAGCTAATGGACTTGAAAACATTGCTTGATCATAAGATAAATGAAGCTACAGCTCTCAGTGTACATGAACGTATAAAACTACAGGAAGTGTTATCCAAATATTTACAAGTTTTTACCAAACGATTAGGTGTTATCAACACATATGTGTACAAGATTGAAGTTAAGCCACACAAGATCTTCTACCACAAGACATATAATGTACCGTTATCTCAACGACCTGCTGTGTGGCAAGAATTAAAACAAATGTTAGACTGGAAGGTCATTGAACCATCCACCTCACCTTACTGTAGTCCTCTACTTGTTGTCAAAAAATCATATGGTAGCATTAGGCTAGTGTTAGACGCACGAGCAATTAATGAAATAATTTTACTGGTTCACACAAAACCCGAAAATTTAGAAGAGCAATAACAGAAATTTCTAGATGCAAAATATTTTTCCACAATAGATCTCGCTAATTCATTTTGGCAAGTAGGTATCACTCCTGATTCTCGGAAATATACTGCATTTATGTTCGGGGGGCGAACCTATCAGTTTTGTGTTCTACCCTTCGGACTGAATGTCAGTTCTGGGGTATTCATTACAGCCCTGGATACCGTGCTTGGCGATGATTTAGTTGAGACAGTCACACACTATGTAGATGATATACTGATAGCTACACAGTCTTGGAATGAAAACGTTGACACACTTCAAAAAATTTTAGAAAAATTTGCACAAGCTGGAGTCACAGCCAATTTTAGAAAATCAAAATATGGTTGCAGTGAGATAAAATATTTAGGACATATCATTAATTCACAGGGCATACGTCCTGATCCCAGTAAATTAGATGCTATCAGAAACTTTCCTAGCCCTTGAACTAAAAAGCTGTTAAAATCATTCCTTGGGCTATGTTCATTTTTCAGACGTTTTTTACCACAACCACTTTTGAACAGTAAACATCTGCTAAATCTACTCAGAAAGAATAAAGTTTGGATCTGGTCGGAACAGTGCCAGAATGACTTTAATACAATTAAACATGCTTTAGTGAATGCAAACATATTGAGCCATCCAGATTTCAATTTAGATTTTTGTATGACTTGTGACGCTTCACGTACTGGCTTGGGCTGTTGCTTATTTCAAGTTGTAAAGAATAAAGAAAAGGAACAGATAAGAATTATTGGGTTTGCAAGTCGCACTCTAACTGAATGTGAGCGTACATACTCCACTATTGAGTTAGAAACACTTTACATAGTCTAGGCATTCAAGAAATTCAATTATTATTTATTTGGAAAACATACTGTAATTTATACCGATCACCAGGCCCTGACATTTTTGTTAACTTGCAAACTTGTACATGCTAGACTATCACGATGGGCAGTTACACTTCAGAACTACTCTTTTGAAATTAAGTACATAAAAGGTAAGGACAACACCATTGCCGACGCTTTGTCTAGACTTCCGCAAGGTATGAATGAAACCAACAGTTACTTAGAAAATATAAATGACTACAGGATTCTCTTAATGCAAGACAAGCAGTATCACCAATATTGTATTGATATGTGCAGAAACATGGCTAAATTACAAAAATCTGATCCTCACTGGTATAAGATAATAACATTACTGGTAGAAAAACACAATCATCCTTTGACTAGGTATTACAAGTTACACAATGATGTGTTATTTTATCGCCGACATCCAAATGCTACTAACTGGTGTGTATGCATTCCCAAAGAGTCTGAACGTAATCTGATTTGGCACACACACTTAGTTTGGGGTCATTATGGGACGAAAAAGTGTTTGGCAAAGCTCAGCACATACTGTTATTTTAGCAATATGAGAAGAAAAATTTACAGGGAAAAATATGTGTCATATGTCAAAAATCAAAACCTCAGAATTTATCCACAAAAACAGATTTACATTCTATTTTACCGAGTAAACCCCTGGAAATTCTATGTACTGACATCAGTGGACCGCATCCAGCAAGCTCTGGAGGTGTCTAATATATCTCAGCTTTTTACGATATATTTTCTAAACATGTAAAACTTTATGCTTTAAAATCCGCCACTGCAAATGCTATAATACGAAGATTCTCAATTGATTACCTGACGCACGTGGGAAAACCTAAAGCAATTCTGTCAGATAATGCAGCATACTACTCTGGGTACAAATGGAGAAATTTCTTGAAGGACAATAACATTAAAAGTATATTTATTTCAAAGTTTAGTCCACAATGTAACGCGACTGAAAGACTTTTCCGAGAACCAAACCGATTCATGAGGACCTATATTTCATCAAAACATACTAATTGGGTGTCCTACCTACGTCTTTTCGAAGACGTACACAATAACTTAAATATTTACAATACAAATTACACACCTAACGAGATCATGTTCAGTTGCAAACAGAACGATCAATGGATAGAACCATTACCTAAGTTGTCAGACAAGGAAATCACACCTGAACAGAAAATAAAAGAAGTATTGACTACACTGGCACATCACGCACAGATACGAAACAAACATCACACAAACGTAATAAAAAGAAAACAAAAATTCAAGGTAGGAATGCTTGTACTACTTCGTACTCATCATAAATCTGTAGCACTCAAACGACGCAATGCTAAGTGGCGTCTGCTATATGAAGGACCTTAAATAATTGTTAACATACCGCATCCTGGTGTGTATCTGTTACAACATCCTAGAACTAACAAAATTATTGGGCTATACGCACACCGAGATCTTAGAGGATTTCATGCAAAATAATGTCAAAGTCATACCCATGAAAACATTGCTAAGCAACTCGCAAAACTCTGTTTGCTACAACACAGATAATAAGTAGTATAGAAATTTTCATTTCAGCGGTTCCAGTGACGCAGTTGAAGACAGAAGAACTTTTCTTTCAACGCCGCGGCACCACCGAGAAGACTGAATATTAAAGTAAAATTTATGATTACGTAGCAGTGAAGGATATATTAATTTTTCACGGAATATTTGTGACTGTAGGTACCACTGACTTGGTATGACACCTGACGAACCGACAGACGTCATCTGTGAAGCGATCTTTTACTTCGAGCAATAGATTAGACGCACATCTCTCAGCAAGAAAAGCATCTACCAGTAGCCAAGGCCACACAGACACTATACACACACGCACAAAACGCGAGGAATCTAACAGCTTTCAGTCTCTTATTATTTTGAATATTTATTGAGTAGTGAAAACGCCTGGTCTTGCCTACTGATGTAGTGAATGTTGTGTCTAACCTATCTTAATTTAAGATGAAATCACAAAAAACATCGATAAAATCCCAGCAAAACCGTTAAAGAGGACGTAAATATCTGCAATTCATGTAATCAAATGTGACACAATGTAATAATTTATAGTTATGTAATGATGATGTAAACATGTTTATGTGTAACTGTATTATGTTTATGCTAAGAAAATATGTGACGTGTATATGTATGATTACTTAAGTTTTCTTTAACTGATGTATAATGTAACTGTTACTATGTGAAAATTTGAACAATAACGAGTGCCAAAATATATATATATAAAAAAAAAAACCTTAAAAAAATTGCGTATTGAACCACTGTTCACGGACATTAACGTACATTACTAAGTCTGCAACTACGCAGAAACCTATGTGAAAGAAACTGTTAATGACATTCATGATGCATCGTACCTTTGTAAACGCGATGAACGATTTCTTCGATAAGTAACTACGAACATTTAGGTGAGCTATATTAAAAAAAAAAAAGAACTGAAAATGTGAAGTGCGTAATTGGTGCATCGTCTAGTGACATTACTACAGTATCTAACTTCAAGATGTTAACTGGATTAAATGGTCACAACGTGCCTGTCCAGAAAACAACACGACGAGTGGAAGAATTTTGGTTGGAACTTCAGGGAATGGAATGTTCTCGAAATGTGACGGACACACTTACCTGGACTATCCAAGGATCGACGCCAGCTATGTGCCGTCCGAGGTTCTGCAACCAAGCTTCCACGGAATATCGAAAACGAACTGCATATGGACCAATTACTCGACGGGTCACGTCTGACCTGTAATACACAATGCCTTTTGTCACAACGAACTGCATCACAACGACTATAATGGAAATAGGAAATGGACATGCTTATGTATCAATCACGTTGTTATACAGCGATGTTACTGTGATCAAAAAACTTTACCACGACGACACTAACCTGTGAAAAATTATTGTGCAGCAGATGAATATAAACTGTAATAACGACACGATGTGTATAGGTCAACGCACCTGAAACATAAAGACATTTTTCTTTGAAGCATTTCAATGCAATACTATGTAACTAAGAACATTCAACAATCTAAAGTTGTACTGTATTATAACAAACATTGTAACTTTAAAACTAAGTTACCTGTCATAGAATGTAGTCTTCATATGTAATCTTGGTGGAATATTTTCTTTGTGCAACGACTAAGAAATGCGCGCGCACACGAACAATATGAACTGCAATACTGTGCCGCGTGTTATAAATTTACGATATAACGGCAGTGCCCGAGTCATACTTACGCTTCTGCGCATGCGCGCCCTCTATTTTGCCAACATAAGAACTATTACGGCGCACGCGCGTCATTCAAATTTTGTATATAATATACTGTATAATGTATGTCATGTAAATAGTTGTAGATAACTTAGATTATCTTGTGCCTTTAGGTGAATTGCTCGCCTGCAGGTGTGTCCTTTCGCCTCGCAATTCAGGGGGCAATATAAAGGAACATTTGCATGCCGTGCGTGAGTTTCCTCGGAAACGCGAAATCTTAATTAAATAATTAATCTGTGACAAATAAATAAAGCCTATGGCACAGAACTGCAGCGCAGAGTCGCTTATAAAACAAAAACACTATTACGATATTCAAATGTTTGATTAAGAAGAAGGAGAGGTCTTGGATAAGTGGTGCGGGAAGCACGTATATTTCATTGACTGGCACACCGCCATATTTGATGTTATATAAGAACACTGCGAGTTGCAATCTTACTAGGCACTCGATTCTGTAAAGAATTTATATTTATGAAAGTAAGTAGAATTATTTAACTGTAGGCTTATTGGTTGAATATATCTGATTTTACTAACTGTGGAAACTTTTTATGTTTAGTAGACAGTCACCTCTGTACGACGTATTGACATGGCTGGCAAAATTACTCTAATATTGAGAATTTAGATTTGAGTCCGCACCTACCGCAGCAGTCTTTGGAAACGATTCAAATACGAAGTCCGATTATTTGAGTCTTATTTCACGGTCAACTACGAATAACATTGCATTTACGAAAAAGCCATTGTCAAGCGTCTGATACCAAATAATTAAACGTCCACGTTCCAGATAAGCAAATATTAATTACAACCAATCACTATCATACAGATAAAATAATTAATATTTTTTTTATTTTATTTACTTTATAGTCAGTCTTCTTGTACTTAGGTCGGCATTGTGCCTTTTGTACTTAATTCCGATGCAATTTCTGTGTTTCATCGTCAATAATAACGTCCAAGGGATAAAGTAAACCAGAAGTGAAGCATCGATATGTAAAACTGGTCTCACAGGAAAGGCACAAATCATAAAATGTAAGATGAGTCAGTCCTCTTGTACTTAAGTCTGCATTGTGCCTTTTGTATTAATTCCGATGCAATTTCTGTGTTTCATCGTCAATAAGAAGGTCCAAGGGATACAGTAAACCTGAAGAGAAGCATCGGAATCTAATACTGGTCTCACAGGAAAGGTTCAAAACATAGACAGTAAGAAAAGTCAGTCTACTTGTACTTAAGACTTCATTGTGCCTTTTGTAGTTAATTTCGATTCAATTTCTGTGTTACTTCGCCCATAAGAAGGTCCAAGGGATACCGTAAACCTGAGGTAAATAATCGGAATCTGAAACTGGTCTCACAGGAAAGATTCAAAACATAGACTCTAGGAAGAGTCAGTCTCCTTGTACTTCAGTCGGCATTGTGCCTTTTGTATTTAATTCCGATGCAATATCTGTCTTTCATCGTCTATAAGAAGGTCCAAGGTATAGATTCAACCTGAAGTGAAGCATCGATATCTAAAACTGGTCTCACAGGAACGATTCAATTCATAGACAGTAAGGAGAGTCAGTCTTCTTGTACCTAAGTCGGCATAGTGCCTTTTGTATTTAATTCCGAAGTAATTTCTGTGTTTCATCGTCAATAAGAAGCTCCAAGGGATACAGTAAACATGAAGTGAAGCATCTGAAAATAAAACTGGTCCCACAGGAAAGGTTAAAAACATTGACAGTAAGAAGTGTCAGTCTACTTGTACGTTAGTCGGCATTGTGCCTTTTGTATTTAATTACGATGCAATTTCTGTGTTTCATCGTCAATAAGAAGGTCCAAGGGATACAGTAAACCTGAAGTGAAGCATCTGAAAATAAAACTGGTCTCACAGGAAAGGTTCAAATCATAGAATGTAAGAAGAATTAGTCTTGTTGTACTTAAGTCGGCATTGTGCATTCTGTATATAATTCCGATGTAAAATCTCTGTTTCATCGTCAATAAGAAGGTCCAAGGGATACAGTAAACATGAAGTGAAGTATCGGAATCTAAAATTGTTTCGACAGGAAAGGTTCATAACATTGACAGTAAGAAGTGTCAGTTTCCTTTTACTTAAGTCAGCATTGTGCCTTTTGTATTTAATTCCGATGCAACTTCTCTGTTTCATCGTCAATAAGAAGGTCCAAGGTATACAGTTTACCTGAAGTGATGCATCGGAATTTAAAATCTGGTTTCACAGGAAAGGTTCAAAAGATAGACAGTAAGAAGAGTCAGTCTTCCTGTACATAAGTCGGCATTGCGCATTTTGTATTTATTTCCGTAGCAATTTGTGTGTTTCATCGTCTATAAGAAGGTCCAAGGGATACAATAAACCTGAAGTGAAGCATCGATATCTAAAACTGGTCTCACAGGAAAGGTTCAAACCATAGACTGCAAGAGGAGTCAGTCTTCTTGTACTTAAGTCGACATTGTGCCTTTTGTATTTAATTCTGAAGCAGTATCTGTGTTTCATCGTCAATATGGAGGTCCAAGGGATACAGTTAACCTGAAGTGAAGGATCTATTTCTAAAACTGGTCTCACAGGAAAGGTCAATGCGTAGAATGTAAGAAGCGTCAGTCTTCTTGTACTTAAGTCGACATTGTGCCTTTTGTATTTAATTCTGAAGCAGTATCTGTGTTTCATCGTCAATATGGAGGTCCAAGGGATACAGTTAACCTGAAGTGAAGGATCTATTTCTAAAACTGGTCTCACAGGAAAGGTCAATGCGTAGAATGTAAGAAGCGTCAGTCTTCTTGTACTTAAGTCTGCATTGTGCCTTTTGTATTTAATTCCAATGTAATTTCTGTGTGTCATTGTCAATATGAGGGTCCAAGGTATACAGTAAACCTGAAGTGAAGCATCGGAATCCAAAACTGTAATCACTGGAAGGGTTCAAAACATAGACACTAAGAAGAGACAATATTCTAATACTTATGTCGGCATTGCGTCTTTTGTATTTAATTCCGATGCAATTTCTGGGTTTCATCGTCATTAAGAAGGTCCAAGGGATACAGTAAACCAGAAGTGAGGCATCGATATCTAAAACTGGTCTCACAGGAATGGTTCAAACATAGACAGTATGAAGAGTCAATCTTCTTGTACTTATGTCGGCATTGCGCCTTTTGTATTTAATTCCGATGCAATTTCTGGGTTTCATCGTCATTAAGAAGGTCCAAGGGATACAGTAAACCTGAAGTGAAGCATCTGAAAATAAAACTGGTCTCACAGGAAAGGTTCAAATCATGGAATGTAAGAAGATATAGTCTTGTTGTACTTAAGTCGGCTATGTGCCTTCTGTATATAATTCCGATGTAATATCTGTGTTTCATAGTCAATAAGGAGGTCCAAGTGATACAGTAAACATGAAGTGAAGCATCGGAATCTAAAACTGGTGCCACAGGAAAGGTTAATATCATTGACAGTAAGAAGTGTGAGTCTACTTGTAATTAAGTCGGCATTGTGCCTTTTGTATTAATTTCCGATGTAATTTCTGTTTCTCTTCGTTAGTATAGAGGTCCAAGGGATACAGTAAACCTGAAGTGAAGCATCCATAACTAAAACTGGTCTCACACGAATGGCCAAATCATAGAATGTAAGAAGAGTCAGTCCGCTTGTACTTAAGTCGGTCATGTGCCTTTTGTATTTACTTCCGATGCAATTTCTGTGATTCATCGTCAATAAGAAGGTCCAAGGGATACAGTAAAGCAGAAGTGAAGCATCGGAATCTAAAACCCTTCTCACAGGAAAGGTTCTAATAATAGACAGTAAGAAGAGTCAGTCTTCTTGTACTTAAGTCGGCATTGTGCCTTTTGTATTTAATTCCAATGCAATTTCTGTGTGTCATTGTCAATATGAAGGTCCAAGGAATACAGTAAACCTGAAGTGAAGCATCGGAATCTAAAACTTGTCCCACAGGAATGATTCAAAGCATAGACAGTAAGAAGAGTCAGTCTTCTTGTACTTAAGTCGGCATTGTCTCTTTTGTATTTAATTCCGATGTAATTTCTGTGTTTCATAGTTGATACGAAGGTCCAAGGGATGCAGTAAACCTGAAGTGAAGCATCGGAATCAAAAACTGGTCTCAAGTGAAAGGTTCAAAACATAGACAGTAACAAGAGTCAGTCTTCTTGTACGTAAGTCGGCATTGTCTCTTTTGTATTTAATTCCGATGCAATTTCTGTGTTTCATCGCCAATACGAAGATCCAATGGATACAGTTAACCTGATGTGAAGCATCGATATCTAAAACTGGTCTCGCAGGAAAGGCTCAAATCATGGAATATAAGATGAGTCAGTCCTCTTCTACTTAAGTTATCCATGTGCCTTTTGTATTTAATTCAGATGCAATTTCTGTGTTTCATCGTCAATACGAAGGTCCAAGGGATACAGTAAAGCAGAAGTGAAGCATCGGAATCTAAAACCCTTCTCACAGGAAAGGTTCTAATTATAGACAGTAAGAAGAGTCAGTCTTCTTGTACTTAAGTCGGTATTGTACCTTTTGTATTTAATTCCGAAGCAATTTGGAAATTGAATCGTTAATAAGAAGGTCTAAGGGATACAGTTAGCCTGATGTGAAGCATCGGAATCTGAAACTGCACTCACAGGAAAGGTACAAAACATGTAAGTATGTAAGAAGAGTCAGTCTTCCTGTACTTAAGTCGGCATTGTGCCTTATGTATTTACTTCCGTTGTAATTTCTGTGTTTCATCGTCAATAAGGAGGTCCAAGGGATACAGTAAACCTGAAGTGAAGCATCGATATCTATAACAGGTCTCACAGGTAAGGCTCAAATCATAGAATGTAAGAAGAGTCAAAACTCTGGTACCTAAGACCACATTGTGCCTTTGGAATTTAATTCCGAAGCAATTTCTGTGTTTCATCATCAATAAGGAGGTCCAAGGGATACAGTAAACCTGAAGTGAAGCTTCGGAATCTAAAATTTGTCTCACAGGAAAGGCTCAAAGCATAGATTGTAAGAAGAGTCAGTCTTCTTGCACTTAAGTCGGCATTGTGCCTTTGGAATTTAATTCCGAAGCAATTTCTGTGTTTCATCATCAATAAGAAGGTCCAAGGGAAACAGTAAACCTGAAGTGAAGCTTCGGAATCTAAAATTGGTCACACAGGAAAGGCTCAAAGCATAGGTTGAAAGAAGAGTCAGTCTTCTTGCACTTAAGTCGGCATTGTGCCTTTTGTATTTAATTCCGATGCAATTTCTGTGTTTCATCGTCAGTAAGAAGGACCAAGGGATACAGTAAACCTGAAGTGAAGCAGCGGAATCTAAATCTGGTCTCACAGGAAAGGTTCAAACCATAGACTGCAAGAAGAGTCAGTCTTCTTGTACTTAAGTCGGCATTGTGCCTTTTGTATTTAATTCTGAAGCAGTATCTGTGTTTCATCGTCAATATGAAGGTCCAAGGGATACAGTTAACCTGAAGTGAAGGATCTATTTCTAAAACTGGTCTCACAGGAAAGGTCAATGCGTAGAATGTAAGAAGCGTCAGTCTTCTTATACTTAAGTCTGCATTGTGCCTTTTGTATTTAATTCCAATGCAATTTCTGTGTGTCATTGTCAATATGAAGGTCCAAGGGATACAGTAAACCTGAAGTGAAGCCTCGGAATCTAAAACTGGTATCACAGAAAGGGTTCGAAACATAGACACTAAGAAGAGTCAGTCCTCTTGTACTTATGTCGCCATTGTGCTATTGTATTTTATTCCGATTCAATTTCTGTGATTCATCGTCAATATGAAGGTCCAAGGGATACAGTAAACCTGAAGTGAAGCCTCGGAATCTAAAACTGGTATCACAGAAAGGGTTCGAAACATAGACACTAAGAAGAGTCAGTCTTCTTGTACTTAAGTCGGCATTGTGCCTTTTCTATTTAATTCCGATGTAATTTCTGTGTTTCATAGTTGATACGAAGGTCCAAGGGATGCAGTAAACCTGAAGTGAAGCATCGGAATCAAAAACTGGTCTCAAGTGAAAGGTTCAAAACATAGACAGTAACAAGAGTCAGTCTTCTTGTACGTAAGTCGGCATTGTGCCTTTTGTATTTAATTCCGATGCAACTTCTGTGTTTCATCGTCAGTAAGAAGGTTGAAGGGATAAAAAAAACCTGAAGTGATGCATCGGAATCTACAACTCATCTCACAGGAAAGGTTCATAACATTGACAGTAAGAAGTGTCAATCTACTTGTACTTAAGACGGCATTGTGCCTTTTGTATTTAATTCAGATGCAATATCTGTGTTTCATCGTCAATAAGAAGGTCCAAGGGATACAGTAAACCTGAAGTGAAGCATCGGAATCTAAAACTGGTCTCACAGAGACAGGTTCAAAACATAGACAGTAAGAACAAACAGGGTTCTTGTACTTAAGTCGGCATTGTGCCTTTTGTATTTAATTCCGATGCAATATCTGTGTTTCATCGTCACTAAGATGGTCCAAGGTATACAGTAATTCTGAAGTGATGAATCGGAATCTAAAACTGGTCTCACAGGAATAGTTCAAAACATAGACAGTAAGAAGAGTCAGTCTTCTAGTACTTAAGTCGGCATTGTGCCTTATGTATTTACTTACGATGTAATTTCTGTGTTTCATCGTCAATAAGGAGGTCCAAGGGTTACAGTAAACCTGAAGTGAAGCATCGATATATATAACTGGTCTCACAGGAAAGGCTCAAATCATAGAATGTAAGAAGAGTCAGTCCTCTGGTACCTAAGTCCACATTGTGCCTTTGGAATTTAATTCCGAAGCAATTTCTGTGTTTCATCATCAATAATAAGGTCCAAGGGAAACAGTAAACCTGAAGTGAAGCTTCAGAATCTAAAATTGGTCTCACAGGAAAGGCTCCAAGCATAGATTGTAAGAAGAGTCAGTCTTCTTGCACTTAAGTCGGCATTGTGCCTTTTGTATTTAATTCCGATGCAATTTCTGTGTTTCATCGTCAGTAAGAAGGACCAAGGGATACAGTAAACCTGAAGTAATGCATCGGAATCTACAACTGGTCTCACAGGAAAGGTTCATAACATAGACAGTAAGAAGAGTCAGTCTTCTTGCACTTCATTCGGCATTGTGCCTTTTGTATTTAATTTCGAAGCAATTTCTGTGTTTCATCGTAAATAAGGAGGTCCAAGGGATACAATAAACCTGAAGTGAAGCATCGGAATCTAAAACTGGTCTCACAGGAAAGGTTCAAAACATAGACAGTAAGAAGAGTCAGTCTTCTAGTACTTAGGTCGGCATTGTGCCTTTTGTATTTAATTCCGACGCAATTTCTGTGTTTCAGCGTCAATAGGAAGGTCCAAGGGATACAGTAAACCCGACGTGAAGCAGCGGAATCTAAATCTGGTCTCACAGGAAAGGTTCAAACCATAGACTGCAAGAGGAGTCAGTCTTCTTGTACTTAAGTCGACATTGTGCCTTTTGTATTTAATTCTGAAGCAGTATCTGTGTTTCATCGTCAATATGGAGGTCCAAGGGATACAGTTAACCGGAAGTGAAGGATCTATTTCTAAAACTGGTCTCACAGGAAAGGTCAATGTGTAGAATGTAAGAAGCGTCAGTCTTCTTGTACTTAAGTCGACATTGTGCCTTTTGTATTTAATTCTGAAGCAGTATCTGTGTTTCATCGTCAATATGGAGGTCCAAGGGATACAGTTAACCTGAAGTGAAGGATCTATTTCTAAAACTGGTCTCACAGGAAAGGTCAATGCGTAGAATGTAAGAAGCGTCAGTCTTCTTGTACTTAAGTCTGCATTGTGCCTTTTGTATTTAATTCCAATGTAATTTCTGTGTGTCATTGTCAATATGAGGGTCCAAGGTATACAGTAAACCTGAAGTGAAGCATCGGAATCCAAAACTGTAATCACTGGAAGGGTTCAAAACATAGACACTAAGAAAAGTCAGGCCTCTTGTACTTATGTCGCCATTGTGCTATTGTATTTTATTCCGATGCAATTTCTGTGATTCATCGGCAATAAGAAGGTCCAAAGGATACAGTAAACCTGAAATGAAGCATCGGAATTTAAAACTTATCCCACAGGAATGATTCAAACATAGACAGTAATAAGTGTCAGTCTTCTTGTACTTAAGTTGGCATTGTGGCTTTTCTATTTAATTCCGATGTAATTTCTGTGTTTCATAGTTGATACGAAGGTCCAAGGGATGCAGTAAACCTGAAGTGAAGCATCGGAATCAAAAACTGGTCTCACAGGAAAGATTCAAAGCATGGGCAGTAGGAAGAGTCAGTCATTTTGTACTTAAGTCGGCATTGTGCCTTTTGTATTTAATTCCGATGCAATAACGGTGTTTTATCGTCATTAACAAGGTCCAAGGTACACATTAATCCTGAAGTGTGGCATCGATATCTAAAACTAGTCTCACAGGAGTGGTTCAAACATAGACACTAAGAAGAGACAATATTCTAATACTTATGTCGGCATTGCGTCTTTTGTATTTAATTCCGATGCAATTTCTGGGTTTCATCGTCATTAAGAAGGTCCAAGGGATACAGTAAACCAGAAGTGAGGCATCGATATCTAAAACTGGTCTCACAGGAATGGTTCAAACATAGACAGTATGAAGAGTCAATCTTCTTGTACTTATGTCGGCATTGCGCCTTTTGTATTTAATTCCGATGCAATTTCTGGGTTTCATCGTCATTAAGAAGGTCCAAGGGATACAGTAAACCTGAAGTGAAGCATCTGAAAATAAAACTGGTCTCACAGGAAAGGTTCAAATCATGGAATGTAAGAAGATATAGTCTTGTTGTACTTAAGTCGGCTATGTGCCTTCTGTATATAATTCCGATGTAATATCTGTGTTTCATAGTCAATAAGGAGGTCCAAGTGATACAGTAAACATGAAGTGAAGCATCGGAATCTAAAACTGGTACCACAGGAAAGGTTAATATCATTGACAGTAAGAAGTGTGAGTCTACTTTTACTTAAGTCGGCATTGTGCCTTTTGTATTAATTTCCGATGTAATTTCTGTTTCTCTTCGTCAGTATAGAGGTCCAAGGGATACAGTAAACCTGAAGTGAAGCATCCATAACTAAAACTGGTCTCACACGAATGGCCAAATCATAGAATGTAAGAAGAGTCAGTCCGCTTGTACTTAAGTCGGTCATGTGCCTTTTGTATTTACTTCCGATGCAATTTCTGTGATTCATCGTCAATAAGAAGGTCCAAGGGATACAGTAAACCTCAAGTGAAGCAGCGGAATCTAAAACTGGTCTCACACGAAAGGTTCAAACATTGACAGTAAGGAGAGTCAGTCTTCTCGTACTTAAGTCGGCATTGGGCCTTTTGTATTTAATTCCGATGAAAATTCTGTGTTTCAGCGTCACTAAGAAGGTTCAAGGGATACAGTAAACCTGAAGTGAAGCATCCATATCTAAAACTGGTCTCACACGAATGGCTCAAATCATAGAATGCAAGAAGAGTCAGTCCGCTTGTACTTAAGTCGGCCATGTGCCTTTTGTATTTACTTCCGAAGCAATTTCTGTGTTTCATCGTCAATAAGAAGGTCCTATGGATACAGTAAACCTGAAGTGAACCATCGGAATCTAAACCTGGTCTCACAGGAACGGTTCAAACATAGACAGTAAGAAGAGTCAATCTTCCTGTACGTAAGTGTGCATTGTGCCATTTGTATTTAATTCCAATGCAATTTCTGTGAGTCATTGTCAATATGAAGGTCCAAGGGATGCAGTAAACCTGAAGTGAAGCATTGGAATCTAAAACTGGAATCACAGGAAAGGTTCGAAACATAGACAGTAAGAAGAGTCAGTCCTCTTGTACTTAAGTCGCCATTGTGCCTTTTGTATTTAATTCCGATGCAATGTCTGTGATTCATCGTCAATTAGAAGGTCCAAGGGATACAGTAAACCTGAAGTAAAGCATCGGAATATAAAACTGGTCTCAAGTGAAAGGTTCAAATCATAGACAGTAACAAGAGTCAGTCTTCTTGTACTTAAGTCGGCATTGTGCCTTTTGTATTTAATTCCAATGCAATTTCTGTGTTTCATCGTCAATAAGAAGATCCAAGGGATACAGTTAACCTGATGTGAAGCATCGATATCTAAAACTGGCCTCGCAGGAAAGGCTCTAATCATAGAATGTAAGAAGAGTCAGTCCTCTTCTACTTAAGTCGGCCATGTGCCTCCTGTATTTAATTCAGATGCAATTTCTGTGTTTCATCGTCAATCAGAAGGTCCAAGGGAAACAGTAAAGCTGAAGTGAAGCATCGGAATCTAAAACCATTCTCACAGGAAAGGTTCTAATCATAGACAGTAAGAAGAGTCAGTCCTCTGGTACTTAAGGTGGCATTGTGCCTTTTGTATTTAATTCCGAAGCAATTTCTGTGTTTCATCATCAATAAGAAGGTCCAAGGGTACAGTAAACCTAAAGTAAAGCTTAGGAATCTAAAATTGGCCTCACAGGAAAGGCTCAAAACATAGATTGTTAGCCCGCATCTCGTGGTCGTGCGGTAGCGTTTTCGCTTCCCATGCCTGAGTTCCCGGGTTCGATTCCCGGCGGGGTCTGGGATTTTCTCTGCCTCGTGATGGCTGAGTGTTGTGTGCTGTCCTTAGGTCAGTTAGGTTTATGTAGTTCTAAGTTCTAGAGGACTGATGACCGTAGATGTTAAGTCCCATAGTGCTCAGAGCCATTTGAACCATAGATTGTTAGAAGAGTCAGTCTTCTTGTACTTAAGTCGGCATTGTGCATTTTCTATTTAATTCCGATTCAATTTCTGTGTTTCATCGTCAAAATGAAGGTCCAAGGGATACAGTTAACTTGATGTGAAGCATCGGAATCTAAAACTGGTCTCACAGGAAAGGTTCAAAGCGTGTGAGAATGGTAGAAGAGTCAGTCTTCTTGCGCTTAAGTCGGCATTGTGCCTCTTGTATTTAATACCGAAGCAGTTTGTGTGTTTCATCGTCTATAAGAAAGTCCAAGGGATACAATAAACCTGAAGTGAAGCATCGATGTCCAAGACAGGTCTCACAGGAAAGGTTCATAGCATAGACTGTAAGGAGAGTCAGTCTTCTTGTACTTAAGTCGGCATTGTGCCTTTTGTATTTAATTCAGATGCAATTTCTGTGTTTCATTGTCCATAAGAAGGCTCAAGATATATAGTATACCTGAAATGAAGAATCGGAATCTAAAACTGGTCTCACAGGAAAGATTCAAAGCATAGGCAGTAGGAAGAGTCAGTCTTTTTGTACTTAAGTCGGCATTGTGCCTTTTTTTTTAATTCCGATGCAATATCTGTGTTTCATCGTCAATAACAAGGTCCAAGGTATACATTAATCCTGAAGTGAAGCATCGATATTTAAAACTGTTGTCACAGTAATGGTTCAAAAGCATAGACAGAAAGAAAAAACAATCTTCTTGTACATAAGTCGGCATTGTGCCTTTTGTATTTAATACCGATGCAATGTCTGTGTTTCATCGTCAATATAATGTCCAAGGGATACAGTAAACCTGAAGTGAAGCATCTGAATATTAAAATGGTTTAACAGGGAAGGTTCAAATCATAGAGAGGAAGAAGAGACGGTCTTCTTGTACTTAAGTCGGCATTGAGCCTTTTGTATGTAATTCCGATGTAATTTCTGTGTTTCATCGTCAATAAGAAGGTCCAACGGATACAGTAAACCTGAAGTGAAGCATCGGAATCTAAAACCCTTCTCACAGGAAAGGTTCTAATCATAGACAGTAAGAAGAGTCAGTCTTCTTGTACTTATGTCGACATTGTGCCTTTTGTATTTAATTCCGATGTAATTTCTGTGTTTCATAGCCAATAAGAAGGTCCAAGGGATACAGTAAACCTTACGTGAAGCATCGGAATCTAAAACTGCTCTCACTGGAAAGGTTCAAAAATTAGACAGTAAGATGAGTCAGCATTCTTGTACTTAAGTCGGCATTGTGCCTTTTGTATTTAATTCAGATGCAATGTCTGGGTTTCATCGTCAATAAAATGTCCAAGGGATACAGTAAACCTGATGTGAAGTATCGATACCTAAAACTGGTCTCTCAGGAAAGGCTCAAATCATATAAGAAGTGTCACTCCTCTTCCACGTAAGTCGGCCATGAGCCGTTTGTATTTAATTCGGATGCAATTTCTGTGTTTCATCGTCAATAACAAGGGCCAAGGGATACTGTAAAGCTGAAGTGTGGCATCGGAATCTAAAACCCTTCTCACAGGAAAGACTCAAATCATAGTGAGAAGAAGAGTCAGTTTCCTAGTACTTAAGTCGGCATTGTGCCTTTTGTGTATAATTCCGATGCAATTTGTGTATTTCATCGGTAATAAGAAGTTCCAAGGGATACAGTAAACCTGAAGTGAAGCATCTGAATCTAAAACTGGTCTCACAGGAAAGGTTCAAACATAGACAGTAAGAGTAGTCAGTCTTCTTGTACTTCAGTCGGCATTGTGCCTTTTGTAATTAATTCCGATGAAATTTCTGTGTTAAGTCGACAGTAAAAAGATCCAAGGGGTACAGTAAACCTGAAGTGAAGTATCGATCTCTAAAACTGGTCTCTCAGGAAAGACTCAAATCATAGCATGTAAGAAGAGTCAGTCATCTTGCACTTATGTCGACATTGTGCCTTTTGTATTTAAAACCGATGTAATATCTGTGTTTCATCGTCAATAAGAAAGTCCAAGCGATACAGTAAACCTGAAGTGAAGCATCGGAAAATAAAACTGGTCTCACAGGAAAGTTCAAATCATAGACAGAAAGAAGAGTCAGTCTTTTTGTACGAAAGTCTGCATTGTGCTTTTGTATTTAATTCTGATGTAATTTCTGTGCTTCATCGTCAATAAGAAGGTCCAAGGGATACAGTAAACCGAAAGTGATGCATTGGAATGTAATGCTGATCTCACCGGAAAGGTTCAAATCATAGACAGTAAGAACAGTCAGTCTTCTTGTACTTAAGTCGGCATTGTGACTTTTTTATTTAATTCCGATGCAATTTCTGTGTTTCATCGGCAATAGGAAGATCCAAGGGATACAGGAAAGCTGATGTGAAGTATGGATACCTAAAACTGGTCTCTCAGGAAAGGCTCAAATCATAGAATGTAAGAAGTGTCACTCCTCTTCCACATAAGTCGGCCATGTGCTGTTTGTTTTTAATGCGGATGCAATTTCTGTGCTCCATCGTCAATAAGAAGGTCCTAGGGATACAGTATAGCTGAGGTGAAGCATCAGAATCTAAAACCCTTCTCACAGGAAAGATTCAAATCATAGTGAGGAAGAAGAGTCAGTCTCCTTGTACATAAGTTGGCATTGTGACTTTTGTATATAATTCCGATGCAATTTGTGTATTTCATCGTTAATAAGAAGGACCAAGAGATACAGTAAACCTGAAGTGAAGCATCTGAATATAGAACTGGTCTCACAGGAAAGGTTCAAAACATAGACAGTAAGAAGAGTCAGTCTTCTTGTACTTAAGGCGGCATTGTGCCTTTTGTACTTAATTCCGATGCAATTTCTGTCTTTCATCGTCAATAAGAAGGTCCAAGGGATACAGTAAACCTGAAGTGAAGCATCGGAATCTAAAAGTGGTCTCACAGGAACGGTTCAAAGCATAGACAGTAAGAAGAGTCAGTTTTCTTGTACTTAAGACGGCATTGTGCCTTTTGTATTTACTTCCGATTCAATTTCAGTGTTTCATCGTCAATAGGAAGGTACAAGAGATACAGTAAACCTGAAGTGAAGCATCGATCTCTAAAACTGGTCTCACAGGAAAGGCTCAAATCAAAGATTTTAAGAAGAGTCAATCCTCTTGTACTCAGGTCGGCATTGTGTCTTTGGTATTTACTTCCGACGCAATTTGAGTGTTTCATCGTCAAGACGAAGGTCCAAGGGATGCAGTAAACCTGACGGGAAGCATCGGAATCTAAAACTGGTCTCACAGGAAAGGTTCAAAAATTAGACAGTAAGATGAGTCAGTATTCTTGTACGTAAGTCGGCATTGTGCCTCTTCTATTTAACTCCGATGCAATGTCTGTGTTTCTTCGTCAATAAAATGTCCAAGGGATACAGTAAACCTGTAGTGAAGCATCTGAATATTAAAATGGTCTAACAGGGAAGGTTTAAATCATAGAGAGGAAGAAGAGTCAGTCTTCTTGTACTTAAGTCGGCATTGAGCATGTTGTATTTAATTCCGATGTAATTTCTGTGTTTCATCGTCAATAAGAAGGTCCATGGGATACAGTAAACATGAAGTGAAGCATCGGAAACTAAAAGTGGTCTCACAGGAAAGGTTCAAAGCATAGACAGTAAGAAGAGTCAGTTTTCTTGTACTTAAGTCGGCATTGTGCCTTTTGTATTTAATTCCGATTCAATTTTAGTGTTTCATCGTCAATAAGAAGGTACAAGGGATACAGTAAACCTGAAGTGAAGCATCGATATCTAAAACTGGTCTCACAGGAAAGGCTCAAATCAAAGAATTTAAGAAGAGTCAGTCCTCTTGTACTCAGGTCGGCATTGTGTCTTTGGTATTTACTTCCGATTCAATTTGTGTGTTTCATCGTCAAGACGAAGGTCCAAGGGATGCAGTAAACGTGAAGTGAAGCATCGGAATTTAAAACTGGTCTTACAGGAAAGGTGCAAACATAGACAGTAAGATTAGTCAGTCTTCTTGTACTTCAGTCGGCATTGTGCCTTTTGTATTTAATTCCGATGCAATTTCTGTGTTTCGTCGTCAATAAGAAGATCCAAGGGATACAGTAAACCTGGAGTGAAGCATCGATCTCTAAAACTGGTCTCTCAGGAAAGGCTCAAATTATAGAATGTAAGAAGAGTCAGTCCACTTCTACTTAAGCCGGCATTGTGCCTTTTGTATTTTATTCGGATGCAATTTCTGTGTTTCTTTGTCAATAAGAAGGTCCAAGGGATTCAGTAAAGCTGAAGTGAATCATCGGAATATAAACCTGGCCTCACTGGAAGGGCTGAAAACATAGACTGTAAGAAGAGTCAGTCTTCTTTTACTTATGTCGACATTGTGCCTTTTGTATTTAATTCCGATGTAATTTCTGTGTTTCATCGTCAACAAGAAGGTCCTAGGGACACAGTAAACCTGAAGAGAAGCATCGTAATCTAAAACTGGTCTCACAGGATAGGTTCAAAACATAGACAGTAAGAACAGTCAGGGCTCTTTACTTAAGTCGGCATTGTGCCTTTTGTGTTTAATTCCGATGCAATTTCTGTGTTTCATCGTCAATAAGAAGGTCCAAGGGATACAGTAAACATGAAGAGAAGCATCGGAATCTAAAATTGGTCTCAAAGGAAAGATTCCAATCATAGGCAGTAAGAAGTGTCACTCTTCTTGTACTTAAGTCGGCATTTTGCCTTTTGAATATAATTGCGAAGCAATATCTGTGTTTCATCGTCAGTAAGAAGGCCCAAGGGATACAGTAAACCTGAAGTGAAGAATCGGATTCTAAAACTGGTCACACAGGAAAGGCTCATATCATAGAATGTAAGAAGAGTCAGTCTTCTTGTACTTAAGTCGGGCATGTGTCTTTTGTATTTAATTCCGATTCAATTTCTGTGTTTCATCGTCAATAAGTATGTCCAAGGGATACAGTAAACCTGAAGTGAGGGATCGGAATCAAAAACTGGTCTCACAGGAAAGATTCAAATCATTGACAGTAAGCAGAGTTAATCTTCTTGTACTTAAGTCGGCATTGTGCCTTTTGTATTTAATTCCGAGGCAATATCTGTGTCTCTTCGTCAATAAGGGGGTCCAAGGGATACAGTAAAGCCGAAGTGTAGCATCGGAATCTAAAACTGCCCTCTCAGGAAAGGTTCAAAACATAGCCAGTAAGCAGAGTCAGTTTTCTTGTACTTAGGTCGGCATTGTGCCTTTATATTAATTCCGATGCAATTTGTGTGTTTCATCGTTAACAAGAAGACCCATGGGATACACTAAACCTGAAGTGAAGCATCTGAGTCTAAATCTGGTCTCACGGGAAAGGTTCAAAATATAGACAGTAAGAAGAGTCAGTCTTCTTGTACTTAAGTCGGCATAGTGACTTTTGTATTTAATTCCGATTTAATTTCAGTGTTTCATCGTCAATAAGAAGGTCCAAGGGATACAGTAAACCTGAAGTGAAGCATCGGAATCTAAAACTGGTCTCACAGGAAAGATTCCAATCATAGACAGTAAGAAGTGGCACTCTTCTTGTACCTAAATCGGCATTTTGCCTTTTGAATTTAATTCCGATGCAATATCTGTGTTTCATTGTCAGTAAGAAAGTCCAAGGGATACAGTAAACCTGAAGTGAAGCATCGGAAACTAAAAATGGTCTCTAAGGAAAGCTACAAAATATAGACAGTAAGAAGAGTCAGTCTTCTAGTACTTAACTCGGCATTATGCATTTTGAATTTAATTCCGATGTTATATCTGTGTTTCATCGTCAATAAGAAGATCCAAGGGATGCAGTAGACCTGCAGTGAAGCATCGACATCTAAAACTGGACTTACAGGAAAGGTTCAGATATAGACAGTAAGAAGAGTCAGTTTTCTTGTACTTAAGTCGGCATTTTGCCTTTGAATATAAGTCCGACGAATTTTCTGTGTTTCGTCTCTCAATAATAAAGACCTAGGGATACAGTAAACCTGAAATAAAGCGACGGAATCTAAAACTGGTCACGGGTAAGGCTCAAAACTTAGACAGTAAGAAGAGTCAGTCTTCTTGTACGTAAGTCGGCATTGTGCTTTTGTATTTAATTCCGATGCAGTTTCTGTGCTTCATCGCCAATTAGAAGGTCCAAGCGATACAGTAAACCTGCAGTGAAGCATCGAGATCTGAAACTGGTCTAACAGAAAAGGTTCAAACGTAAACAGTAAGAAGAGTTAGTCCTCTTGTACTTCAGTCGGCATTGTGCAGTTTCTATTTAATTCCGATGCAATTTCTGTGTTTCATCGTCAATAAGAAGGTCCAAGGGATACTGTAAACCTGAAGTGAAGCATCGGAATCTAAAACTAATCTCACAGGAAATACTCAATATGTAGACAGTATGAAGTATGAGTCTTCTTGTACTTAGGTCGTCATTGTGCATTTTCTATTTAATCCGATTCAATTTCTGTGTTTCATCGTCAATAAGAAGGTCCAAGGGATACAGTGAACCTGAAGTGTAGCATCTGAATCTAAACCTGGTCTCACAGGAAAGGTTCAAAACATAGACAGTAAGAAGAGTCAGTCTCCTTGTACTTAAGTCGGCATTTTGCCTTTTGTATTTAATTCCGATGCAATTTCTGTGTTTCATCGTCAACAAGAAGGTCCAAGGGATATAGTAAACCTGAAGTGAAGCATCGGAATCAAAACTGGTCTCACAGGAAAGATTCAATGCATATTCAGTAAGAAGAGTCTGTTTTCTTGTACTTAAGTCGGCATTTTGCTTTTTGAATTTATTTCCGATGCAGTTTCTGTGTTTCTTCGTCAATAAGAAGGTCCAAGGGATACAGTAAATCTGAAGTGAAATATCGGAATCTAAAACTGGTCTCACAGGAAAGCCCAAAACATAGACAGTATAGAGTATCAGTCTCCTTGTACTTAAGTCGGAATTGTAAATTTTGTATTTAATTCCGATGCAATTTCTGTGTTTCATCGTCAACAAGAAGGTCCAAGGGATATAGTAAACCTGAAGTGAAGCATCGGAATCAAAACTGGTCTCACAGGAAAGATTCAATGCATATTCAGTAAGAAGAGTCTGTTTTCTTGTACTTAAGTCGGCATTTTGCTTTTTGAATTTATTTCCGATGCAGTTTCTGTGTTTCTTCGTCAATAAGAAGGTCCAAGGGATACAGTAAATCTGAAGTGAAATATCGGAATCTAAAACTGGTCTCACAGGAAAGCCCAAAACATAGACAGTATAGAGTATCAGTCTCCTTGTACTTAAGTCGGAATTGTAAATTTTGTATTTAATTCCGATGCAATTTCTGTGTTTTATCGTCAATAAGAAGGTCCAAGGGATACAGTAAATCTGAACTGAAGCATCGGAATCTAAAACTGGTCTCACAGGAAATGCTCAAAACATAGACGGTATGAAGAGTGAGTCTACTTGTACTTAAGTCAGCATTGTGCCTTTTGTATTTAATTCCGATGCAATTTCTGTGTTTCATCGTCAATGAGATGGTCTAAGGGATACAGGAAAACTGAAGCGAAGCATTGGAATCTAAAATTGGTCTCACAGGAAATGCTCAAAACATAGACAGTATGGAGTATGAGTCTTCTTGTACTTAAGTCGGCATTGTGCCATTTGTATTTCATTCCGATGTAACTTTTGTGTTTAATCGCCAATAGCAGGTCCAAGGGATACAGTACACCTGAAGTGAAGCATCGATATCGAAAACTGGTCTCACAGGAAATGCTCAAAAAATAGACAGTATGAAGTATGCGTCTTGTTGTACTTTAGTCGGCATTGTAAATTTCGTATTTAATTCCGATGCAATTTCTGTGTTTCATAGTCAATAAGAAGGTCAAAGGGATACAGTAAACCTGAAGTGAAGCATCTGATACTAAAACTGGTCTCACTGGAAAGGTTCAAAACTTGGACAGTAAGAAGAGTCAGTCTTCTTGTACTTAAGTCGGCATTGTGCCTTTTTTATTCAATTCCGATTCTATTTCTGTGTTTCATTGTCAATAAGAAGGTCCAATGGATACAGTAAACCTTGAAGTGAAATGTCGGAATCTAAAACGGGTCTCACAGGAAAAGTTGAAACCATTGACGGTAAGAGAAGTCTGTTTTCTTGTACTTAAGTCGGCAGTGTGCCTTTTGAATTTCATTCCGATACAATTTCTGTGTTTCATGGTCAATATAAAGGTCCAAGGGATACAGTAAACCTGAAGTGAAGCATCGGAATGTAAAACTGGTCCCACAGGAAATGCTCAAAACATAGACAGTAAGAGGAGTCAGTCTTCCTGTACTTAAGTCGCTATTGTTCCTTTTGTATATAATTCCGATGCAATTTCCGTGTTCCATCGTTAATAAGAAGGTCCAAGGGATACAGTAAACCTCAAGTGAAGCATCGGAATCCAAAACTGGTCTCACAGGAAAGGTTCAAAACATAGACAGTAAGAATAGTTAGTCTTCTTGTACTTAAGTGGGCATTGTGCCTTTTGTTTTTAATTCCGACGCAATTTCTGTGTTTCATCGTTAACACGAAGGTCCAAGGGATACTGTAAACCTAAAGTGAAGCATCGGAATCTAAAACTGGTCTCACAGGAAATGCTCAAAACATAGACAGTAAGAAGAGGTAGTCTTCTTGTACTTAAGTCGACATTGTGCCTTTTGTTTTTAAATTCCGACTCAATTTCTGTGTTTCATCGTCAACACGAAGGTCCAAGGGATACTGTAAACCTGACGTGAAGCATCGGAATCTATAACTGGTCATACAGGAAAGGCTCAAAGCATTGACAGTAAGAAGAGTAAGTCTTCTTGTACTTAAGTCGGCATTGTGCCTTTTGTATTTAATTCCGATGCAATTTCCGTGTTCCATCGTCAATAAGAGGGTCCAAGGGATACGGTAAACCTGAAGTGAAGCATCGATATGTAAAACTTGTCTCACAGGAAAGGATCAAAACATAGAATGTAAGAAGAGTCAGTCCTCTTGCACTTAAGTCGGGCATGTGCCTTATGTATTTAAATCCGGTGCAAAATCTGTGTTTCATCGTCAATAAGAAAGTCCAAGGGATGCAGTAAACATGAAGCGAAGCATTGGAATCCAAAACTGGTCACACAGGAAAAGTTAAAAACATAGACAGTAAGAAGAGTTAGTCTTCTTGTACTTAATTCGGCATTGTGCCTTTTCTATTTAATTCCAATGCAATTTCTGTGTTTCATCGTCATTAAGAAGGTCCAAGGGATACAGTAGACCTGCAGTGAATCATCGACATCTAAAACTGGTCCCAAAGGAAAGGTTCAGACATAGACAGTAAGAAGAGTCAGTTTTCTTGTACTTAAATCGAAATTTTGCCTTTTGAATATAAGTCCGACGAATTTTCTGTGTTTCGTCGTCAATAATAACGACCAAGGGATGCAGTAAACCTGAAGAGAAGCAACGGAATCTAAAACTGGTCTCACAGGTAAGGCTCAAAATATAGACAGTAAGAAGAGTCAGTCTTGTTGTACTTAAGTCGGCATTGTGTTTTTGTATTTAATTCCGATGCAGTTTCTGTGCTTATTCGTCAATTAGAAGGTCCAAGGAATACAGTAAACCTGCAGTGAAGCATCGATACCTGAAACTGGTCTCACAGAAAAGGTTCAAACGTAGACAGTAAGAAGAGTTAGTCCTCTTGTACTTAAGTCGGCAATGTGCCGTTTCTATTTAATTCCGATGCAATTTCTGTGTTTCATCGTCAATAAGAAGGTCCAAGGGATACTGTAAACCTGAAGTGAAGCATCGGAATCTAAAACTAATCTCACAGGAAATGCTCAAAATGTAGACAGTATGAAGTATGAATCTTCTTGTACTTAGGTCGGGGTTGTGCATTTTCTATTTAATTCCGATTCAATTTCTGTGTTTCGTGGTCAATAAGAAGGTCCAAGGGATACAGTGAACCTGAAGTGTAGCATCTGTATCTAAAACTGGTCCCACAGGAAAGGTTCAAAACATAGACAGTAAGAAGAGTCAGTCTCCTTGTACGTAAGTCGGCATTTTGCGTTTTGTATTTAATTCCGATGCAATTTCTGTGTTTCATCGTCAATAAGAACGACCAAGGGATACAGTAAACCTGAAGTGAAGCATCGGAATCGAAAACTTGTCTCACAGGAAAGATTCAATGCATAGTCAGTAAGAAGAGTGAGTCTTCTTGTACTTAAGTCGGCATTTTGTTTTTTGAATTTAATTACGAAGCAGTTTCTGTGTTTCTTCGTCAATAAGAAGGTCCAAGGGATACAGTATATCTGAAGTGAAGCATCGGTATCTAAAACAGGTCTCACAGGAAATGCTCAAAGCATAGACAGTATGAAGTATGAGTCTCCTTGTACTTAAGTCGGTATTGTAAATTTTGTATTTAATTCCGATGCAATTTCTGTGTTTGATCGTCAATAAGAAGGACCAAGGGATACAGTAAACCTGAAGTGAAGCATCTATATCTAAAACTGGTCTCACATGAGAGGCTCAAATCATAGAATGTAAGAAGAGTCAGTCCTCTTGTACTTAAGTAGGCCATGAGCCTTTTGTATTTGATTCCGATGCAAATTCTGTGTTTTATCGTCAATAAGAAGGTCCAAGGGATACAGTAAATCTGAACTGAAACATCGGAATCTAAAACTGGTCTCACAGGAAATGCTCAAAACATACACAGTATGAAGAGTGAGTCTACTTGTACATAAGTCGGCAATGTGCCTTTTGTATTTAATTCCGATGCAATTTCTTTGTTTCATCGTCAATGAGAAGGTCCAAGAGATACAGGAAAAGTGAAGCGAAGCATTGGAATCTAAAATTGGTCTCACAGGAAATTCTCAAAATATAGACAGTATGAAGTATGAGTCTTCTTGTACTTAAGTCGGCATTCTGCCATTTTTATTTAATTCCGATGTAACTTCTGTGTTTAATCGTCAATAAGAAGGTCCAAGGGATACAGTAAACCTGAAGTGAAGCATCGATATCTAAAACTGGTCTCACAGGAAAGGCTGAAATCGTTGAATGTAAGAAGAGTCATTTCTCTTGTACTGAAGTCGGGCATGTGCCTCTTGTATTTAATCCGATGGAATTCATGTGTTTCACCGTCAATAAGAAGGTCCTAGGGATACATAAACCAGCAGTGAAGCATCGGTATCTAAAACTGGTGTCGCAGGAAAGGCTCAAATCATAGAATTTAAGAAGAGTCTGTCCTCTTGTGCGTTTTGTATTTAAATCCGATGCAATTTCTGTGTTTCATCGTCAATAAGAAGGTCCAAGCGATACGGTAAACCTGCAGTGAAGAATCGACATCTAAAACTCGTCTCACATGAAAGGTGCAAATATAGACAGTAAGAAGAGATCAGTTTTCTTGTACTTAAGTCAGCAATGTGCCTTTTGTATTTAATTCCGATGCAATTTCTGTGTTTCATCGTCAATAAGAAGGTCCAAGGGATCCAGTAAAACTGAAGTGAAGCATCGGAATCTAAAACTGGTCTCACACGAAATGCCCAAAACATAGACAGTATGAAGAATGAGTCTTCTTGTACTTATGTCGGCATTGTGCATTTTGTATTTCATTCTGATTCAATTTCTGTGTTTTATCGTCAAAAAGAAGGTCCACGGGATACAGTAAACCTGAAGTGAAGCATCAGAATCTAAAACTGGTCACACAGGAAAGGCTCAAATCAAAGAATGTAAGAAGGGTGAGTCCTCCTGTACTTAAGTCGCCCATGTGCCTTTTCTATTTAATTCCGATGCAATTTCTGTGTTTCATCGTCAATAAGAAGGTCCAAGGGATGCAGTAAACCTGAAGTGAAGCATCGGAATCTAGAACTGGTCTCTCAGGAAAGGTTCAAAACATAGACGGTAAGAAGAGTCAGTCTTCTTGTACTTAATTCGGCATTTGGCCTTTTGAATTTAATTCCGAAGCAATTACTGTGTTTCATCGTCGCTAAGATGGTCCAAGGGATACAGTAAACCTGAAGTGAAGCATCTGAATCTGAAACTGGTCTCAGATGAAAGGATCAAATCATGGACAGTAAGAAGAGACAGTCTTCTTGTACTTAAGTCGGCATTCTGCCTCTTATATTTAATTCCGATGCAATTTCTGTGCTTGATCGACAATAAGATGGAGCAAGGGATACAGTAAACCTGAAGTGAAGCATCTATATCTAAAACTGGTCTCACAGGAATGGCTCAAATCGTAGAACGTAAGAAGAGTCAGTTCACTAGTACTTAGGTAGGCCATGTTGCTTTTGTATTTAATTCGGATGCTATTTCTGTGTAGCATCGTCAATAAGAAGGTCCAAGGGATACAGTAAACCTGAAGTGAAGCATCGGAATCTAATACTGGTCTCTCAGGAAAGGTTCAAAACATAGACAGTAAGAAGAGTCAGTCTTCTTGTACTTAAGTCGGCATTTCTGTGTTTCATCGTCAACAAGAAGGTCCAAGGGATAGGGTAAACCTGCAGTGAAGCATCGACATCTAAAACTGGTCTCACAGGAAAGTGCAATCATAGACAGTAAGAAGAGTCAGTTTTCTCGTACTTAAGTCGGCATTGTGCCGTTTGTATATAATTCAGACGCTATTTCTGTGTTTCATTGTCAATAAGAAGGTCCAAGGGATACAGTAAATCTGAAGTGAAGCATCAGAATCTAAAACTGGTCTCACAGGAAAGGCTCAAATCAAAGAATGTAAGAAGAGTCAGTCCTCCTGTACTTAGGTCGGCCATGTGCCTTTTGTTTTTAATTCCGATGCAATTTCTGTGTATCATCGTCAACACGAGATTCCATGGGATACTGTAAACCTGAAGTGAAGCATCGGAATCTAATACTGGTCTCACAGGAAAGGTTGAAAACTTGGACAGTAAGAAGAGTCAATCTTCTTGTACTTAAGTCGGCATTGTGCCTTTTGTATTTAATTCCAATGCAATTTCTGTATTTCATCGTCAATAGGATGGTCCAAGGGATACGGTAATCATCAAGTGAAGAATCGGAATCTAAAACTGGTCTCACACGAAAGATTCAAAGCATAAACAGTAAGAAGAGTCAGTTTTCTTGCACTTAAGTCGACATTTGGCTTTTGAATTTAATTCCGAAGGAATTACTGTCTTTCATCGTCAATTAGAAGGTCCTAGGGTTCAGTAAACCTGAAGTGAAGCATTGGAATCCAAAACTGGTCTCACAGGAAAGGATCAAATGTTAGACAGTAAGAAGAGACAGTCTTCTTGTACTTAAGTCGGCATTCTGCCTTTTGTATTTAATTCCGATGCAATTTCTGTGTTTGATCGACAATAAGAAGGAGCAAGGGATACAGTAAAAATGAAGTGAAGCATCTATATCTAAAACTGCTCTCACAGGAATGGCTCAGATCATAGAATGTAAGAAGAGTCTGTCCTCTGGTGCGTTTTGTATTTAAATCCGATGCAATTTCTGTATTTTATCGTCAATAAGAAGGTCCTAGGGATACAGTATACCTGAAGTGCAGCATCGGAATCTAAAACAGGGGTCACAGCAAATGCTGAAAACATAAACAGTATGAAGTATGAGTCTTCTTGTACTGAAGTCGGCATTGTGCCTTTTGTATTTAATACCGATGCAATTCCTGTGTTTCATCGTCAATAAGAAGGTCCAAGAAATACAGTAAACCTGAAGTGAAGCATGGGAATCTAATACTGCTCTCTCCGGAAACATTCAGATCATAGACAGTAAGAAGAGTCATTCCTCTTGTAATTAAGTCGGCCTTGTGCCTTTTGTATTTAATTCCGATGCAATTTGTGTGTTTCATCGTCAATAGGAAGGTCCAATGTATACGGTAAATCTGAAGTGAAGCAACGGAATCTATAACTGGTCTCACAGGACATGGTTCAAATCATAGATTGTAATAAGGATCAGTCTTCTTGTACTTATGTCGGCATTGTGCCTTTTGTATTTAATTCCGATGTAATTTCTGTGTTTCATCGTAAATGAGAAGGTCTAAGGGATACATTTAACCCTGAAGTGAAGCATCGGAAACTAAATCTGGTCTCACAGGAAGGGCTCAATTGATAGAATGTAAGAAGAGTAAGTCCTCTTGAACTTAAGTCGGCATGGAGCCTTTTGTATTTAATTCCGATGCAATTTCTGTGTTTCATCGTCAATAAGAAGGTCCAAGGGATCCAGTAACCTGAAGTGAAGCATCGTATCTTAAACTGGTCTCACAGGCAAGGCTCAAATCATAGATTGTAAGACGAGCCAGTCCTCTTGTACTTAAGCCGGCATTGTGCCTTTTGTACTTAATTCCAATGCAATTTCTGTGTTTCATCGTCTGTAAGAAGATACAAGGGATACATTAAACCTGAAGAGAAGCATCGATATCTAAAACTGGTCTCACTGGAAAGGTTGAAAACATATACAGTAAGAAGAGTCAATCCTCTTGTAGTTAAGTCGGCATTGTGCCTTTTGTATTTAATTCAGATAAAATTTCTGAGTTTCTTCGTCAATAACACGGTCCAAGGGATGCAGTAAACCTGAAGTGTAGCATTGAAATCTAAAACTGGTCTCACAGGAAAGGTTCCAAACATAGACAGTGGGAAGAGTCAGTCTTCTTGTACTTAAGTCGGCATTGAGCTTTTTGTATTTAACTCCGATGCAATTTCAGTGTTTCATCGTCAATACGACGGTCCAAGGCATACAGTATACTTGAAGTGAAGCATCGGAATCTAAAACAGGTCTCACAGGAAGGGTTCGATTCATAGAATGTAAGAAGAGTCAGTCTACTTGAACTTACGTCGGCATTGTGCCTTTTTCTATTGAATTACGATGCAATTTCTGTGTTTCATCGACAATAAGAAGGTGCAAGAGATACAGTAAACCTGAAGTGAAGCATCGCATTCTAATACTGGTCTCACAGGAAAGGTTCAAAACACAGACAGTAAGAAGAGTCAGTATTCGTGTACTTAAGTCGGCATTGTGCCTTTTTATATTCAATTCCAAAGCTATATCTGTGTTTCGTCGTCAATAAGATGGTCCACAGGATACAGTAAACCTGAAGTGAAGCATCTATATGTAAAACTGGTCTCACAGGAAAGGCTCAAATCATAGAACGTAAGAAGAGTCAGTTCAGTAGTACTTAGGTTGGCCGTGTTGCTTTTGTATTTAATTCCGATGCTATTTCTGTGTAACATCGTCAATAAGAAGGGCCAAGGGATACAGTAAACCTGAAGTGAAGCATCGGAATCTAGAACTGGTCTCTCAGGAAACGTTCAAAGCATAGACGATAAGAAGAGTCTGTCAACTTGTACTTAAGTCGGCATTGTGCTTTTTGTACTTAATTCCAATGCAATTTCTGTGTTTCATCGTCAATAAGATGGTCCAAGGGATACAGTAAACCTGAAGTGAAGTATCGGGATCTAAAACTGGTCTCACAGGAAAGATTCAAAGCTGAGACAGTAAGAAGAGTCAGTCTTCTTGTACTTAAGTCGGCATTTTGACTTTTGAATTTAATTCCGAAGCAATTTCTGCGTTTCATCGTCAATAACAGAGACCAAGGGATACAGTAAACCTGAAGTGAAGCATCTGATTCTGAAAGTGGTCTCAGATGAAAGGTTCAAAACATAGACAGTAAGAAGAGTCAGTCTTCTTGTACTTAAGTCGGCATTGTGCCTTTTGTATTTAATAAAAATGCAATTTCTGTGTTTCATCGTCAATAAGGAAGTCCAAGGGATACGGTAAACCTCAAGTGAAGGAACGGAATCTAAAACTGGTCTCACAGGAAAGCTTCAAAGTATAGACAGTAAGAAGAGTCAGTCTTCTTGTACTTAAGTCTGCGTTTTGCCTTTTGAATTTAATTCCGAAGCAATTACTGTGTTTCATCGTCATTTAGAAGGTCCAAGGAATACAGTAAACCTGAAGTAAAGCATCGGAATCCAAAACTGGTCTCACAGGAAAGGCTCAAATCATAGACAGTAATAAGAGACAGTCTTCTTGTATTTAAGTCGGAATTCTGCCTTTTGTATTTAATTACGATGCAACATCTGTGTTTGATCGACAATACGAAAGAGCAAGGGATACAGTAAACCTGAAGTGAAGCATCTATATCTAAAACTGGTCTCACAGGAATGGCTCAAATCATAGAATGTAAGAAGAGTCAGTTCACTAGTACTTAGGTAGGCCATGTTGCTTTAGTATTTAATTCCGATGCTATTTCTGTGTTTCACCGTCAATAAGAAGGTCCAAGGAATACAGTAAACCATCAGTGAAGCATCGGAATCTAATACTGGTCTCTCTGGAAAGGTTCAAAACATAGACAGTAAGAAGAGTCAGACTTCTTGTACTTAAGTCCGCATTGTCCATTTTGTACTTCATTCCGTTGCAATTTCGGTGTTTTATCGTCAATGAGAAGGTCCAAGGGAAACAGTAAAACTGAAGCGAAGCATTGGAATCTAAAACTGGTCTCACAGGAAATGCGCAAATCATAGACAGTATGAGGTATGAGTCTTCTTGTACTTAAGTCGGCATTGTGCCTTTTGTATTTAATTCCGATGTAATTTCTGTGTTTCAACGTCAATAAGAAGGTCCAAGGGATACAGTAAACCTGAAGAGAAGCATCGGAATCCAAAACTGGTCTCACAGGAAATTTTTAAGCATAGACAGTAAGAGGAGTTAGTCTTCTTGTACTTAAGTCGGCATTGTGCCTTTTGTATTTAATCCAATGCAATTCCTGTGTTTCATCGTCAATACGAAGGTCGAAGGGAAACGGTAAACCTGCAGTGAAGCATCGATATCTAAAACTGGTTTCACAGGAAAGGCTCAAATCATAGAATGTAAGAAGAGTCAGTCCTCTTGTGCGTTTTGTATTTAAATCCCATGAAATTACTGTGTCTCATCGTCGGTAAGATAATCCAAGGGATACAGTATACCCGAAGTGAAGCATCGGAATCGAAAATTGGTCGCACTGGAAAGGTTCTTAACATAGACAGTAAGATGAGGTAGTCTTCTTGTACTTATGTCGGCATTGCGCCTTTTCTATTTAATTCCGATGCAATTTCTGTGTTTCATCGGGAATAAGAAGGTCCAAGGGATAGGGTAAACCTGCAGTGAAGCATCGACATCTACAACTGGTCTCACAGGAAAAGTGCAAACATAGACAGTAAGAAGAGTCAGTTTTCTTGTACTTAAGTCGGCATTGTGCCGTTTGTATATAATTCAGATGCAATTTCTGTGTTTCATTGTCAATAAGAAGGTCCAAGGGATACAGTAAACCTGAAGTGAAGCATCGGAATCTAGAACTAGTCTCTCAGGAAAGGTTCAAATTATAGACGGTAAGAAGTGTTAGTCATCTTGTACTTAAGTCGGCATTGTGCTTTTTGTACTTAATTCCAATGCAATTTCTGTGTTTCATCGTCAGTAAGTAGGTCCAAGGGATACAGTAAACCTAAAGTGAGGCATCAGAATCTAAAACTGGTCTCACAGGAAAGGCTCAAATCAAAGAATGTAAGAAGAGTCAGTTCACTAGTACTTAGATAGGCCATGTGGCTTTTGTATTTAATTCCGATGCTATTTCTGTGTTTCATCTTGAATAAGAAAATCCAAGAGATACAGTATACCTGAAGTGATGCATCGGACTCTAAAACTGGTGTCACAGGAATGGTTCAAAACATAGACAGTAAGAAGCGTCAGTGTTCTTGTACTTAAGTCGGCATTGTGCCTTTTGTATTTAGTTCCGATGCAACCTCTGTGTTTCATCGTCAACAAGACGTTTCAAGGAATACAGTTACATTGAAGTGAATCATCGGATTCTAAAAGTGGTCTCACAGGAAAGGTTCAAACATAGACAGTAAGAAGAGTCAGTCCTCTTGTACTTAAGTCGGCATTGTGCCGTTTGTATTTATTTCCGATCCAATTTCTGTTTTTCATCGTCAGTAAGATGGCCCAAGGGTTACAGTAAACCTGAAGTGAAGCATCGGAATCTAAAACTGGTCTCACATTAAAGGTTCAAAGTATAGAAGTTTATAAGAGTCAGTCTTCTTGTACTTAAGTCGGCATTGTGCCTTTTGTATTTAATTTCGATTCTATTTCTGTGTTTCATCGTCAATAAGAAGGTCCAAGGGATCCAGTAAACCTGAAGTGAAGCATCGATATCTAAAACTCGTCTCACAGGAAAGGATCAAACATATGCTGTAAGAAGACTCAGTCTTCTTGTACTTAAGTCGGCATTGTGCACTTTGTAATTAATTCCGATGCAATTTCTGTGTTTAATCGTCAATAAGAAGGTCCAAGGGATCCAGTAAACCTGAAGTGAAGCATCGTATCTTAAACTGGTCTCACAGGCAAGGCTCAAATCATAGATTGTAAGATGAGTCAGTCCTCTTGTACTTAAGCCGGCATTGTGCCTTTTGTACTTAATTCCGATGCAATTTCTGTGTTTCATTGTCAGTAAGAAGGACCAAGGGATACATTAAACCTGAAGAGAAGCATCGATATCTAAAACTAGTCTCACTGGAAAGGTTGAAAACATATACAGTAAGAAGAGTCAATCCTCTTGTACTTAAGTCGGCATTGTGCCTTTTGTATTTAATTCCGATAAAATTTCTGAGTTTCTTCGTCAATAACACGGTCCAAGGACTGCAGTAAACCTGAAGTGAAGCACTGAAATCTAAAACTGGTCTCACAGGAAAGGTTCAAAACATAGACAGTGGGAAGAGTCAGTCTTCTTGTACTTAAGTCGGCATTGAGCCTTTTGTATTTAACTCCGATGCAATTTCTGTGTTTCATCGTCAATACGACGGTCCAAGGGATACAGTAAACCTGAAGAGAAGCATCGGAATCCAAAACTGGTCTCACAGGAAATTTTTAAGCATAGACAGTAAGAGGAGTTAGTCTTCTTCTACTTAAGTCGGCATTGTGCCTTTTGTATTTAATCCAATGCAATTCCTGTGTTTCATCGTCAATAAGAAGGTCGAAGGGAAACGGTAAACCTGCAGTGAAGCATCGATATCTAAAACTGGTTTCACAGGAAAGGCTCAAATCATAGAATGTACGAAGAGTCAGTCCTCTTGTGCGTTTTGTATTTAAATCCCATGAAATTTATGTGTCTCATCGCCGGTAAGATGGTCCAAGGGATACAGTATACCCGAAGTGAAGCATCGGAATCGAAAATTGGTCTCACTGGAAAGGTTCTAAAGATAGACAGTAAGATGAGGTAGTCTTCTTGTACTTATGTCGGCATTGCGCCTTTTCTATTTAATTCCGATGCAATTTCTGAGTTTCATCGGGAATAAGAAGGTCCAAGGGATAGGGTAAACCTGCAGTGAAGCATCGACATCTACAACTGGTATCAAAGGAAAAGTGCAAACATAGGCAGTAAGAAGAGTCAGTTTTCTTGTACTTAAGTCGGCATTGTGCCGTTTGTATATAATTCAGATGCAATTTCTGTGTTTCATTGTCAATAAGAAGGTCCAAGGGATACAGTAAACCTGAAGTGAAGCATCGGAATCTAGAACTGGTCTCTCAGGAAAGGTTCAAATCATAGACGGTAAGAAGTGTCAGTCATCTTGTACTTAAGTCGGCATTGTGCTTTTTGTACTTAATTCCAATGCAATTTCTGTGTTTCATCGTCAGTAAGTAGGTCCAAGGGATACAGTAAACCTAAAGTGAGGCATCAGAATCTAAAAGTGGTCTCACAGGAAAGGCTCAAATCAATGAATGTAAGAAGAGTCAGTCCTCCTGTACTTAAGACAGCCATGTGCCTTTTCTATTTAATTCCGATGCAGTGTCTGTGTTTCATCGTCAACACGAAGGTCCAAGGGATACTGTAAACCTGAAGTGAAGCATCGGAATTTAATACTGGTCTCACAGGAAAGGTTCAAAACTTTGACAGTAAGAAGAGTCAGTCTTCTTGTACTTAAGTCGGCATTCTGCCTTTTGTATTTAATTTCGATGCAATTTCTGTGTTTGTTCGACAATAAGAAGGATTAAGGGATACAGTAAACATGAAGTGAAGCATCTATATCTAAAACTGGTCTCACAGGAAAGGCTCAAATCATAGAACGTAAGAAGAGTCAGTTCACTAGTACTTAGATAGGCCATGTGGCTTTTGTATTTAATTCCGATGCTATTTCTGTGTTTCACCTTCAATAAGAAAATCCAAGAGATACATACCTGAAGTGATGCATCGGACTCTAAAACTGGTGTCACAGGAATGGTTCAAAACATAGACAGTAAGAAGCGTCAGTGTCTTGTACTTAAGTCGGCATTGTGCCTTTTGTATTTAGTTCCGATGCAACCTCTGTGTTTCATCGTCAACAAGACGTTTCAAGGAATACAGTTACATTGAAGTGAATCATCGGAATCTAAAAGTGGTCTCACAGGAAAGGTTCAAACATAGACAGTAAGAAGAGTCAGTCCTCTTGTACTTAAGTCGGCATTGTGCCGTTTGTATTTATTTCCGATCCAATTTCTGTTTTTCATCGTCAGTAAGATGGCCCAAGGGTTACAGTAAACCTGAAGTGAAGCATCGATATCTAAAACTGGTCTCACAGGAAAGTTTCAAACATACGCAGTCAGAATAATCAGTCTTCTTGTACTTAAGTCGGCATTGTGCACTTTGTAATTAATTCCGATGCAATTTCTATGTTTAATCGTCATTACGAAGGTCCAAGGGATCCAGTAAACCTGTAGTGAAGCATCGGAATCTAAAACTGGTCTCACATTAAAGGTTCAAAGTATAGAAGGTTATAAGAGTCAGTCTACTTGTACTTAAATCGGCATTGTGCATTTTGTATTTAATTTCGATTCTATTTCTGTGTTTCATCGTCAATAAGAAGGTCCAAGGGATACAGTAAAACTGAAGTGAAGCATCGGAATCAAAAACTGGTCTCACAGCAATGGTTTATATCATAGACAGTAAGAAGAGTCAGTCTTCATGTACTTAAGTCGGCATTGTGCCTATTGTATTTAATTCCGTTGCAATTTCTGTGTTTCATCGTAAATAAGAAGGTGCAAGGGATACAATAATCCTGAAGTGAAGCATCTTAATCTAAAACAGGTCTCGCAGGAAAGGCTCAAATCATAGACAGTAAGAAGAGTCAGTCTTCTTGTACTTAAGTCGGCATTGTGCCTTTTGTATTTAATACCGATGCAATTTCTGTGTTTCTTCGTCAATAGGATGGTCCAAGGGATACGGTAATCCTCAAGTGAAGAATCGGAATCTAAAACTGGTCTCACACGAAAGATTCAAAGCATAAACAGTAAGAAGAGTCAGTTTTCTTGCACTTAAGTCGACATTTGGCTTTTGAATTTAATTCCGAAGCAATTACTGTTTCTCATCGTCAATTAGAAGGTCCTAGGGATTCAGTAAACCTGAAGTGAAGCATTGGAATCCAAAACTGGTCTCACAGGAAAGGATCAAATGTTAGACAGTAAGAAGAGACAGTCTTCTTGTACTTAAGTCGGCATTCTGCTTTTTGTATTTAATTGCGATGCAATTTCTGTGTTTGATCGACAATAAGAAGGAGCAAGGGACACAGTAAAAATGAAGTGAAGCATCTATATCTAAAACTGCTCTCACAGGAATGGCTCAAATCATAGAATGTAAGAAGAGTCTGTCTTCTTGTGCGTTTTGTATTTAAATCCGATGCAATTTCTGTATTTTATCGTCAATAAGAAGGTCCAAGGGATACAGTATACCTGAAGTGCAGCATCGGAATCTAAAACAGGGGTCACAGCAAATGCTGAAAACATAAACAGTATGAAGTATGAGTCTTCTTGTACTTAAGTCGGCATTGTGCCTTTTGGATTTAATGCCGATGCAATTCCTGTGTTTCATCGTCAATAAGAAGGTCCAAGAAATACAGTAAACCTGAAGTGAAGCATCGGAATCTAATACTGGTTTCTCCGGAAACATTCAGATCATAGACAGTAAGAAGAGTCAGTCCTCTTGTAATTAAGTCGGCCTTGTGCCTTTTGTATTTAATTCCGATGCAACTTCTGTGTTTCATCGTCAATAAGACGTTCCAAAGAATACAGTTACCGTGAAGTCAATCATCGGAATCTAAAACTGGTCTCACAGGAAAGGTTCAAACATAGACAGTAAGAAGTGTCAGTCCTCTTGTACTTAAGTCGGCATTGTGTCGTTTGTATTTAATTCCGATCCAATATCTGTGTTTCATCGTCAGTAAGATGGCCCAAGGGTTACAGTACACCTGAAGTGAAGCATCGATATCTAAAACTGGTCTCACAGGAAAGGATCAAACATATGCTGTAAGAAGACTCAGTCTTCTTGTACTTAAGTCGGCATTGTGCACTTTGTAATTAATTCCGATGCAATTTCTGTGTTTAATCGTCAATAAGAAGGTCCAAGGGATCCAGTAAACCTGAAGTGAAGCATCGTATCTTAAACTGGTCTCACAGGCAAGGCTCAAATCATAGATTGTAAGATGAGTCAGTCCTCTTGTACTTAAGCCGGCATTGTGCCTTTTGTACTTAATTCCAATGCAATTTCTGTGTTTCATCGTCAGTAAGAAGGTTCAAGGGATACATTAAACCTGAAGAGAAGCATCGATATCTAAAACTGGTCTCACTGGAAAGGTTGAAAACATATACAGTAAGAAGAGTCAATGCTCTTGTACTTAAGTCGGCATTGTGCCTTTTGTATTTAATTCCGATAAAATTTCTGAGTTTCTTCGTCAATAACACGGTCCAAGGGATGCAGTGAACCTGAAGTGAAGCATTGAAATCTAAAACTGGTCTCACAGGAAAGGTTCAAAAAATAGACAGTGGGAAGAGTCAGTCTTCTTGTACTTAAGTCGGCATTGAGCCTTTTGTATTTAACTCCGATGCAATTTCTGTGTTTCATCGTCAATACGACGGTCCAAGGGATACAGTAAACCTGAAGAGAAGCATCGGAATTCAAAACTGGTCTCACAGGAAATTTTTAAGCATAGACATTAAGAGGAGTTAGTCTTCTTGTACTTATGTCGGCATTGTGCCTTTTGTATTTAATCCAATGCAATTCCTGTGTTTCATCGTCAATAAGAAGGTCGAAGGGAAACGGTAAACCTGCAGTGAAGCATCGATATCTAAAACTGGTTTCACAGGAAAGGCTCAAATCATAGAATGTAAGAAGAGTCAGTCCTCTTGTGCGTTTTGTATTTAAATGCCATGAAATTTCTGTGTCTCATCGTCGGTAAGATGGTCCAAGGGATACAGTATACCCGAAGTGAAGCATCGGAATTGAAAATTGGTCTCACTGGAAAGGTTCTAAACATAGACAGTAAGATGAGGAAGTCTTCTTGTACTTATGTCGGCATTGCGCCTTTTCTATTTAATTCCGATGCAATTTCTGAGTTTCATCGGGAATAAGAAGGTCCAAGGGATAGGGTAAACCTGCAGTGAAGCATCGACATCTACAACTGGTCTCAAAGGAAAAGTGCAAACATAGGCAGTAAGAAGAGTCAGTTTTCTTGTACTTAAGTCGGCATTGTGCCGTTTGTATATAATTCAGATGCAATTTCTGTGTTTCATTGTCAATAAGAAGGTCCAAGGGATAGAGTAAACCTGAAGTGAAGCATCGCATTCTAATACTGGTCTCACAGGAAAGGTTCAAAACACAGACAGTAAGAAGAGTCAGTATTCGTGTACTTAAGTCGGCATTGTGCCTTTTTATATTCAATTCCAAAGCTATTACTGTGTTTCGTCGTCAATAAGATGGTCCACAGGATACAGTAAACCTGAAGTGAAGCATCTATATGTAAAACTGGTCTCACAGGAAAGGCTCAAATCATAGAACGTAAGAAGAGTCAGTTCAGTAGTACTTAGGTTGGCCGTGTTGCTTTTGTATTTAATTCCGATGCTATTTCTGTGTAACATCGTCAATAAGAAGAGCCAAGGGATACAGTAAACCTGAAGTGAAGCATCGGAATCTACAACTGGTCTCTCAGGAAAGGTTCAAATCATAGACGGTAAGAAGTGTCAGTCATCTTGTACTTAAGTCGGCATTGTGCTTTTTGTACTTAATTCCAATGCAATTTCTGTGTTTCATCGTCAGTAAGTAGGTCCAAGTGATACAGTAAACCTAAAGTGAGGCATCAGAATCTAAAACTGGTCTCACAGGAAAGGCTCAAATCAAAGAATGTTAGAAGAGTCAGTCCTCCTGTACTTAAGTCGGCCATGTGCCTTTTCTATTTAATTCCGATGCAGTTTCTGTGTTTCATCGTCAACACGAAGGTCCAAGGGATACTGTAAACCTGAAGTGAAGCATCGGAATTTAATACTGGTCTCACAGGAAAGGTTCAAAACTTTGACAGTAAGAAGAGTCAGTCTTCTTGTACTTAAGTCGGCATTGTGCGTTTTTATATTTAATTCCGTTGCTATACCTGCGTTTCGTCGTAAATAAGATGGTCCAAGGAATACAGTAAACCTCAAGTGAAGAATCGGAGTCTAAAACTGGTCTCACAGGAAAGATTCAAAGCATAGACAGTAAGAAGAGTCAGTGTTCTTGTACGTAAGTCGGCATTTGGCTTTTGAATTTAATTCCGAAGCAATTACTGTGTTTCATCGTCAATTAGAAGGTCCTAGGGATACAGTAAACCTAAAGTGAAGCATCGGAATCCAAAACTGGTCTCACAGGAAAAGATCAAATTATAGACAGTAAGAAGAGACAATCTTCTTGTACTTAAGTCGGCATTCTGCCTTTTGTATTTAATTTCGATGCAATTTCTGTGTTTGTTCGACAATAAGAAGAATTAAGGGATACAGTAAACACGAAGTGAAGCCTCTATATCTAAAACTGGTCTCACAGGAAAGGCTCAAATCATAGAATGTACGACGAGTCAGTTCACTAGTACTTAGGTAGGCCATGTGGCTTTTGTATTTAATTCCGATGCTATTTGTGTGTTTCATCTTCAATAAGAAAATCCAAGGGATACAGTATACCTGAAGTGATGCATCGGACTCTAAAACTGGTGTCACAGGAATGGTTCAAAACATAGACAGTAAGAAGCGTCAGTGTTGTTGTAATTAAGTCGGCATTGTGCCTTTTGTATTTAGTTCCGATGCAACCTCTGTGTTTCATCGTCAACAAGACGTTTCAAGGAATACAGTTACATTGAAGTGAATCATCGGAATCTAAAAGTGGTCTCACAGGAAAGGTTCAAACATAGACAGTAAGAAGAGTCAGTCCTCTTGTACTTAAGTCGGCATTGTGCCGTTTGTATTTATTTCCGATCCAATTTCTGTTTTTCATCGTCAGTAAGATGGCCCAAGGGTTACAGTAAACCTGAAGTGAAGCATCGATATCTAAAACTGGTCTCACAGGAAAGTTTCAAACATACGCAGTCAGAATAATCAGTCTTCTTGTACTTAAGTCGGCATTGTGCACTTTGTAATTAATTCCGATGCAATTTCTGTGTTTAATCGTCAATACGAAGGTCCAAGGGATCTAGTAAACCTGTAGTGAAGCATCGGAATCTAAAACTGGTCTCACATTAAAGGTTCAAAGTATAGAAGGTTATAAGAGTCAGTCTACTTGTACTTAAATCGGCATTGTATATTTTGTATTTAATTTCGATTCTATTTCTGTGTTTCATCGTCAATAAGAAGGTCCAAGGGATACAGTAAAACTGAAGTGAAGCATCGGAATCAAAAACTGGTCTCATAGCAATGGTTTATATCATAGACAGTAAGAAGAGTCAGTCTTCATGTACTTAAGTCGGCATTGTGCCTATTGTATTTAATTCCGTTGCAATTTCTGTGTTTCATCGTAAATAAGAAGGTGCAAGGGATACAATAACCCTGAAGTGAAGCATCTTAATCTAAAACAGGTCTCGCAGGAAAGGCTCAAATCATACAATGTAAGAAGAGTCAGTCCTGTTGTACTTAAGACAACATTATGCCTTTTGTATTTAATTCCGATGCAATTTCTGTGTTTCATCGTCAATAAGAAGGTCCAAGGGATACAGTAAACCTGAAGTGAAGCATCGGACTCTAAAACTGGTCTCACAGGAAAGGTTCAAAACATAGACAGTAAGAAGAGTCACTGTTCTTATACTTACGTCGGCATTGTGCCGTTTGTATTTATTTCCGATGCAACTTCTGTGTTTCATCGTCAATAAGACAGAGCAAGGAATGCAGTTACCCTGAAGTGAATCATCGGAATCTAAAACTGGTCTCGCAGGAAAGGTTCAAACATAGACAGTAAGAAGAGTCAGTCCCCTTGTACTTATGTCGGCTATGTGAAGTTTGTATTTAATTCCGATACAATATCTGTGTTTCATCGTCAGGTAGATGGTCCAAGCGATACAGTAAACCTGAAGTGAAGCATCGATATCTTAAACTGGTCTCACAGGCAAGGGTCAAATCATAGAATGTAAGATGAGCCAGTCCTCTTGTACTTAAGCCGGCATTGTGCTTTTCTATTTAATTCCGATAAAATTTCTGGGTTTCATCGTCAATAAGACGGTCCAAGGGATGCAGTAAAGCTGAAGTGAAGCATCGGAATCTAAAACTGGTCTCACAGGAAAGGTTCAAAACATTGACAGTGGGAAGAGTCAGTCTTCTTGTACTTAAGTCGGCATTGAGCCTTTTGTATTTAACTCCGATGCAATTTCTGTGTTTCATCGTCAATACGACGGTCCAAGGGATACAGTATACCTGAAGTAAAGCATCGGAATCTAAAACAGGTCTCATAGGAAGGGTTCAAATCCTAGAATGTAAGAAGAGTCAGTCTACTTGAACTTACGTCGGCATTGTGCATTTTTATATTTAATTCCGATGCAATGTCTGTGTTTCATCGACAATAAGAAGGTGCAAGAGATACAGTAATCCTGAAGTGAAGCATCGGACTCTAAAACACGTCTCACAGGAAATGTTCAAACATAGACAGTAAGAAGAGTCAGTCTTCTTGTACTTATGTCGGCATTGTGCCATCCTGTTTATTAATTCCGTTGCAATTTCTGCCTTTCATAGTCAATAAGAAAGTTCAAGGGATCCAGTAAACCTGAAGTGAAGCATCGGAATCTAAAACTGGTCTCACATTAAAGGTTCAAAGTATAGAAGGTTATAAGAGTCAGTCTACTTGTACTTAAATCGGCATTGTGCATTTTGTATTTAATTTCGATTCTATTTCTGTGTTTCATCGTCAATAAGAAGGTAGAAGAATTACAGTAACCCTGAAGTGAAGCATCGGAATCTAATACTGGTCTCTCAGGAAAGGTTCAAATCATAGACAGTAAGAAGAGTCAGTCTTCGTGTAATTAAGTCGGCATTGTGCCTTTTGTATTAATTTCCGATGCAATTTGTTTCATCGTCAATAAGAAGGTCCAAGGGACACAGTAAGTCTGAAGTGAAGCATCGGAATCTACACCTGGTCTCACAGGAAAGGTTCAAATCATAGAATGTAAGGAGAGTCAGTCTTCTTGTACTTAAGTCGGCATTGTGCCTTTTAAATTTAATTCCGATGCAATTTCCGTGTATCATCGTCAATAAGAAGGTCCAAGGGATACTGTAAACGTGAAGTGAAGCATCGGAATCTAATACTGGTCTCACAGGAAAGGTTCAAAGCATAGCCACTAAGAAGAGTCAGCCTACTTGTACTTAAGTCGACATTGTGGCTTTTGTATTTAATTCCGATGGCATTTATGTGTTTCATCGCCAATAAGAAGGTCCAAAGGATACAATAAAGCTGACGTGAAGCATCGGAATCTAAAACTGGTCTCAGAGGAAAGGTTCAAATCATACACAGTAAGAAGACTCAGTCTTCTTGTACTTAAGTCGTCATTGTGACCTTTGTAATTAATTCCGATGCATTTTCTATGTTTAATCGTCAATAAGATGGTCCAAGGGATACAGTAAACCTGAAGTGAAGCATCGGAATCTAAAACTGGTGTCACAGGAAAGGTTCAAAATATAGAGAGTTAGAAGAGTCAGTCTACATGTACTTAAGTCGGCATTGTGCCTTTTGTATTTAATTTCGATGCTATTTCTGTGTTTCATCGTCAACAAGACGTTTCAAGGGATACAGTTACATTGAAGTGAATCATCGGAATCTGAAAGTGGTCTCACAGGAAAGGTTCAAACATAGCCAGTAAGAAGAGTCAGTCCTCTTGTACTTAAGTCGGCATTGTGCCGTTTGTATTTATTTCCGATCCAATTTCTGTTTTTCATCGTCAGTAAGATGGCCCAAGGGTTACAGTAAACCTGAAGTGAAGCATCGATACCTAAAACTGGTCTCACAGGAAAGTTTCAAACATACGCAGTCAGAATAATCAGTCTTCTTGTACTTAAGTCGGCATTGTGCACTTTGAAATAAATTCCGATGCAATTTCTGTGTTTAATCGTCAATACGAAGGTCCAAGGGATCCAGTAAACCTGAAGTGAAGCATCGGAATCTAAAACTGGTCTCACATTAAAGGTTCAAAGTATAGAAGGTTATAAGAGTCAGTCTACTTGTACTTAAATCGGGATTGTGCATTTTGTATTTAATTTCGATTCTATTTCTGTGTTTCATCGTCAATAAGAAGGTCCAAGGGATACTGTAAAACTGAAGTGAAGCATCGGAATCAAAAACTGGTCTCATAGCAATGGTTTATATCATAGACAGTAAGAAGAGTCAGTCTTCATGTACTTAAGTCGGCATTGTGAATATTGTATTTAATTCCGTTGCAATTTCTGTGTTTCATCGTAAATAAGAAGGTGCAAGGGATACAATAAACCTGAAGTGAAGCATCTTAATCTAAAACAGGTCTCGCAGGAAAGGCTCAAATCATAGAATGTAAGAAGAGTCAGTCCTGTTGTACTTAAGACAGCATTATGCCTTTTGTATTTAATTCCGATGCAATTTCTGTGTTTCATCGTCAATAAGAAGGTCCAAGGGATACAGTGAACCTGAAGTGAAGCATCGGACTCTAAAACTGGTCTCACGTGAAAGGTTCAAAACATAGACAGTAAGAAGAGTCACTGTCCTTATACTTATGTCGGCATTGTGCCGTTTGTATTTATTTCCGATGCAACTTCTGTGTTTCATCGTCAATAAGACAGTGCAAGGAATACAGTTACCCTGAAGTGAATCATCGGAATCTAAAATTGGTCTCGCAGGAAAGGTTCAAACATAGACAGTAAGAAGAGTCAGTCCCCTTGTACTTATGTCGGCTATGTGCCGTTTGTATTTAATTCCGATCCAATATCTGTGTTTCATCGTCAGGTAGATGGTCCAAGCGATACAGTAAACCTGAAGTGAAGCATCGATATCTTAAACTGGTCTCACAGGCAAGGGTAAAATCATAGAATGTAAGATGAGTCAGTCCTCTTGTACTTAAGCCGGCATTGTGCTTTTGTATTTAATTCCGATAAAATTTCTGTGTTTCATCGTCAATAAGATGGTCCAAGGGATGCAGTAAAGCTTAAGTGAAGCATCGGAATCTAAAACTGGTCTCACAGGAGAGGTTCAAAACATTGACAGTGGGAAGAGTCAGTCTTCTTGTACTTAAGTCGGCATTGAGCCTTTTGTATTTAACTCCGATGCAATTTCTGTGTTTCATCGTCAATACGACGGTCCAAGGGATACAGTGTGCCTGAAGTGAAGCATCGGAATCTAAAACAGGTCTCATAGGAAGGGTTCAAATCCTAGAATGTAAGAAGAGTCAGTCTACTTGAACTTACGTCGGCATTGTGCATTTTTATATTTAATTCCGATGCAATGTCTGTGTTTCATCGACAATAAGAAGGTGCAAGAGATACAGTAAATCTGAAGTGAAGCATCGGACTCTAAAACACGTCTCACAGGAAATGTTCAAACATAGACAGTAAGAAGAGTCAGTCTTCTTGTACTTAAGTCGGCATTGTGCCATTCTGTTTATTAATTCCGTTGCAATTTCTGCCTTTCATAGTCAATAAGAAAGTTCAAGGGATACAGTAAACCCGAAGTGAAGCATCGGAATCTAATACTGAACTCACAGGAAAGTTTCAAACATACGCAGTCAGAATAATCAGTCTTCTTGTACTTAAGTCGGCATTGTGCACTTTGTAATTAATTCCGATGCAATTTCTGTGTTTAATCGTCAATACGAAGGTCCAAGGGATCCAGTAAACCTGGAGTGAAGCATCGGAAACTAAAACTGGTCTCACATTAAAGGTTCAAAGTATAGAAGGTTATAAGAGTCAGTCTACTTGTACTTAAATTGGCATTGTGCATTTTGTATTTAATTTCGATTCTATTTCTGTGTTTCATCGTCAATAAGAAGGTCCAAGAAATACAGTAAACCTGAAGTTAAGCATCGGAATCTAATACTGGTCTCTCAGGAAAGGTTCAAATCATAGACAGTAACAAGAGTCAGTCTTCGTGTAATTAAGTCGGCATTGTGCCTTTTGTATTAATTTCCGATGCAATTTGTTTCATCGTCAATAAGAAGGTCCAAGGGACACAGTAAGTCTGAAGTGAAGCATCGGAATCTACACCTGGTCTCACAGGAAGGTTCAAATCATAGAATGTAAGGAGAGTCAGTCTTCTTGTACTTAAGTCAGCATTGTGCCTTTTAAATTTAATTCCGATGCAATTTCCGTGTATCATCGTCAATAAGAAGGTCCAAGGGATACTGTAAACTTGAAGTGAAGCATCGGAATCTAATACTGGTCTCACAGGAAAGGTTCAAAGCATAGCCACTAAGAAGAGTCAGCCTACTTGTACTTAAGTCGACATTGTGGCTTTTGTATTTAATTCCGATGGCATTTATGTGATTCATCGCCAATAAGAAGGTCCAAAGGATACAATAAAGCTGACGTGAAGCATCGGAATCTAAAACTGGTCTCACAGGAAAGGTTCAAATCATACACAGTAAGACGACTCAGTCTTCTTGTACTTAAGTCGTCATTGTGCCCTTTGTAATTAATTCCGATGCATTTTCTATGTTTAATCGTCAATAAGATGGTCCAAGGGATACAGTAAACCTGAAGTGAAGCATCGGAATCTAAAACTGGTGTCACAGGAAAGGTTCAAAATATAGAGAATTAGAAGAGTCAGTCTACATGTACTTAAGTCGGCATTGTGCCTTTTGTATTTAATTTCGATGCTATTTCTGTGTTTCATCGTCAATAAGAAGGTCCAAGGGATACAGTAAATATGAAGTGAAGCATCGGAATCTAAACCTGGTCTCACAGGAAAGGTTCAAATCATAGAATGTAAGGAGAGTCAGTCTTCATGTACTTAAGTCGGCATTGTACCTTTTACATTTAATTCCGATGCAATTTCTGTGTTTCATCGTGAATAAGAAGGTCCAAGGGATACAGTAAACCTGCAGTGAAGCATCGATATCTAAAACTGGTGTCACAGGAAAGGTTCAAATCATAGACAGTAAGAAGAGTCAGTTTTCTTGTACTTGAGTCGGCATTGTGCCTTTTGTATTTAGTTCCGATGCAACTTCTGTGTTTCATCGTCACAAAGACGGTCCAAGGAATACAATTACCCTGAAGTGAATCATCGGAATTTAAACCTGGTCTCACAGGAAAGGTTCAAACATAGACAGTAAGAAGAGTCAGACTTCTTGTACTTAAGTCGGCATTGTGCCATTTTGTTAATTAATTCCGATGCAATTTGTGTCTTTCATCGTCAATAAGAAGGCCCAAGGGATACAGTAAACCTGAAGGAAGCATCGGAATCTAATACTGCTCTCACAGGAAAGGTTCAAAACACAGACAGTAAACAGAGTCAGTCTTCTGGTACCTAAGTCGGCACTGTGCTTTTTGTATTTAATTCCGATGCAATTTCTGTGTTTCATCGTCAATAAGAAGGTCCAAGGGATACAGTAAACCTGAAGTGTAGCATCGGAATCTAAACCTCGTTCCACAGGAAAGGTTCAAAACGTGGACAGTAAGAAGAGTCAGTCATCTCGTACTTAAGTCGGCATTGTGCCTTTTTGCATTTCATTACGATACAATTTCTGTGTTTCATCGTCAATAAGATGGTCCAAGGGATACAGTAAACCTGAAGTCAAGCATCTGATTCTAAAAGTGGTCTCACAGGAAAGGTTCAAAACATAGACTGTAAGAAGACTCAGTCTTCTTGGACTTAATAATGCATTCTGCCTTTTGTATTTAATTCTGATGCAATTTCGGTGTTTCATCGCCAATAAGAAGGTCCAAGGTATACAGTAAACCTGAAGTGAAGCATTGGAATCTAAAACTGGTCTCATAGGAAGGGTTCAAATCATAGAATGTAAGAAGAGTCAGTCTACTTGAACTTACGTCGGCATTGTGCATTTTTATATTTAATTCCGATGCAATTTCTGTGTTTCATCGACAATAAGAAGGTGCAAGAGATACAGTAAACCTGAAGTGAATTATCGGAATCTAAAACTGGTCTCACAGGAATGGTTCGAAACACAGACAGTAAGAAGATTCAGTCTTCTTGTACCTAAGTCGGCAATGTGCTTTTTGAATTTAATTCCGATGCAGTTTCTGAGTTTCATCGTCAATAAGATTGTCCAAGGGATACAGTAAACCTGAAGTGAAGCATCGGAATCTAATACTGGTCTCTCGGGAAAGGTTCAAATCATAGACAGTAAGAAGAGTCAGTCTTAGAGTATTTAAGTCGGCATTGTGCCTTTTGTATTAATTTCCGATGCAATTTGTTTCATCGTCAGGACGAAGGTCCAAGGTATACAGTAAATATGAAGTAAAGCATCGGAATCATTAACTGGTCTCACAGGAAAAGTTCAAATCATAGAATGTAAGAAGCGTCAGTCTTCTTGTACTTATGTCGGCATTGTGCCTTTTGTAATTAATTCCGATGTAATTTCTGTGTGTCATCGTTAATACGAAGGTCCAAGGGATACAGTAAACCTGAAGTCAAGCAGCGATATGTAAAACTGGTCTCACATGAAAGGCTCAAATCATAGAATGTAAGAAGAGTCAGTCCTCTTGTACTTAAGCCGTCATTGAGCCTTTTGTATTTAATTCCGATGCATTTTCTGTGTATCATCGTCAATACGAAGGTCCAAGGGACACTGTAAATCTGAAGTGAAGCATCGGAATCTAAACCTGGTCTCACAGGAAAGGTTCACATCATAGAAAGTACGGAGAGTCAGTCTTCTTGTACTTAAGTCGGCATTGTGGCTTTGACATTTAATTCCGATGCAATTTCCGTGTTTCATCGTCAATAAGAAGGTCCAAGGGATACTGTAAACCTGAAGTGAAGCATCGGAATCTAATACAGGTCTCACAGGAAAGGTTCAAAGCATAGCCACTAAGAAGAGTCAGACTACTTGTACTTAAGTGGGCATTGTGCTTTTTGTATTTAATTCCGATGCAATTTCTGTGTTTCATCGCCAATACTAAGGTCCAAGGGATACAATAAAGCTGAAGTGAAGCATCGTAATCTATAACTGGTCTCACAGGAAAGGTTCAAAACATACGCAGTAAGAAGACTCAGTCTTCTTGTACTTAAGTCGGCATTGTGGCCTTTGTAATTAATTCCGATGCAATTTCTGTGTTTAATCGTTAATAAGAAGGCCCGAGGGATACAGAAAAACCTGAAGTGAAAAATCGGAATCTAAAACTGGTCTCACAGGAAAGGTTCAAAATATAGAGAATTAGAAGAGTCAGTCTTCTTGTACTTAAGTCGGCATTGTGCATTTTCTATTTAATTTTGATGCTATTTCTGTGTTTCATCGTCAATATGAAGGTCCAAGAAATACTGTAAACCTGAAGTGAAGCATCGGAATCTAATACTGGTCTCTCAGGAAAGGTTCAAATCATAGACAGTAAGAAGAGTCAGTCTTCGTGTAATTAAGTCGGCATTGTGCCTTTTGTATTAATTTCCGATGCAATTTGTTTCATCGTCAATAAGAAAGTCCAAGGTATACAGTAAATCTGAAGTAAAGCATCGGAATCAATAACTGGTCTCACAGGAAAGGTTCAAATCATCGAATGTAAGTAGCGTCAGTCTTCTTGTACTTATGTCGGCATTGTGCCTTTTGTATTTAATTCCGATGCAATTTCCGTGTTTCATTGTCAATAAGAAGGTCCAAGGGATACAGTAAACTTGCAGTGAAGAATCGATATCTTAACTGGTCCCACAGGAAAGGTTCAAACTTAGACAGTAAGAAGAGTCGGTCTTCTTGTACTTAAGTCGGCATTGTGCCTTTTGGATTTAATTCCGGTGCTATTTCTGTATTTGATCGTCAATAAGAAGGTCCAAGGTATGCAGTAAATCCGAAGTGAACAATCGGAATCTATAACTGGTCTCACAGGAAAGGTTTAAATCATTGAAAGTAAGAAGCGTCAGTCTTCTTGTATTGATGTCGGCATTGTGCCTTTTGTATTTTATTCAGATGTAATATCTGTGTGTCATCGTTAATTCGAAGGTCCAAGGGATACAGTAAACCTGACGTCAAGCAGCGATATGTAAAACAGGTCTCACAGGAATGGCTCAAATCATAGGATGTAAGAAGAGTCAGTCCTCTTGTACTTAAGCCGGCATTGTGCCATTTGTATTTAATTCCGATGCAATTTCTGTGTTTCATCGTCAATAGGAAGGTCCAAGGGACACAGTAAATCTGAAGTGTAGCATCGGAATCCAAACCTGGTCTCACAGGAAAGGTTCAAATCATAGAATGTAAGGAAATTCAGTCTTCTTGTACTTAAGTCGGCATTGTGCCTTTTATATTTAATTCCGATGCAATTTCCGTGTTTCATCGTCAATAAGAAGGTCCAAGGGTACTGTAAACCTGAAGTGAAGCATCGGAATATAATACTCGTCTAACAGGAAAGGTTCAAAGCATAGCCACTAAAAAGAGTAAGCCTACTTGTACTTAAGTCGGCATTGTGCCTTTTGTATTTAATTCCGATGCAATTTCTGTGTTTCATCGCCAATAAGAAGGTCCAAGGGATACAGTAAAGCTGAAGTGAAGAATCGGACTCTAAAACTGGTCTCACAGGAATGGTTCAATACATACACAGTAAGAAGACTCAATCTCCTTGTACTTAAGTCGACATTGTGCCCTTTGTAAATAATTCCACTGCAATTTCTGTGTTTAATCGTCTATAAGACGGTCCAAGGGATACAGTAATTCTGAAGTGAAGCATCGGAATCTAAAACTGGTCTCACAGGAAAGGTTCAAAATATAGAGAGTTAGAAGAGTCAGTCTACTTGTACTTAAGTCGGCAATGTGCCTTTTGTATTTAATTTCGCTGCTATTTCTGTGTTTCATCGTCAATAAGAAGGTCCAAGAAATACAGTAAACCTGAATTGAAGCATCGGAATCTAATACTGGTCTCTCAGGAAAGTTTCAAATCATAGACAGTAAGAAGAGTCAGTCTTCGTGTAATTAAGTCGGCATTACGACTTTTGTATTCATTTGCGATGCAATTTGTTTCATCGTCAATAAGAAGGTCCAAGGTATACAGTAAATCTGAAGTAAAGCATCGGAATCTAAACCTGGTCTCACAGGAAAGGTTCAATTCATAGAATGTACGGAGAGTCCGTCTTCTTGTACTTATATCGGCAATGTGCCTTTTACATTTAATTCTGTTGCATTTTCCGTGTTTCATTGTCAATAAGAAGGTCCAGGGGATACAATAAAGCTGAAGTGAAGCACCGGAATCAAAAACTGGTCTCACCGGAAAGGTTCAAAAAATACACAGTAAGAAGACTCAGTCTTCTTGTACTTAAGTCGGCATTGTGCCCTTTGTAATTAATTCCGATGCAATTACTGTGTTTAATCGTCAATATGAAGGTCCAAGGGATACAGAAAAACCTGAAGTGAAGCATCGGAATCTAAAACTGGTCTCACAGGCAAGGTTCAAAATATAGAGACTTAGTAGAGTCAGTCTACTTGTACTTATGTCGGCATTGTGTCTTTTGTATTTAATTTCGATGCTATATCTGTGTTCCATCGTCAATATGAAGGTCCAAGGGATACAGTAAATCTGAAGTGAAGCATCGGAATCAAAAACTGGTCTCACAGGAAAGGTACAAAACATACACAGTAAGAAGACGCAGTCTACTTGTACTTAAGTCGTCATTGTGCCCTTTGTAATTAATTCCGATGCATTTTCTGTGTTTAATCGTCAATAAGATGGTCCAAGGGATACAGTAAACCTGAAGTGAAGCTTTGGAATCTAAAACTGGTGTCACAGGAAAGGTTCAAATCATAGACAGTAAGAAGAGTCAGTGTTCTTGTACTTGAGTCGGCGTTGTGCCTTTTGTATTTAGTTCCGATGCAACTTCTGTGTTTCATCGTCATAAAGACGGTCCAAGGAATACAATTACCCTGAAGTGAATCATCGGAATCTAAACCTGGTCTCACAGGAAAGGTTCAAACATACACAGTAAGAAGAGTCAGACTTCTTGTACTTAAGTCGGGATTGTGCCATTTTGTTTATTAATTCCGATGCAATTTCTATCTTTCAGCGTCAATAAGAAGGCCCAAGGGATGCAGTAAACCTGAAGTGTAGCATCGGAATCTAAAGCTGGTTCCACAGGAAAGGTTCAAAACGTAGACAGTAAGAAGAGTCAGTCATGTTGTACTTAAGTCAGCATTGTGCATTTTTGCATTTCATTACGATACAATTTCTGTGTTTCATCGACAATAAGATGGTCCAAGGGATACAGTAAACCTGAAGTGAAGCATCTGATTCTAAAAGTGGTCTCACAGGAAAGGTTCAAAACATAGACTGTAAGAAGAGTCAGTCTTCTTGGACTTAATAATGCATTGTGCCTTTTGTATTTAATTCTGATGCAATTTCGGTGTTTCATCATCAATAAGAAGGTCCAAGGGATACAGTAAACCTGAAGTGAAGCATCGGAATCTAAAACTGGTCTCACAGGACCGGTTCATATCACAGACAGTAAGAAGAGTCAGTCTTCTTGTACTTAAGTCGGCACTGTGCTTTTGTATTTAATTCCGATGCAATTTCTGTGTTTCATCGTGAATAAGAAGGTTCAAGGGATACAGTAAACCTGAGGTGAAGCATCGGAATCTAAAACTGGTCTCACATGAAAGTTGCCAAACATAGACAGTATGAAGAGTCAGTCTTCTTGTATTTAAGTCGGCATTGTGCCTTTTGTATTTAATTCCGAAGCATTTACTGTGTTTCATCGCCAATAAGAAGGTCCAAGGGACACAGTAAATCTGAAGTGAAGCATCGGAATCTAAAACTAATCTCACAGGAAAAGTTCAAATCACAGACAGTAAGAAGAGTTAGTCTTCTTGTACTTCTTTCGGCACTGTGCTTTTTGTATTTTATTCCGATGCAATTTCTGTGTTTTATCGTCAATAAGAAGGTCCAAGGGATACAGTAAACCTGAAGTGAAGCATCGGAATCTAATACTGGTCTCACAGGAAAGGTTCAAAGCATAGCCTCTAAGAAGAGTCAGCCTACTTGTACTTATGTCGGCATTGTGCCTTTTGTATTTCATTCCGATGCAATTTCGGTGTTTCATCGCCCAAAAGAACGTCCAGGGGTACAGTAAAACTGAAGTGAAGCATCGGAATCAAAAACTGGTTTCACAGGAAAGGTTTAAATCATAGACAGTAAGAAGTGTCAGTGTTCATGTACTTAAGTCAGTATTGTGCAAATTGTATTTAATTCTGTTGCAATATCTGTGTTTCATCGTAAATGAGAAGGTCCAAGGGATACAATAAACCTGAAATGAAGCATCGGAATCTAAAACTGGTCTCACAGGAAAGGCTCAAATCATAGAATGTAATAAGAGTCAGTTCTGTTATACTTCAGACAGCATTACGCCTATTGTACTTAATTCCGATGCGATTTCTGTGTTTCATCGTCAGTAAGAAGGTCCAAGGATACAGTAAACCTCAAGTGTAGCATCGATATCTAAAACTGGTCTCACTGGAAAGGTTGAAAACATAGACAGTAAGAAGAGTCAATCGTCTTGTACTTGAGTCGGCATTGAGCCTTTTGTATTTAACTCCGATGTAATTTCTGTGCTTCATCGTCAATACGACGGTGCAAGGGATACAGTATACCTGAAGTGAAGCATCGGAATCTAAAACAGGTCTCACTGGAAAGGTTCAAATCATAGAATGTAAGAAGAGTCAGTCTACTTGAACTTATGTCGGCATTGTGACTTTTTATATATAATTCCGAAGCAATTTCTGTGTTTCATCGACAATAAGAAGGTCCAAGAGATACAGTAAACCTGAAGTGAATCATCGGACTCTAAAACTGGTCACACAGGAAAGGTTCAAACATAGACAGTAAGAAGCGTCAGTCTTCTTGTACTTATGTCGGCATTGTGCCATTTCGTTTATAAATTCCGATGCAATTTCTGTCTTTCATCGTCAATAAGAATGTCCAAGGAATACAGCAAACCTGAAGTGCAGCATCGGACTCTAATACCGGTCTCACAGGATAGGTTAAAACTTAGACAGTAAGAAGAGTCGGTCTTCTTGTACTTAAGTCGGCATTGTGCCTTTTGGATTTAATTCCGATGCTATTTCTGTATTTCATCGTCAATAAGAAGGTCCAAGGTATGCAGTAAATCCGAAGTGAACAATCGGAATCTATAACTGGTCTCACAATAAAGGTTCAAATCCTTGAAAGTAAGAAGCGTCTGTCGTCTTGTATTTATGTCGGCATTGTGAGTTTTGTATTTAATTCAGATGTAATATCTGTGTGTCATCGTTAATTCGAAGGTCCAAGGGATACAGTAAACCTGAAGTCAAGCAGCGATATGTAAAACTGGTCTCACAGGAATGGCTCAAATCATAGGATGTAAGAAGAGTCAGTCCTCTTGTACTTACGCCGGCATTGTGCCTTTTGTATTTAATTCCGATGCAATTTCTGTGTTTCATCGTCAATAGGAAGGTCCAAGGGACACAGTAAATCTGAAGTGTAGCATCGGAATCCAAACCTGGTCTCACAGGAAAGGTTCAAATCATAGAATGTAAGGAAATTCAGTCTTCTTGTACTTAAGTCGGCATTGTGCCTTTTATATTTAATTCCGATGCAATTTCCGTGTTTCATCGTCAATAAGAAGGTCCAAGGGTACTGTAAATCTGAAGTGAAGCATCGGAATATAATACTCGTCTAACAGGAAAGGTTCAAAGCATAGCCACTAAAAGGAGTAAGCCTACTTGTACTTAAGTCGGCATTGTGCCTTTTGTATTTAATTCCGATGCAATTTCTGTGTTTCATCGCCATTAAGAAGGTCCAAGGGATACAGTAAAGCTGAAGTGAAGCATCGGAATCTAAAACTGGTCTCACAGGAAAGGTTCAAAACATACACAGTAAGAAGACTCAATCTTCTTGTACTTAAGTCGACATTGTGCCCTTTGTAAATAATTCCAATGCAATTTCTGTGTTTAATCGTCTATAAGACGGTCCAAGGGATACAGTAAACCTGAAGTGAAGCATCGGAATCTAAAACTGGTCTCACAGGAAAGGTTCAAAATATAGAGTGATAGAAGAGTCAGTCTACTTGTACTTAACTCGGCATTGCGCCTTTTTTATTTAATTTCGATGCTATTTCTGTGTTTCACCGTCAATAAGAAGGTCCAAGGGAAACAGTAAAACTGAAGTGAAGCATCGGAATCAAAAACTTGTCTCACAGGAAAGGGTTAAATCATAGACAGTAAGAAGAGTCAATCTTCATGTACTTAAGTCGGCATTGTGAACATTGTATTTAATTCTGTTGCAATTTCTGTGTTTCATCGTAAATGAGAAGGTCCAAGGGATACAATAAACCTGAAGTGAAGCATCGGAATCTAAAACTGTTCTCGCAGGAAAGGCTCAAATCACTGAATGTAAGAAGAGTCAGTCCTCTTGTACTTAAGTCGGCATTGTGCATTTTTATATTTAATTCCGATGCAATTTCTGTGTTTCATCGACAATAAGATGGTCCAAGAGATACAGTAAACCTGAAGTGAATCATCGGAGTCTAAAACTGGTCTCACAGGAAAGGTTCAAACATAGACAGTAAGAAGAGTCAGTCCCCTTGTATTTAAGTCGGCATTGTGCCGTTTTTATTTAATTCCGATCCAATATCTGTGCCTCATCGTCAGTAAGGTGGTTCAAGGGATACAATAAACCTGACGTGAAGCATCGATATCTAAATCTGGTCTCACAGGAAAGGTTCAAACATACACAGTAAGAAGACTCAGTCTTCTTGTACTTAAGTCGCCATTGTGCCTTTTGGCTTTAATGCCGATGCTATTCCTGTGTTTCATCGTCATTAAGAAGGTCCAAGAAATACAGTAGACCTCAAGTGATGCATCGGAAGCTAATACTAGACTCTCAGGAAAGGTTCAAATCATAGACAGTAAGAAGAGTCAGTCCTCTTGTAATTAAGTCGGCCTTGTGACTTTTGTATTGAATGCCTATGCAATTTGTGTGTTTCCTCGTCTAGATGAACGTCCAAGGTATACGGTGAACCTGAAGTGAAGCATCGGAATCTAATGCTGGTCTCACAGGAAAGGTTCAAAGCATAGCCTCTAAGAAGAGTCAGCCTACTTGTACTTAAGTCGGCATTGTGCCTTTTGTATTTAATTCCGATGCAATTTCGGTGTTTCATCGCCCAAAAGAATGTCCAGGGGTACAGTAAAACTGAAGTGAAGCATCGGAATCAAAAACTGGTTTCACAGGAAAGGTTTAAATCATAGACAGTAAGAAGTGTCAGTCTTCATGTACTTAAGTCGGTATTGTGCAAATTGTATTTAATTCTGTTGCAATATCTGTGTTTCATCGTAAATGAGAAGGTCCAAGGGATACAATATTCCTGAAATGAAGCATCGGAATCTAAAACTGGTCTCACAGGAAAGGCTCAAATCATAGAATGTAATAAGAGTCAGTCCTGTTATACTTCAGACAGCATTACGCCTATTGTACTTAATTCCCTATGCGATTTCTGTGTTTCGTCGTCAGTAAGAAGGTCCAAGGGATACAGTAAACCTGAAGTGTAGCATCGATATCTAAAACTGGTCTCACTGGAAAGGTTGAAAACATAGACAGTAAGAAGAGTCAATCGTCTTGTACTTGAGTCGGCATTGAGCCTTTTGTATTTAACTCCGATGTAATTTCTGTGCTTCATCGTCAATACGACGGTGCAAGGGATACAGTATACCTGAAGTGAAGCATCGGAATCTAAAACAGGTCTCACTGGAAAGGTTCAAATCATAGAATGTAAGAAGAGTCAGTCTACTTGAACTTATGTCGGCATTGTGACTTTTTATATATAATTCCGAAGCAATTTCTGTGTTTCATCGACAATAAGATAGTCCAAGAGATACAGTAAACCTGAAGTGAATCATCGGACTCTAAAACTGGTCACACAGGAAAGGTTCAAACATAGACAGTAAGAAGCGTCAGTCTTCTTGTACTTATGTCGGCATTGTGCCATTTCGTTTATAAATTCCGATGCAATTTCTGTCTTTCATCGTCAATAAGAAGGTCCAAGGGATACAGCAAACCTGAAGTGCAGCATCGGACTCTAATACTGGTCTCACAGGATAGGTTCAAACTTAGACAGTAAGAAGAGTCGGTCTTCTTGTACTTAAGTCGGCATTGTGCCTTTTGGATTTAATTCCGATGCTATTTCTGTATTTCATCGTCAATAAGAAGGTCCAAGGTATGCAGTAAATCCGAAGTGAACAATAGGAATCTATAACTGGTCTCACAGGAAAGGTTCAAATCATTGAAAGTAAGATGCGTCAGTCTTCTTGTATTTATGTCGGCATTGTGAGTTTTGTATTTAATTCAGATGTAATATCTGTGTGTCTCGTTAATTCGAAGGTCCAAGGGATACAGTAAACCTGAAGTCAAGCAGCGATATGTAAAACTGGTCTCACAGGAATGGCTCAAATCATAGGATGTAAGAAGAGTCAGTCCTCTTGTACTTACGATGGCATTGTGCCTTTTGAATTTAATTCCGATGCAATTCCTGTGTTTCATCGTCAATAGGAAGGTCCAAGGGACACAGTAAATCTGAAGTGTAGCATCGGAATCCAAACCTGGTCTCACAGGAAAGGTTCAAATCATAGAATGTAAGGAAATTCAGTCTTCTTGTACTTAAGTCGGCATTGTGCCTTTTTTATTTAATTTCGATGCTATTTCTGTGTTTCACCGTCAATAAGAAGGTCCAAGGGAAACAGTAAAACTGAAGTGAAGCATCGGAATCAAAAACTTGTCTCACAGGAAAGGGTTAAATCATAGACAGTAAGAAGAGTCAATCTTCATGTACTTAAGTCGGCATTGTGAACATTGTATTTAATTCTGTTGCAATTTCTGTGTTTCATCGTAAATGAGAAGGTCCAAGGGATACAATAAACCTGAAGTGGAGCATCGGAATCTAAAACTGTTCTCGCAGGAAAGGCTCAAATCACTGAATGTAAGAAGAGTCAGTCCTCTTGTACTTAAGTCGGCATTGTGCATTTTTATATTTAATTCCGATGCAATTTCTGTGTTTCATCGACAATAAGATGGTCCAAGAGATACAGTAAACCTGAAGTGAATCATCGGAGTCTCAAACTGGTCTCACAGGAAAGGTTCAAACATAGACAGTAAGAAGAGTCAGTCCCCTTGTATTTAAGTCGGCATTGTGCCGTTTTTATTTAATTCCGATCCAATATCTGTGCTTCATCGTCAGTAAGGTGGTCCAAGGGATACAATAAACCTGAAGTGAAGCATCGATATCTAAATCTGGTCTCACAGGAAAGGTTCAAACATACACAGTAAGAAGACTCAGTCTTCTTGTACTTAAGTCAGCATTGTGCCTATTGTATTTAATTCCGTTGCAATTTCTGTGTTCCATCGTAAATAAGAAGTTCCAAGGGATACAATAAATCTGAAGTGAAGCATCGGAATCTAAAACTGGTCTCGCACGGAAGGCTCAAATCATAGAATGTAAGAAGAGTCAGTCCTGTTGTACTTAAGACGGCATTATACCTTTTGTATTTAATTCCGATGCAAATTCTGTGTTTCATCGTCAGTAAGAAGGTCCAAGGGATACAGTAAACCTGAAGTGAAGTATCGATGTCTAAAACTGGTGTCACTGGAAAGGTTGAAAACATAGACAGTAAGAAGAGTCAATCTTCTTGTACTTAAGCCGGCATTGTGCCTTTTGTATTTAATTCCGATGTAATTTCTGAGTTTCATCGTCAATAAGAAGGACCAAGGGATATAGTAAACCTGAAGTGAAGCATCGGTATCTAAAACTGGTCTCACAGGAAAGGTTGAAAACGTAGACAGTGGGGAGAGTCAGTCTTCTTGTACTTAAGTCGGCATTGAGCCTTTTGTATTTAACTCCGACGCAATTTCTGTGTCTCATCGTCAATACGACGGTCCCACGGATACAGTAAACCTGTAGTGAAGCATCGGAATCTAAAACAGGTCTCACAGGAAGGGTTCAATTCATAGAATGTAAGAAGAGTCAGTCTACTTGAACTTATGTCGGCATTTGGCATCTTTATATTTAACTCCGATGCGATTTCTGTGTTTCATTGTCAGTAAGGAGGTCCAAGGAATACAGTAAATCTGAAGTGAAGCATCGATATCTAAAACTGGTGTCACTGGAAAGGTTGAAAACATAGACAGTAACAAGAGCCAATCTTCTTGTACTTATGCCGGCATTTTGCCTTTTGTATTTAATTCCGATGCAATTTCTGAGTTTAATCGTCAACAAGACGGTCCAAGGGATACAGTAAACCTGAAGTGAAGCATCGGAATCTAAAACTGGTCTCACAGGAAAGGTTCAAACTTAGACAGTGGGGAGAGTCAGTCTTCTTGCACTTAAGTCGGCATTGAGCCTTTTGTATTTAACTCCGATGTAATTTCTCTGTCTCATCGTCAATACGACGGTCCAAGGGATACAGTAAACCTGAAGTGAGCATCGGAATCTAAAACAGGTCTCACAGGAAATTTTCAAATCATAGGATCTAAGAAGAGTCAGTCTACTTGAACTTATGTCGGCATTGTGCCTTTTTATATTAAATTCCGGCGCAATTTCTATGTTTCATCGACAATAAGAAGGTCCAAGTGATACAGTAAACCTGAAGTGAAGCATCGGAATCTAAAACTGGTCTCACATTAAAGGTTCAAAATATCGAAGGTTATATGAGTCAATTTACTTGTACTTAAGTCAGCATTGTGCCCATTGTATTTAATTCCATTGCAATTTATGTGTTCCATCGTAAATAAGAAGGTCCAAGTGATACAGTAAACCTGAAGTGAAGCATCGGACTCTAAAACTGGTCTCACAGGAAAGGTTCTAACATAGACAGTAAGAAAAGTCAGTCTTCTTGTACTTAAGTCGGCATTGTGCATTTTTATATTTAATTCCGATGCAATTTCTGTGTTTCATCGACAATAAGATGGTCCAAGAGATACAGTAAACCTGAAGTGAATCATCGGAGTCTAAAACTGGTCTCACAGGAAAGGTTCAAACATAGACAGTAAGAAGAGTCAGTCCCCTTGTATTTAAGTCGGCATTGTGCCGTTTTTATTTAATTCCGATCCAATATCTGTGCCTCATCGTCAGTAAGGTGGTTCAAGGGATACAATAAACCTGACGTGAAGCATCGATATCTAAATCTGGTCTCACAGGAAAGGTTCAAACATACACAGTAAGAAGACTCAGTCTTCTTGTACTTAAGTCGCCATTGTGCCTTTTGGCTTTAATGCCGATGCTATTCCTGTGTTTCATCGTCATTAAGAAGGTCCAAGAAATACAGTAAACCTCAAGTGATGCATCGGAAGCTAATACTAGACTCTCAGGAAAGGTTCAAATCATAGACAGTAAGAAGAGTCAGTCCTCTTGTAATTAAGTCGGCCTTGTGCCTTTTGTATTGAATGCCTATGCAATTTGTGTGTTTCCTCGTCAAGATGAACGTCCAAGGTATACGGTGAACCTGAAGTGAAGCATCGGAATCTAATGCTGGTCTCACAGGAAAGGTTCAAAGCATAGCCTCTAAGAAGAGTCAGCCTACTTGTACTTAAGTCGGCATTGTGCCTTTTGTATTTAATTCCGATGCAATTTCGGTGTTTCATCGCCCAAAAGAATGTCCAGGGGTACAGTAAAACTGAAGTGAAGCATCGGAATCAAAAACTGGTTTCACAGGAAAGGTTTAAATCATAGACAGTAAGAAGTGTCAGTCTTCATGTACTTAAGTCGGTATTGTGCAAATTGTATTTAATTCTGTTGCAATATCTGTGTTTCATCGTAAATGAGAAGGTCCAAGGGATACAATATTCCTGAAATGAAGCATCGGAATCTAAAACTGGTCTCACAGGAAAGGCTCAAATCATAGAATGTAATAAGAGTCAGTCCTGTTATACTTCAGACAGCATTACGCCTATTGTACTTAATTCCCTATGCGATTTCTGTGTTTCGTCGTCAGTAAGAAGGTCCAAGGGATACAGTAAACCTGAAGTGTAGCATCGATATCTAAAACTGGTCTCACTGGAAAGGTTGAAAACATAGACAGTAAGAAGAGTCAATCGTCTTGTACTTGAGTCGGCATTGAGCCTTTTGTATTTAACTCCGATGTAATTTCTGTGCTTCATCGTCAATACGACGGTGCAAGGGATACAGTATACCTGAAGTGAAGCATCGGAATCTAAAACAGGTCTCACTGGAAAGGTTCAAATCATAGAATGTAAGAAGAGTCAGTCTACTTGAACTTATGTCGGCATTGTGACTTTTTATATATAATTCCGAAGCAATTTCTGTGTTTCATCGACAATAAGATAGTCCAAGAGATACAGTAAACCTGAAGTGAATCATCGGACTCTAAAACTGGTCACACAGGAAAGGTTCAAACATAGACAGTAAGAAGCGTCAGTCTTCTTGTACTTATGTCGGCATTGTGCCATTTCGTTTATAAATTCCGATGCAATTTCTGTCTTTCATCGTCAATAAGAAGGTCCAAGGGATACAGCAAACCTGAAGTGCAGCATCGGACTCTAATACTGGTCTCACAGGATAGGTTCAAACTTAGACAGTAAGAAGAGTCGGTCTTCTTGTACTTAAGTCGGCATTGTGCCTTTTGGATTTAATTCCGATGCTATTTCTGTATTTCATCGTCAATAAGAAGGTCCAAGGTATGCAGTAAATCCGAAGTGAACAATAGGAATCTATAACTGGTCTCACAGGAAAGGTTCAAATCATTGAAAGTAAGAAGCGCCAGTCTTCTTGTATTTATGTCGGCATTGTGAGTTTTGTATTTAATTCAGATGTAATATCTGTGTGTCTCGTTAATTCGAAGGTCCAAGGGATACAGTAAACCTGAAGTCAAGCAGCGATATGTAAAACTGGTCTCACAGGAATGGCTCAAATCATAGGATGTAAGAAGAGTCAGTCCTCTTGTACTTACGATGGCATTGTGCCTTTTGAATTTAATTCCGATGCAATTCCTGTGTTTCATCGTCAATAGGAAGGTCCAAGGGACACAGTAAATCTGAAGTGTAGCATCGGAATCCAAACCTGGTCTCACAGGAAAGGTTCAAATCATAGAATGTAAGGAAATTCAGTCTTCTTGTACTTAAGTCGGCATTGTGCCTTTTATATTTAATTCCGATGCCATTTCCGTGTTTCATCGTCAATAAGAAGGTCCAAGGGTACTGTAAACCTGAAGTGAAGCATCGGAATATAATACTCGTCTAACAGGAAAGGTTCAAAGCATAGCCACTAAAAGGAGTAAGCCTACTTGTACTTAAGTCGGCATTGTGCCTTTTTTATTTAATTTCGATGCTATTTCTGTGTTTCACCGTCAATAAGAAGGTCCAAGGGAAACAGTAAAACTGAAGTGAAGCATCGGAATCAAAAACTTGTCTCACAGGAAAGGGTTAAATCATAGACAGTAAGAAGAGTCAATCTTCATGTACTTAAGTCGGCATTGTGAACATTGTATTTAATTCTGTTGCAATTTCTGTGTTTCATCGTAAATGAGAAGGTCCAAGGGATACAATAAACCTGAAGTGGAGCATCGGAATCTAAAACTGTTCTCGCAGGAAAGGCTCAAATCACTGAATGTAAGAAGAGTCAGTCCTCTTGTACTTAAGTCGGCATTGTGCATTTTTATATTTAATTCCGATGCAATTTCTGTGTTTCATCGACAATAAGATGGTCCAAGAGATACAGTAAACCTGAAGTGAATCATCGGAGTCTCAAACTGGTCTCACAGGAAAGGTTCAAACATAGACAGTAAGAAGAGTCAGTCCCCTTGTATTTAAGTCGGCATTGTGCCGTTTTTATTTAATTCCGATCCAATATCTGTGCTTCATCGTCAGTAAGGTGGTCCAAGGGATACAATAAACCTGAAGTGAAGCATCGATATCTAAATCTGGTCTCACAGGAAAGGTTCAAACATACACAGTAAGAAGACTCAGTCTTCTTGTACTTAAGTCAGCATTGTGCCTATTGTATTTAATTCCGTTGCAATTTCTGTGTTCCATCGTAAATAAGAAGTTCCAAGGGATACAATAAATCTGAAGTGAAGCATCGGAATCCAAAACTGGTCTCGCACGGAAGGCTCAAATCATAGAATGTAAGAAGAGTCAGTCCTGTTGTACTTAAGACGGCATTATACCTTTTGTATTTAATTCCGATGCAAATTCTGTGTTTCATCGTCAGTAAGAAGGTCCAAGGGATACAGTAAACCTGAAGTGAAGTATCGATGTCTAAAACTGGTGTCACTGGAAAGGTTGAAAACATAGACAGTAAGAAGAGTCAATCTTCTTGTACTTAAGCCGGCATTGTGCCTTTTGTATTTAATTCCGATGTAATTTCTGAGTTTCATCGTCAATAAGAAGGACCAAGGGATATAGTAAACCTGAAGTGAAGCATCGGTATCTAAAACTGGTCTCACAGGAAAGGTTGAAAACGTAGACAGTGGGGAGAGTCAGTCTTCTTGTACTTAAGTCGGCATTGAGCCTTTTGTATTTAACTCCGACGCAATTTCTGTGTCTCATCGTCAATACGACGGTCCCACGGATACAGTAAACCTGTAGTGAAGCATCGGAATCTAAAACAGGTCTCACAGGAAGGGTTCAATTCATAGAATGTAAGAAGAGTCAGTCTACTTGAACTTATGTCGGCATTTGGCATCTTTATATTTAATTCCGATGCGATTTCTGTGTTTCATTGTCAGTAAGGAGGTCCAAGGAATACAGTAAATCTGAAGTGAAGCATCGATATCTAAAACTGGTGTCACTGGAAAGGTTGAAAACATAGACAGTAACAAGAGCCAATCTTCTTGTACTTATGCCGGCATTTTGCCTTTAGTATCTAATTCCGATGCAATTTCTGAGTTTAATCGTCAATAAGACGGTCCAAGGGATACAGTAAACCTGAAGTGAAGCATCGGAATCTAAAACTGGTCTCACAGGAAAGGTTCAAACTTAGACAGTGGGGAGAGTCAGTCTTCTTGCACTTAAGTCGGCATTGAGCCTTTTGTATTTAACTCCGATGTAATTTCTCTGTCTCATCGTCAATACGACGGTCCAAGGGATACAGTATACCTGAAGTGAGCATCGGAATCTAAAACAGGTCTCACAGGAAATTTTCAAATCATAGGATGTAAGAAGAGTCAGTCTACTTGTACTTAAGTCAGCATTGTGCCCATTGTATTTAATTCCATTGCAATTTATGTGTTCCATCGTAAATAAGAAGGTCCAAGTGATACAGTAAACCTGAAGTGAAGCATCGGACTCTAAAACTGGTCTCACAGGAAAGGTTCTAACATAGACAGTAAGAAAAGTCAGTCTTCTTGTACTTAAGTCGGCATTGTGCCATTTTGTTTATTAAATCCGATGCAATTTCTGTCTTTCATCGTCAATAAGAAGGTCCAAGTGATACAGTAGAACCGAAGTGAATCATCGGAATCTAAAACTGGTCTCACCGGAAAGGATCAAACATTGACAATAAGAACAGTCAGTCCTCTTGTACTTAAGTCGGCATTGTGCCGTTTGTATTTAATTCCGATCCAATATCTGTGTTTCATCGTCAGTAAGATGGTCAAAGGGATAAAGTTAAACCTGAAGTGAAGCATCGATATCTTAAACTGGTCTCACAGGCAAGGCTCAAATCATAGGATGTAAGAAGACGCAGTCCTCTTGTACTTATGCAGGCATTGTGCCTTTTGTACTTAATTCCGATGCAATTTCTATGTTTCAACGTCAGTAAGAACGTCGAAGGGATACAGTAAACCTGAAGTGAAGCATCGATATCTAAAACTGGTGTCACTGGAAAGGTTGAAAACATAGACAGTAACAAGAGCCAATCTTCTTGTACTTAAGCCGGCATTGTGCCTTTTGTATTTAATTCCGATGCAATTTCTGAGTTTCATCGTCAATAAGACGGTCCAAGGGATACAGTAAACCTGAACTGAAGCATCGGAATCTAAAACTGGTCTCACAGGAAAGGTTCAAACATAGACAGTGGGGAGAGTCAGTCTTCTTGCACTTAAGGCGGCATTGAGCTTTTTGTATTTAACTCCGATGCAATTTCTCTGTCTCATCGTCAATACGACGGTCCAAGGGATACAGTATACCTGAAGTGAAGCATCGGAATCTAAAACAGGTCTCACAGGAAAGGTTCAAATCATAGAATGTAAGAAGAGTCAGTCTACTTGAACTTATGTCGGCATTGTGCCTTTTTATATTTAATTCCGACGCAATTTCTGTGTTTCATCGACAATAAGAAGGTCCAAGAGATACAGTAAACCTGAAATGAAGCATCGGACTCTAAAACTTTTCTCACAGGAGAGTTTCAAGCATAGACAGTAAGAAGAGTCAGTCCTCTTGTACTTAAGTCGGCATTGTGCCATTTTGTTTATTAATTCCGATGCAATTTCTGTCTTTCATCGTCAATAAGAAGGTCCAAGGGATACAGTAAACCTGAAGTGAAGCATCGGGATCTAATACTGGTCTCACAGGAAAGGTTAAAAACACAGACAGTAGGAAGATTCAGCCTTTTGTACCTAAGTCGGCACTGTGCTTTTTGTATTTAATTCCGATGCAATTTCTGTGTTTCTTCGTCAATAAGAAGGTCCAAGGGATACAGTAAAACTGAAGTGAAGCATCGGAATCAAAAACTTGTCTCACAGGAAGAGGTTAAATCATAGACAGTAAGAAGAGTCAGTCTTCATGTACTTAAGTCGGCATTGCGCCCATTGTATTTAATTCTGTTGCAATTTCTGTGTTTCATCGTAAATGAGAAGGTCCAAGGGATACAATAAACCTGAAGTGAAGCATTGGAATCTAGAACTGGTCTCGCATTAAAGGCTCAAATCATTGAATTTAAGAAGAGTCAGTCCTCTTGTACTTAAGTCGGCATTGTGCATTTTTATGTTTAATTCCGATGCAATTTCTGTGTTTCATCGACAATAAGAAGGTCCAAGAGATACAGTAAACCTGAAGTGAAGCATCGGGCTCTAAAACTGGTGTCACAGGAAAGGTTCAAAACATAGACAGTAAGAAGAGCCAGTGTTCTTGTACTTAAGTCGGCATTGTGCATTTTGTATTTAGTTCCGATGCAACTTCTGTGTTTCATTGTCAATAAGACGGTCCAAGGAATACAGTTACCCTGAAATGAATCATCGGAGTCTAAAACTGGTCTCACAGGAAAGGTTCAAACACAGACAGTAAGAAGAGGCAGTCCTCTTGTACTTAAGCCGGCATTGTGGCTTTTGTACTTAATTCCGATGCAATTTCTATGTTTCATCGTCAGTAAGAAGATCCAAGGGATACAGTAAACCCGAAGTGAAACATCGGACTCTAAAACTGGTCTCACAGGAGAGGTTCAAATCATAGAATGTAAGAAGAGTCAGTCTACTTGTACTTATGACGGCATTGTGCCTTTGTATATTTAATTCCGACGCAATTTCTGTGTTTCATCGACAGTAAAAAGGTCCAAGAGATACAGTAAACCTGAAGTGATGCATCGGACTCTAAAACTGGTCTCACAGGAAAGGTTCAAGCATAGACAGTAAGAAGAGTCAGCCTTTTTGTACTTAAGTCGGCATTGTGATATTTTGTTTATTAATTCCGATGCAATTTCTGCCTTTCATCGCCAATAAGAAGGTCCAAGGGATACAGTAAACCTGAAGTGAAGCATCGGAATCTAATACTGGTCTCACAGGAAAGGTTCAAAACACAGACAGTAGGAAAAGTCAGTCTTCTTGTACCTAAGTCGGCACTGTGCTTATTGTATTTAATTCCGATGCAATTCCTTTGTTTCATCGTCAATAAGAAGGTCCAAGGGATACAGTAAACCTGAAGTGTAGCATTACGCCTTTTGCATTAATTTCCGTTGCAATTTGTTTCATCGTCAATAAGAAGGTCCAACGTGTACAGTAAATCTGAAGTAAAGCATCGGAATCTATACCTGGTCTCACAGGAAAGGTTCAAATCATAGAATGTACGGAGAGTCAGTCTTCTTGTACTTATGTCGGCAATGTGCCTTTTACATTTAATTCTGTTGCATTTTCCGTGATTCATTGCCAATAAGAAGGTGCAAGGGATACAATAAAGCTGAATTGATGCATCGGTATCTAAAACTGGTCTCACAGGAAAGGTTCAAATCATAGAATGTAAGAAGAGTCAGTCTACTTGAACTTATGGCGGCATTGTGCCTTTTCATATTTAATTCCGATGCAATTTTTGAGTTTCATCGTCAATAAGACGGTCCAAGGGTTACACTAAACCTGAAGTGAAGCATCGGAATCTAAAAATGGGCTCACAGGAAAGATTCAAAATTTAGACAGTAAGATGAGTAAGTATTCTTGTACTTAAGTCGGCATTGTGCCTTTTGTATTTAATTCCGATGCAATTTCTGTCTTTCATCGTCAATAAGATGGTCCAAGGGATACAGTAAAACTGAAGTGAATCATCGGAATCTAAAACTGGTCTCACAGGAAAGGATCAAACATAGACAATAAGAACAGTCAGTCCTTTTGTACTTAAGTCGGCATTGTGCCTTTTGTACTTAATTCCGATGCAATTTCTGTGTTTCATCGTCAGTAAGAAGGTCCAAGGGATACAGTAAACCTGAAGTGAAGCATCGATATCTAAAACTGGTGTCACTGGAAAGGTTGAAAACATAGACAGTAACAAGAGCCAATCTTCTTGTACTTAAGCCGGCATTGTGCCTTTTGTATTTAATTCCGATGCAATTTTTGAGTTTCATCGTCAATAATACGGTCCAAGGGATACACTAAACCTGAAGTGAAGCATCGGAATCTAAAAATGGTCTCACAGGAAAGGTTCAAAACATAGACAGTGAGGAGAGTCAGTCTTCTTGTACTTAAGTCGGCATTGAGCCTTTTGTATTTAACTCCGATGCAATTTCTGTGTCTCATCGTCAATACGACGGTCCAAGGGATACAGTATTCCTGAAGTGAAGCATCGGAATCTAAAACTGGTCTCACAGGAAAGGTTCAAACATAGACAGTAAGAAGAGTCAGTCTTCTTGTACTTAAATCGGCATTGTGCCATTTTGTTTATTAATTCCGATGCAATTTCTGTCATTCATCGTCAATAAGAAGGTCCAAGGGATACAGTAAACCTGAAGTGTAGCATCGGAATCTAAAACTGGGTCCACAGGAAAGGTTCAAAACGTAGACAGTAAGAAGAATCAGTCCTCTTGTACTTAAGCCGGCATTGTGCCTTTTGTACTTAATTCCGATGCAATTTCTGTGTTTCATCGTCAGTAAGAAGGTCCAAGGGATACAGTAAACCTGAAGTGAAGCATCGATATCTAAAAGATGGTCCAAGGGTTACAGTAAAACTGAAGTGAATCATCGGAATCTAAAACTGGTCTCACAGGAAAAGATCAAACACAGACAATAAGAACAGTCAGTCCTTTTGTACTTAAGTCGGCATTGTGCCGTTTGTATTTAATTCCGATCCAATATCTGTGTTTCACCGTCAGTAAAATGGTCCAAGGGATACAGTAAACCTGAAGTGAAGCATCGATATCTAAAACTGGTCTCACAGAAAGGTTCAAATCATAGAATGTAAGAAGAGTCAGTCCTCTTGTACGTAAGTCGGCCATGTGCCTTTTGTATTTAATTCTGATGCAATTTCTATGGTACATCGTCAATAAGAAGTTCCAAGGGAGACAGTAAACCTGAAGTGAACCATCGGAATCCAACACTGGACTGACAGGAATGGTTCAAAACATAGACAGTAAAAAGAGTCAGTCTTCTTGAGCTTAAGTCTGCTTTGTGCACTTTGTATTTAATTCCGATGCAATTTCTGTGTTTCATTGTCACTAAGAAGGTTCAAGGGATACAGAATACCTGAAGTGAAGCATCGGAATCTAAAACTGGTCTCACAGGAAAGGTTCAAATCATAGAATGTAAGAAGACTCAGTCTTCTTGTACTTAAGTCGGCATTGTGCGTTTTGTATTGATCTCCGATGCAATTTCTATGTTTTAGCGTCAATAAGAATGTCCAAGGGATACAGTAAACGTAAAGTGAAGCATCGGAATCTAAAACTGGTCTCGAGGGAAAAGTTCAAAACATAGACAGTAAGAAGAGTCAGTCTACTTGTACTTATGTCGGCATTGTGCCTTTCGTATTTAATTCCGATGCAATTTCTGTGTTTCATCGTCATTTGGAAGGTCCAAGAGATTCAGCAAACCTGAAGTGAAGCATCGGAATCTAAAACTGGTCTCACAGGAAAGGTTAAAACATAGATAGTAAGAGGAGTGAGTCTTCTTGTACTTAAGTCGCCATTGTGCCATTTTGTTTATAAATTACGATGCAATTTCTGTGTTTCATCGTCAATAAGAAACTCCAAGGGAAATAGTAAACTTGAAGTGAAGCATCGGATCTAAAACTGTTCTCACAGGAAGGGCACTAATCATAGATCGTAAGAAGAGTCAGTCCTCTTGCACTCAGGTCGGCATTGTGCCTTTTGTATTTAATTCCGATGCAATTTCTGTGTTTCGTCGTCACGACGAACGTCTAAGCGATACAGTAAATGTGAAGTGAAGCATCGGAATTTAGAACTGGTCTCACAGGAGAGGTTCAAAGCGTAGAGAGTAAGAAGAATCAGGCTTCTCGTAGTTAAGTTGGCATTGTGCCTTTGTATTTAATTCCGATGCAATTTCTGTGTTTCAACGTCAATACGATGGTCCAAGGGATACAGTAAACCCATAGTGAAGCTTCTGAATCTAAAAGTGGTCTCACAGGAAAAGTTCAAAACATAGACACTAAGAAGAATCAGTCTTCTTGTACTTAAGGATGCATTGTGACTTTTGTATTTAATTCCGATGCAATTTCTGTGTTTCATCGTCAATAACAAGGTCCAAGGAATACAGTAAACCTGAAGAGAAGCATCGGAATCTGAAACTGGTCTCACAGGAAAGGTTCAAAACATAGACAGTAAGAAGAGTCAGTCTTCTTGTACTTAAGACGGCATTGTGCCTTTTGTATTTAATTCCGAAGCAATTTCTGTGTTTCAGCGTCAATAAGGAAGTCCAAGGGATACAGTAAACCTGAAGTGAAGCATCGATATCTAAAACTGGTCTCACAGAAAGGTTCAAATCATAGAATGTAAGAAGAGTCAGTCCTCTTGTAGTTAAGTCGGCCATGTGCCTATTGTATTCAGTTCCGATGCAATTTCTGTGTAACATCGTCAATAAGGAGGCCCAAGGGATACAGTAAACCTGAAGTGAAGCATCTGATTCTAAAAGTGGTCTCACAGGAAAGGTTCAAAACATAGACTGTAAGATGAGTCAGTCTTCTTGGACTTAAAAATGCAATGTGCCTTTTGTATTTAATTCCGATGCATTTTTAGTGTTTCATCGTCAATAAGAAAAACCAAGGGATACAGTAAACCTGAAGTGACGCTTCATAATCTAAAACTAGTCTCACAGGAAAGGCTCAAATCATAGAACGTAAGAAGAGTCAGTCCTCTTGTACGTAAGTCGGCCATGTGCCTTTTGTATTTAATTCCGATGCAATTTCTATGGTACATCGTCAATAAGAAGTTCCAAGGGAAACAGTAAACCTGAAGTGAACCATCGGAATCCAACACTGGACTGACAGGAATGGTTCAAAGTTAGACAGTAAGAAGAGTCAGTCTTCTTGTACTGAAGTCAGCATTGTGTCTTTTGTATTTAATTCCGATGCAATTTCTGTGTTTCATCGACAATAAGACGGTCCTAGAGATACAGTAAATCTGAAGTGAAGCATCGGATCTAATACTGGTCTCACAGGAAAGGTTCAAAACGCAGACAGTAAGAAGAGCCAGTCTTCTTGAACTTAAGACTCATTGTGCCGTTTGTATTTAATTCCGATGTTATTTCTGTGTAACATCGTCAATAAGAAGGTCCAAGGGATACAGTAAACCTGAAGTGAAGCATCGATTTCTAAAACTGGTCTCACAGAAAGTTTCAAATCGTAGAATGTAAGAAGACTCAGTTCTCTTGTACTTAAGTCGGCCATGTGCCTTTTGTATTTAATTCCGATGCAATTTCTGTGTAACATCGTCAATAAGAAGGTCCAGGGGATACAGTAAACCTGAAGGGAAGCATCTGAATCTAAAAGTGGTCTCACAGGAAAGGTTCAAATCATAGACAGTAAGAAGAGTCAGTCTACTTGTACTTAAGTCGGCAGTGTACATTTGGAATTATTTCGGAGCAATTTCTGAGTTTCATCGTCAATAATAAGGTCCAAGGGATACAGTAAAACTGAAGTGAAGCATCGATATCTAAAACAGGTCTCACAGGAAAGGCTCAATTCATAGAACGTACGAAGAGTCAGTCCTCTTGTACTTAAGTCGGCCATGTGCCTTTTGTATTTAATTCCGATGCAATTTCTGTGTTACATCGTCAATAAGAAGGTCAAAGGGATAAAGTAAACCTGAAGTGAACCATCGGAACCCAACACTGGACTGACAGGAATGGTTCAAATCATAGACAGTAAGAAGAGTCAGTCTTCTTGAGCTTAAGTCTGCTTTGTGCCCTTTGTATTTTATTCCGATCCAATTTCTGTGTTTCATCGTCACTAAGAAGGTTCAAGGGATACAGTAATCCTGAAGTGAAGCATCGGAATATAAAACTGGTTCCTCAGGAAAGATCCAAAACATGGACATTAAGAAGAGTCTGTCTTCTTGTACTGAAGTTGGCATTGTGCCTTTTGTATTTAATTCCGAAGTAATTTCTCTGTTTCATCGTCAATAAGAACGTTGAAGAGATAGAGTAAACGTGAAGTGAAGCATCGATATCTACAACAGGTCTCACAGGAAAGGCCCAAACCTAGAATGTAAGAAGAGTCAGTCCTCTTGTAGTTAAGTCGGTCATGTGCCTTCTGTGTTTAATTCCGATGCAATTTCTGCGTTACATCGTCAATAAGAAGGTCCAAGGGGTACAGTAAACCTGAAGTGAACCATCGGAATCTAACACTGGACCCACAGGAATGGTTCAGAACAAAGACAGTAAGAAGAGCCAGTCTTCTTGAACTTAAGACTCATTGTGCCTTTTGTATTTAATTCCGATGTTATTTCTGGGTTTCATCGTCAATAGGAAGGTCCAAGGGATAGAGTAAACCTGAAGTGAAGCATCGGAATGTAGAACTGGTCTCACAGGAAAGGTTCAAACATAGACACTAAGAAGAGTCAGTCTTCTTGTACTGAAGTCGGCATTGTGCCTATTGTGTTTAATTGCGATACAACTTCAGTGTTTCATCGACAATAAGACTGTCCTAGGGATACAGTAAATCTGAAGTGAAGCATCGGAATCTAAAACTGGTCTCACAGGAAAGGTCAAAACATAGACAGTAGGAAGAGTCAGTAATCTTGTACTTAAGTCGGCATTGTGCCTTTTGTATTTATCTCCGATGAAATTTCTGTGTTTCTTCGTCAATATGACGGTCCAAGGGATACAGTATACCTGAAGTGAAGCATCGGAATCTAAAATTGGTCTCACAGGAGAGGTTCAAATCATAGAATGTTAGAAGAGTCAGTCTTCTTGTACTTAAGTCGGCATTCTGCGTTTTGTATTGAATACCGATTCAATTTCTGTGTTCCAGCGTCAACAAGAAGGTCCAAGGGATACAGTAAACGTAAAGTGAAGCATCGGAATCTAAAACTGGTCTTGAGGGAAAAGTTCAAAACATAGACAGTAAGAGAAGTCAGTCTACTTGAACTTATGTCGGTATTGTGCATTTTGTATTTAATTCTGATGCAATTTCTGTGTTTCATCTTCAATAAGAAGGTCCAAGAGATTCAGTAAGCCTAAAGTGAAGCATCGGAATCTAAAACTAGTCTCGCAGGAAATTTTCAAACATAGACAGTAAGAAGAGTGTGTCGTCTTGTACTTAAGTCGGCATTGTGCCATTTTGGTTATAAATTCCGATGCAATTTCTGTGTTTCATCGTCAATAAGAAGGTCCCAGGGAAATAGTAAACTTGAAGTGAAGCATCGGAATCTAAAACTGGTCTCACAGGAAAGGTTCAAAACACAGACAGTAAGAAGAGTCAGTCTTCTTGTACTTAAGACGGCATTGTGCCTTTTGTATTTAATTCCGATGCAATTTCACTGTTTCATCGTCAAGACGAACGTCTAAGCGATACAGTAAATGTGAAGTGAAGCATCGGAATCTAGAACTGGTCTCACAGGAGAGGTTCAAAACGTAGAGAGTAAGAAGAGTCAGTCTTCTCGTAGTTAAGTCGGCATTGTGCCTTTGTATTTGATTCCGATGCAAATACTGTGTTTCAACGTCAATAAAATGGTCCAAGGGATACAGTGAACCCGAAGTGAAGCATCTGAATCCAAAAGTGGTCTCACAGGAAAGGTTCAAAACATACAAAGTAAGAAGAGTCAGTTTTCTTGAATTTAAGGATGCATTTGGCTTTTGTATTTAATTCCGATGCAATATCTGTGTTTCATCGTCAATAAGAAGGTCCTAGGAATACAGTAAACCTGAAGAGAAGCATCGGAACCTAAACTGGTCTCACAGGAAAGGTTCAACACACAGACAGTAAGAAAAGTCAGTCTTCTTGTACTTAAGACGGCATTGTGCCTTTTGTATTTAATTCCGAAGCGATTTCTGTCTTTCATCGTCAATAAGAAGGTCCAAGGGATACTGTAAAATTGAAGTGAAGCATCGGAATCTAATACCGGCCTCACAAGAATGGTTCAAACACAGACAGTAAGAAGAGTCAGTCTTCTTGTACTTAAGACGGCGTTGTGCCTTTTGTATTTAATTTCGAAGCGATTTCCGTGTTTCATTGTCAATAAGAAGGTTCAAGGGATACTGTAAAGTTGAAGTGAGGCATCGGAATCTAAAACTGGTCTCACAGGAAAGGTTCAAATCATAGACGGTAAGAAAACTCAGTCTACATTTACTTAAATCGGCATAGTGCCATTTGTAATTGATTCCGAAGCAATATCTGTGTTTCATCGTCAATAAGAAGGTCCAAGGGATACAGTAAACCTGAAGTGAAGCATCGATATCTAAAACTGGTCTCAGAGAAAAGTTCAAATCATAGAATGTATGAAGAGTCAGTCCTCTTGTACTTAATTCGGCCATGTGCCTTTTGTATTTAATTCCGATGCAATATCTGTGTGACATCGTCAATAAGAAGGTCCTGGGGATACAGTAAACCTGAAGGGAAGCATCTGAATCTAAAAGTGGTCTCACAGGAAAGGTTCAAAACATAGACAGTATGAAGAGTCAGTCTACTTGTACTTAAGTCGGTATTGTGCCTTTTGTATTTAATTCCGAAGCAATATCTGAGTTTCATCGTCAATAAGAAGGTCATAGGGATACAGTAAACCAGAAGTGAAGCATCGATATCTAAAACTGGTCTCACAGGAAAGGCTCAAATCTTAGATTGTAAGAAGAGTCAGTCCTCTTGTACGTAAGTCGGCCATGTGCCTTTTGTATTTACTTCCGATGCTATTTCTGTGATTCATCGATAATAAGACGGTCCTACGCATACAGTAAATCTGTAGTGAAGCATCGGAATCTAAAACTGGTCTCACAGGAAAGGTCAAAACATAGACAGTAGGAGGGGCAGTATTCTTGTACTTAAGTCGGCATTGTGCCTTTTGTATTTATCTCCGACGCAATTTCTGTGTTTCATCGTCAATATGACGGTCCAAGGGATACAGTATACCTGAAGTGATGCATCGGAATCTAAAACTGGTTTCACAGGAAACGTTCTAATCATAGAATGTGAGAAGAAAAAGTCTTGTTGTACTTAAGTCGGCATTGTGCCTTTTGTTTTGAATTCCGATGCAATTTCTGTGTTTCTGCGTCAAGAAGAATGTCCAAGGGATACGATAAACGTATAGTGAAGCATCGTAATCTAAAACTGGTCTCGAGGGAAAAGTTCAAAACATAGACAGTAAGAAGTCAGACTACTTGTACTTATGTCGGCATTGCGCCATTTGTATTTAATTCCGATGCAATTTCTGTGGTTCATCGTCATTAAGAAGGTCCAAGAGATTCAGTAAACCTGAATGGACGCATCGGAATCTAAAAGTGGTCTCACAGGAAAGGTTCAAAACATAGACAGTAAGAAGAGTCAGTCTTCTTGTACTGAAGTTGGCATTGTGCCTTTTGTATTACATTCCGAAGCAATTTCTGTGTTTCATCGTCAATAAGAAGGTCGAAGGGATACAGTAAACCTGAAGTGAAGCATCGGAATCTAAAACTGGTCTTACAGGAAAGGTCAAAACATAGACAGTAGGAAGAGTCAGTCTTCTTGTACTTAAGTCAGCATTGTGCGTTTTGTATTTAACTCCGATGCATTTTCTGTGTTTCATCGTCTATATGACGGTCCAAGGGATACAGTATACCTGAAGTGAAGCATCGGAATCTAAAAGTGGTCTCACAGGAAAGGTTCCAATCATAGATTGCAAGAAGAGTCTGTCTTCTTGTACTTAAAACGGCATTGTGTTTTTTGTATTGAATTCCGATGCAATTTCTGTGTTTCATCGTCTACTAGTAGGTCCAGGGGATACAGGAAACCTGAAGAGAAGCATCGGAATCTAAAACTGGTCTTACAGGAAAGGTTCAAAACATAGACAGTAAGAAGAGTCAGTCTACTTGAACTTATGTCGGCATTGTGCCTTTTGTATTTAATTCCGATGCAATTTCGGTGTTTCATCGTCGTTAAGAAGGGCGAAGAGATACAGTAAACCTGAAGTGAAGCATCGGAATCTAAAACTGGTCTCACAGGAACGGTTCAAACATGGACAGTAAGAAGAGTGAGTCTTCTTGTACTTAAGTCGGCATTGTGCCATTTTGTTTATAAATTCCGATGTAATTTCTGTGTTTCATCGTCAATAAGAAGGTCCAATGGATACAGTAAACCTGAAGTGAAGCATCGGAATCTAATACTGGTCTCACAGGAAAGGTTCAAATCGCAGACAGTAAGAAGAGTCAGTCTTCTTGTACTTAAGTTGGCATTGTGCTTTTTGTATTTAATTCTGAAGCAAGTTATGTGTTTCATCGTCAATAACAAGGTCCAAGGGATACAGTAAACCTGAATTGAAGCATCGATATCCAAAACTGGTCTCACAGCAAAGGCTCAAATCATGGAACGTAAGAAGAGTCAGTCCTCTTGTACTTAAGTCGGCCATGTGCCTTTTGTATTTAATTCCGATGCAATTTCTGTGTTACATCGTCAATAAGAAGGTCCAAGGGATACTGTAAACCTGACGTGAACCATGGGAATCTAACACTGGACTGACAGGAATGTTTCAAAACATAGACAGTAAGAAGAGTCAGTCTTTTTGAGCTTAAGTCTGCTTTGTGCATTTTGTATTTAATTCCGATGCAATTTCTGTGTTTCATTGTCACTAAGAGGGTCCAAGAGATACAGTAAACCTGAAGTGAAGCATCGGAATATAAAGCTGGTCTCACAGGAAAGGTTGAAAACATAGACATTAAGAAGAGTCAGTCTTTTTGTTCCGAAGTTGGCATTGTGCCTTTTGTATTTAATTCCGAAGCAATTTCTGCGTTTCATCGTCAATAAGAATGGCCAAGGGATAAGGTAAACCTGAATTGAAGCACCGGAATCAAAAACTGGCCTGACATGAAAGGTTCAAAACATAGAAATTAAGAGGAGTCACTCTTCTTGTACTTAAGTAGGCATTGTGCCTATTGCATTAAATTCCTATGTAATTTCTGTGTTTCATTGTCAATAAGAAGCTTAAGGGATGCAGTAAACCTGAAGTGAAGCATCGGAAACTATAACTGGTCTCACAGGAGAGGTTCAAGACATAGACAGTAAGAAGAGTCAGTCTTCTTGTAGTGAAGTCGGCATTTTGCCTTTTGTATTTAACTCCGACGCAATTTCTGTGTTTCATCGTCTTAAGACGGTACAAGGGATACAGTATACCTGAAGTAAAGCATCGGAATCTAAAACTGGTCTCGCAGGAAAGGTTCAAATCATAGAATGTAAAAAGAGTCAGTCTTCTTGTACTTAAATCGGCAGTGTGCCATTTTGTTCTTTAATTCCGATGCAATTTCTGTGTTTCATCGTCAATAAGAAAGTCCAAGGGATACAGTAAACTTGAAGTGAAGCCTCGGAATCTAAAACTGGTCTCACAGGAAAGGTTCAAAACACAGACAGTAAGAAGAGTCAGTCTTCTTGTACTTAAGACGGCATTGTGCCTTTTGTATTTAATTCCGATGCAATTTCACTGTTTCATCGTCAAGACGAACGTCTAAGCGATACAGTAAATGTGAAGTGAGGCATCGGAATCTAGAACTGGTCTCACAGGAGAGGTTCAAAACGTAGAGAGTAAGAAGAGTCAGTCTTCTCGTAGTTAAGTCGGCATTGTGCCTTTGTATTTGATTCCGATGCAAATACTGTGTTTCAACGTCAATAAAATGGTCCAAGGGATACAGTGAACCCGAAGTGAAGCATCTGAATCCAAAAGTGGTCTCACAGGAAAGGTTCAAAACATACAAAGTAAGAAGAGTCAGTTTTCTTGAATTTAAGGATGCATTTTGCCTTTTGTATTTAATTCCGATGCAATATCTGTGTTTCATCGTCAATAAGAAGTTCTTAGGAATACAGTAAACCTGAAGAGAAGCATCGGAACCTAAACTGGTCTCACAGGAAAGGTTCAAAACACAGACAGTAAGAAAAGTCAGTCTTCTTGTACTTAAGACGGCATTGTGCCTTTTGTATTTAATTCCGAAGCGATTTCTGTGTTTCATCGTCAATAAGAAGGTCCAAGGGATGCTGTAAAATTGAAGTGAAGCATCGGAATCTAATACCGGTCTCACAAGAATGGTTCAAACACAGACAGTAAGAAAAGTCAGTCTTCTTGTACTTAAGACGGCGTTGTGCCATTTGTATTTAATTTCGAAGCGATTTCTGTGTTTCATTGTCAATAAGAAGGTTCAAGGGATACTGTAAAGTTGAAGTGAGGCATCGGAATCTAAAACTGGTCTCACAGGAAAGGTTCAAATCATAGACGGTAAGAAAACTCAGTCTACATTTACTTAAATCGGCATAGTGCCATTTGTATTTGATTCCGAAGCAATATCCGTGTTTCATCGTCAATAAGAAGGTCCAAGGGATACAGTAAACCTGAAGTGAAGCATCGATATCTAAAACTGGTCTCAGAGAAAAGTTCAAATCATAGAATGTATGAAGAGTCAGTCCTCTTGTACTTAATTCGGCCATGTGCCTTTTGTATTTAATTCCGATGCAATATCTGTGTGACATCGTCAATAAGAAGGTCCTGGGGATACAGTAAACCTGAAGGGAAGCATCTGAATCTAAAAGTGGTCTCACAGGAAAGGTTCAAAACATAGACAGTATGAAGAGTCAGTCTACTTGTACTTAAGTCGGTATTGTGCCTTTTGTATATAATTCCGAAGCAATATCTGAGTTTCATCGTCAATAAGAAGGTCATAGGGATACAGTAAACCTGAAGTGAAGCATCGATATCTAAAACTGGTCTCACAGGAAAGGCTCAAATCTTAGATTGTAAGAAGAGTCAGTCCTCTTGTACTTAAGTCGGCCATGTGCCTTTTGTATTTACTTCCGATGCTATTTCTGTGATTCATCGATAATAAGACGGTCCTAGGCATACAGTAAATCTGAAGTGAAACATCGGAATCTAAAACTGGTCTCACAGGAAAGGTCAAAACATAGACAGTAGGAGGGGCAGTATTCTTGTACTTGAGTCGGTATTGTGCCTTTTGTATTTATCTCCGACGCAATTTCTGTGTTTCATCGTCAATATGACGGTCCAAGGGATACAGTATACCTGAAGTGATGCATCGGAATCTAAAACTGGTCTCACAGGAAACGTTCTAATCATAGAATGTGAGAAGAAAAAGTCTTGTTGTACTTAAGTCGGCATTGTGCGTTTTGTATTGAATTCCGATGCAATTTCTGTGTTTCTGCGTCAAGAAGAATGTCCAAGGGATACGATAAACGTATAGTGAAGCATCGTAATCTAAAACTGGTCTCGAGGGAAAAGTTCAAATCATAGACAGTAAGAAGTCCGACTACTTGTACTTATGTCGGCATTGCGACTTTTGTATTTAATCCCGATGCAATTTCTGTGGTTCATCGTCATTAAGAAGGTCCAAGAGATTCAGTAAACCTGAAGGGAAGCATCAGAATCTAAAAGTGGTCTCACAGGAAAGGTTCAAAACATAGACAGTAAGAAGAGTCAGTCTTCTTGTACTGAAGTTGGCATTGTGCCTTTTGTATTACATTCCGAAGCAATTTCTGTGTTTCATCGTCAATAAGAAGGTCGAAGGGATACAGTAAACCTGAAGTGAAGCATCGGAATCTAAAACTGGTCTTACAGGAAAGGTCAAAACATAGACAGTAGGAAGAGTCAGTCTTCTTGTACTTAAGTCAGCATTGTGCGTTTTGTATTTAACTCCGATGCATTTTCTGTGTTTCATCGTCTATATGACGGTCCAAGGGATACAGTATACCTGAAGTGAAGCATTGGAATCTAAAAGTGGTCTCACAGGAAAGGTTCCAATCATAGATTGCAAGAAGAGTCTGTCTTCTTGTACTTAAAACGGCATTGTGTTTTTTGTATTGAATTCCGATGCAATATCTGTGTTTCATCGTCAACTAGAAGGTCCAGGGGATACAGGAAACCTGAAGAGAAGCATCGGAATCTAAAACTGGTCTTACAGGAAAGGTTCAAAACATAGACAGTAAGAAGAGTCAGTCTACTTGAACTTATGTCGGCACTGTGCTTTTTGTATTTAATTCCGATGCAGTTTCTGTGTTTCATCGTCAACATGAAGGTCCAAGGGATACAGTAAACCTGAATTGTAGCATCGGAACCTAAAAGTGGTCTCACAGGAAAGGTTCAAAACATAGACAGTAAGAGGAGTCAGTCTACTGGTACTTAAGCCGGCATTGTGCCTTTTGTATTTATTTCCGAAGCAATTTCTGTGTTTCATCGTCAATAAGAAAGTCCAAGGGATACAGTAAATCTGAAGTGAAGCATCGATATCTAAAACTGGTCTCACAGGAAAGGCTCTAATCATAGAACGTAAGAAGAGTCAGTCCTCTTGTACTTAAGTCGGCCATGTGCCTTTTGTATTTAATTCCGATGTAATTTCTGTGTTACATCGTCAAAAAGAAGGTCCAAGGGATACTGTAAACCTGAAGTGAACCACGGAATCTAACACTGGACCGACAGGAATGTTTCAAAACATAGACAGTAAGAAGAGTAAGTCTTTTTGTGCTTAAGTCGGCAATGTGCCATTTGTATTAATTTCCGATGCAATTTCTGTGTTTCATCGTCTAGACGAAATTCCGAGCGATACAATAAATGTGAAGTGAAGCATCGGAATCTAGAACTGGTCTCACAGGAAAGGTTCAAAACGCAGACAGTAAGAAGAGTCAGTCTTCTTGTTCTTAAGTCGGCACTGTGCTTTTTGTATTTATTTCCGATGCAATTTTGTGTTTCAACGTCAATAAGACGGTCCAAGGGATACAGTAATCCTGAAGTGAAGCATCGGAATCTAATACTGGTCTCACAGGAAAGGTTCAAAACGCAGACAGTAAGAAGAGTCAGTCTTCTTGTACCTAAGTCGGCATTGTGCTTTTTGTATTTAATTCTGAAGCAATTTTTGTGTTTCATCGTCAATAACAAGGTCCAAGGGATACAGTAAACCTGAATTGAAGCATCGATATCCAAAACTGGTCTCACAGCAAAGGCTCAAATCATAGAACGTAAGAAGAGTCAGTCCTCTTGTACTTAAGTCGGCCATGTGCCTTTTGTATTTAATTCCGATGCAATTTCTGTGTTACATCGTCAATAAGAAGGTCCAAGGGATACTGTAAACCTGACGTGAACCATGGGAATCTAACACTGGACTGACAGGAATGTTTCAAAACATAGACAGTAAGAAGAGTCAGTCTTTTTGAGCTTAAGTCTGCTTTGTGCATTTTGTATTTAATTCCGATGCAATTTCTGTGTTTCATCGTCACTAAGAGGGTCCAAGAGATACAGTAAACCTGAAGTGAAGCATCGGAATATAAAGCTGGTCTCACAGGAAAGGTTGAAAACATAGACATTAAGAAGAGTCAGTCTTTTTGTTCCGAAGTTGGCATTGTGCCTTTTGTATTTAATTCCCAAGCAATTTCTGCGTTTCATCGTCAATAAGAATGGCCAAGGGATAAGGTAAACCTGAATTGAAGCACCGGAATCAAAAACTGGCCTGACAGGAAAGGTTCAAAACATAGAAATTAAGAGGAGTCACTCTTCTTGTACTTGAGTAGGCATTGTGCCTATTGCATTTAATTCCTATGTAATTTCTGTGTTTCATCGTCAATAAGAAAGTTAAGGGATGCAGTAAACCTGAAGTGAAGCATCGGAAACTATAACTGGTCTCACAGGAGAGGTTCAAGACATAGACAGTAAGAAGAGTCAGTCTTCTTGTAGTGAAGTCGGCATTTTGCCTTTTGTATTTAACTCCGACGCAATTTCTGTGTTCATCGTCTTAAGACGGTACAAGGGATACAGTATACCTAAAGTAAAGCATCGGAATCTAAAACTGGTCTCGCAGGAAAGGTTCAAATCATAGAATGTAAAAAGAGTCAGTCTTCTTGTACTTAAATCGGCAGTGTGCCATTTTGTTCTTTAATTCCGATGCAATTTCTGTGTTTCGTCGTCAATAAGAAGGTCCAATGGATACAGTAAACCTGAAGTGAAGCATCGGAATCTAATACTGGTCTCATAGGAAAGGTTCAAAACGCAGACAATAAGAAGAGTCAGTCTTCGTGTTCTTAAGTCGGCACTGTGCTTTTTGTATTTAATTCCGATGCAGTTTCTGTGTTTCATCGTCAATATGAAGGTCCAAGGGATACAGTAAACCTGAATTGTAGCATCGGAACCTAAAAGTGGTCTCACTGCAAAGGTTCAAAACATAGACAGTAAGAGGAGTCAGTCTACTGGTACTTAAGCCGGCATTGTGCCTTTTGTATTTATTTCCGAAGCAATTTCTGTGTTTCATCGTCAATAAGAAAGTCCAAGGGATACAGTAAATCTGAAGTGAAGCATCGATATCTAAAACTGGTCTCACAGGAAAGGCTCTAATCATAGAACGTAAGAAGAGTCAGTCCTCTTGTACTTAAGACGGCCATGTGCCTTTTGCATTTAATTCCGATGTAATTTCTGTGTTACATCGTCAAAAAGAAGGTCCAAGGGATACTGTAAACCTGAAGTGAACCACGGAATCTAACACTGGAGTGACAGGAATGTTTCAAAACATAGACAGTAAGAAGAGTAAGTCTTTTTGTGCTTAAGTCGGCAATGTGCCATTTGTATTAATTTCCGATGCAATTTCTGTGTTTCATCGTCAATAAGAAGGTCCAAGGGATACGGTAAACCTGAAGTGAAGCATCGATATCTAAAACTGGTCTCACAGACAGCCTCAAATCAAAGAATGTAACAAGAGTCAGCCCTCATGTTTTCAAGTCGGCCATGAGCCTTTTGTATTTAATTCCGATGCAATTTCCGTGTAACATCGTCAATAAGATGGTCAAGGGGATACAGTAAACCTGAAGTGAAGCATCTGAATCTAAAAGTGGTCTCACAGGAAAGGTTCAAAACGTAGACAGAAAGAAAAGTCAGTCTAATTGTACTTAAGTCGGCCATGTGCCTTTTGTACCTATTTCCGATGCAATTTCTGTGTTTCATCGTCAATAAGAAGGTCCAAGGGATACAGTGAACCTGAACTGACGCATCGTAATCGAAAACTGGTCTCACAGGAAATGTTCAAAACATATACAGTGAGAAGAGTCAGTCTTCTTGTACTAAAGGATGCATTGTGCCATTGGTATTTAATTTCGATGCAATTTCTGTCTTTCATCGTCAATAAGAAGGTCCAAGGGATACAGTAAACCTGAAGTGAAGCATCGGAATCTAAAACTGGTCTCACAGGAGAGATTCAAAGCACAGACAGTATGAGGAGCCTGTCTTCTTGTACTTAAGTCGGCACAGTGCTTTTTGTATTTAATTCCGTTGCAATTTCTGTGTTTCATCGTCTATAAGTAGGTCCAAGGCATACAGTAAACCTAAAGTGTAGCATCGGAATCTAAAACTAGTCTCACAGGAAAGGTTCAAAACATAGACAGTAAGAAGAGTCAGTCTTCTTGTACTTAAGTCGAAATTGTGCCTTTTGTATTTAATTCCGAAGCAATTTCTGTGTTTCATCGTCAATAAGAAGGTCCAAGGGATACAGTAAACCTGAAGTGAAGCATCGATGGCTAAATCTGGTCTCACAGGAAAGGCTCAAATCATATAACGTAAGAAGAGTCAGTCCTCTTGTACTTAATTCGGCCATGTGCCTTTTGTATTTCATTGCGATGCAATTTCTGTGTTACATCGTCAATAAGAAGGTCGAAGGGATACAGTAAGCCTGAAGTGAACAATCGGAATCTAACACTGGACTGACAGGAATGGTTCAAAACATAGACAGTAAGAAGAGTCAGTCTTCTTGAGCTTAAGTCTGGTTTGTGCCGTTTGTATTAAAATCCGAAGAAATTTCTGTGTTTCATCGTCACTAAGGAGGTAGAAGACATACAGTATACCTTAAGTAAAGCATCGGAATATAAAACTGGTCTCACAGGAAAGGTTCGAAACATAGAAATTAAGAGGAGTCAGTCTTCTTGTACTTAAGTCGGCATTGTGCCTATTGCATTTAATTCCTATGTAATTTCTGTGTTTCATCGTCAATAAGAATGTTAAGGGATGCAGTAAACCTGAAGTGAAGCATCGGAAACTAAAACTGGTCTCACAGGAAAAGTTCAAAAAATAGACAGTAAGAAGAGTCAGTCTTCTTGTACTGAAGTCGGCATTGTGCCTTTTGTATTTAACTCCGATGCAATTTCTGTGTTACATCGTCAATAGGTAGGACCAAGGGATACAGTAAACCTGAAGTGAAGCATCTGAATCTAAAAGTGGTCTCACAGGAAAGGTTCAAAACATGGACAGTGAGGAGAGTCAGTCTTCTTGTACTTAACGATGCATTGTGCCTTTTGTATTTAATTCCGATGCAATCTTTGTGTTTCATCGTCAATAAGAAGGTCCAAGAGTTACAGTAAACCTGAAGTGAAGCATCGGAATCTAAAACTAGTCTCACAGGAAAGGTTCAAAACACAAACAGTAAGAAGAGTCAGATTTCTTGTACCTAAGTCGGCACTGTGCTTTTTGTATTCAATTCCGATGCAATTTCTGTGTTTCATCGTCAATAAGAAGGTCCAAGGGTTACAGTAAACCTGAAGTGAAGCATCGATGGCTAAATCTGGTCTCACAGGAAAGGCTCAAATCATATAACGTATGAAGAGTCAGTCCTCTTGTACTTAATTCGTCCATGTGCCTTTTGTATTTAAGTCCGAAGCAATTTCTTTGTTTCATCGTCAATAAGAAGGTTCAAATGATACAGTAAACCTGAAGTGAAGCTTCGATATCTAAATCTGGTCTCACAGGAAAGGCTTAATTCATTGAATGTAAGAAAAGTCAGTCCTCTTGTACTTAAGTCGGCCATGTGCCTTTTGTATTTAATTCCGATGCAATTTCTGTGTTACATCGTCAATAGGTAGGACCAAGGGATACAGTAAACCTGAAGTGAACCATCGGAAACTAACACTGGACTCACAGGAATGGTTCAAAACATAGACAGTAAGAAGAGTCAGTATTCTTGAACTTAAGTATGCATTGTGATTTTGTATTTAATTCCGAAGCAATTACTGGGTTTCATCGCCAATAAGACGGGTCAAAGGATGAGGTAAACCTGACGTGAACCATAGGAATCTAACACTGGACTGACAGGAATGTTTCAAAACATAGACAGTAAGAAGAGTCAGTCTTTTTGAGCTTAAGTCTGCTTTGTGCATTTTGTATTTAATTCCAATGCAATTTCTGTGTTTCATCGTCACTAAGAGGGTCCAAGAGATACAGTAAACCTGAAGTGAAGCATCGGAATATAAAGCTGGTCTCACAGGAAAGGTTGAAAACATAGACATTAAGAAGAGTCAGTCTTTTTGTTCCGAAGTTGGCATTGTGCCTTTTGTATTTAATTCCGAAGCAATTTCTGCGTTTCATCGTCAATAAGAATGGCCAAGGGATAAGGTAAACCTGAATTGAAGCACCGGAATCAAAAACTGGCCTGACAGGAAAGGTTCAAAACATAGAAATTAAGAGGAGTCACTCTTCTTGTACTTAAGTAGGCATTGTGCCTATTGCATTTAATTCCTATGTAATTTCTGTGTTTCATCGTCAATAAGAAAGTTAAGGGATGCAGTAAACCTGAAGTGAAGCATCGGAAACTATAACTGGTCTCACAGGAGAGGTTCAAGACATAGACAGTAAGAAGAGTCAGTCTTCTTGTAGTGAAGTCGGCATTTTGCCTTTTGTATTTAACTCCGACGCAATTTCTGTGTTCATCGTCTTAAGACGGTACAAGGGATACAGTATACCTAAAGTAAAGCATCGGAATCTAAAACTGGTCTCGCAGGAAAGGTTCAAATCATAGAATGTAAAAAGAGTCAGTCTTCTTGTACTTAAATCGGCAGTGTGCCATTTTGTTCTTTAATTCCGATGCAATTTCTGTGTTTCATCGTCAATAAGAAAGTCCAAGGGATACAGTAAACTTGAAGTGAAGCCTCGGAATCTAAAACTGGTCTCACAGGAAAGGCTCATATCATAGACTGTAAGAAGAGACAGTCCTCTTGTACTCAGGTCGGCATTGTGCCTTTTGTATTTAATTCCGATGCAATACCTGTGTTTCATCGTCAAGACGATGGTCCAAGGGATACAGTAAATGCGCAGTGAAGCATCGCCATCTAGAACTGGTTTCACAGGAAAGGTTCAAAACGTAGACAGTAGGAAGTGTCAGTCTTCTTGTACTTAGGTCGGCATTGTTCCTTTTGTATTTAAATCCGATGCAATTTCTGTATTTCATCGCCTTAAGACGGTCAAAGGGATACAGTATACCTAAAGTAAAGCATCGTAATCTAAAACTGGTCTCACAGGAAAGGTTCAAATCATAGAATGTAAAAAGAGTCAGTCTTCTTGTACTTAAATCGGCAGTGTGCCATTTTGTTCTTTAATTCCGATGCAATTTCTGTGTTTCATCGTCAATAAGAAGGTCCAATGGATACAGTAAACCTGAAGTGAAGCATCGGAATCTAATACTGGTCTCATAGGAAAGGTTCAAAACGCAGACAATAAGAAGAGTCAGTCTTCGTGTTCTTAAGTCGGCACTGTGCTTTTTGTATTTAATTCCGATGCAGTTTCTGTGTTTCATCGTCAATATGAAGGTCCAAGGGATACAGTAAACCTGAATTGTAGCATCGGAACCTAAAAGTGGTCTCACTGCAAAGGTTCAAAACATAGACAGTAAGAGGAGTCAGTCTACTGGTACTTAAGCCGGCATTGTGCCTTTTGTATTTATTTCCGAAGCAATTTCTGTGTTTCATCGTCAATAAGTAAGTCCAAGGGATACAGTAAATCTGAAGTGAAGCATCGATATCTAAAACTGGTCTCACAGGAAAGGCTCTAATCATAGAACGTAAGAAGAGTCAGTCCTCTTGTACTTAAGACGGCCATGTGCCTTTTGTATTTAATTCCGATGTAATATCTGTGTTACATCGTCAAAAAGAAGGTCCAAGGGATACTGTAAACCTGAAGTGAACCACGGAATCTAACACTGGACTGACAGGAATGTTTCAAAACATAGACAGTAAGAAGAGTAAGTCTTTTTGTGCTTAAGTCGGCAATGTGCCATTTGTATTAATTTCCGATGCAATTTCTGTGTTTCATCGTCAATAAGAAGGTCCAAGGGATACGGTAAACCTGAAGTGAAGCATCGATATCTAAAACTGGTCTCACAGACAGCCTCAAATCAAAGAATGTAACAAGAGTCAGCCCTCATGTTTTCAAGTCGGCCATGTGCCTTTTGTATTTAATTCCGATGCAATTTCCGTGTAACATCGTCAATAAGATGGTCAAGGGGATACAGTAAACCTGAAGTGAAGCATCTGAATCTAAAAGTGGTCTCACAGGAAACGTTCAAAACGTAGACAGAAAGAAAAGTCAGTCTAATTGTACTTAAGTCGGCCATGTGCCTTTTGTACTTATTTCCGATGCAATTTCTGTGTTTCATCGTCAATAAGAAGGTCCAAGGGATACAGTGAACCTGAACTGAAGCATCGTAATCGAAAACTGGTCTCACAGGAAATGTTCAAAACATATACAGTGAGAAGAGTCAGTCTTCTTGTACTAAAGGATGCATTGTGCCATTGGTATTTAATTTCGATGCAATTTCTGTCTTTCATCGTCAATAAGAAGGTCCAAGGGATACAGTAAACCTGAAGTGAAGCATCGGAATCTAAAACTGGTCTCACAGGAGAGATTCAAAGCACAGACAGTATGAGGAGCCTGTCTTCTTGTACTTAAGTCGGCACAGTGCTTTTTGTATTTAATTCCGTTGCAATTTCTGTGTTTCATCGTCTATAAGTAGGTCCAAGGCATACAGTAAACCTAAAGTGTAGCATCGGAATCTAAAACTAGTCTCACAGGAAAGGTTCAAAACATAGACAGTAAGAAGAGTCAGTCTTCTTGTACTTAAGACGGCATTAGGCCTTTTGTATTTAATTCCGATGCTATTTCTGTGTTTCATCGTCTATAAAGCGGTCCAAGGGGAACAGTAAACCTGAAGTGAAGCATCGGAATCTAATTCTCGTCTCACAGGAAAGTTTCAAAACACAGACAGTAAGAAGAGTCAGACTTCTTGTACCTTAGACGGCACTGTGCTTTTTGTATTTAATTCCGAAGCAATTTCTGTGTTTCATCGTCAATAAGAAGGACCAAGGGAGACAGTAAGCCTGAAGTGTACCATCGGAATCTAAAACTGGTCTCACAGGAAAGGTTCAAAACATAGACAGTAAGAAGAGTCTGTCTACTTGTACTTAGGTCGGCATTGTGCCATTTGTATTAAAATCCGAAGCAATTTCTGTGTTTCATCGTCAATACGAAGGTCCAGGGGATACCGTAAACCTGAAGTGAAGCATCGACATCTAAAACTGGTCTCACAGACAGGCTCAAATCACAGAATGTAAGAAGAGTCAGCCCTCTTGTACTTAAGTCGGCCATGTGCCTTTTGTATTTAATTCCGATGCAATTTCTGTGTAACATCGTCAATAAGAAGTTCCAGGGGAAACAGTAAACCTGAAGTGAAGCATCTGAATCCAAAAGTGGCCTCACAGGAAAGGTTCAAAACATGGACAGTAAGAAGAGTCAGTCTACTTGTACTTAAGTCGGCATTGTGCCTTTTGTATTTAATTCCGATGCAATTTCTGTGTTCCATCGTCTATAAGAAGGTCCACGGGATACAGTAAACCTAAAGTGAAGCATCAGAATCTAAAACTGGTCTCACAGGAAAGGTCCAAAACATAGACAGTAAGAAGAGTCAGTCTTCTTGTACTTAAGTCGCCATTGTGCCTTTTGTATTAAATTCCGATGCAATTTCTGTGTTTCATCGTCAATGAGACGATCCAAGGGATACAGTAAACCTGAAGTGAAGCATCTGAATCTAAAAGTGGTCTCACAGGAAAGGTTCAAAGCATAGACAGTAAGAAGAGTCAGTCTTCTTGTACTTAAGGATGCATTGTGCCATTTGTATTTAATTTCGATGCAATTTCTGTGTTTCATCGTCAATAAGAAGGTCCAAGGGATACAGTAAACCTGAAGTGAAGCATCGATATCTAAAACTGATCTCACAGACAGGCTCAAATCAAAGAATGTAACAAGAGTCAGCCCTCATTTTTTCAAGTCGGCCATGTGCCTTTTGTATTTAGCTCCGATGCAATTTCCGTGTAACATCGTCAATAAGATGGTCAAGGGGATACAGTAAACCTGAAGTGAAGCATCTGAATCTAAAAGTGGTCTCACAGGAAAGGTTCAAAACGTAGACAGAAAGAAAAGTCAGTCTACTTGTACTTAAGTCGGCCATGTGCCTTTTGTACTTATTTCCGATGCAATTTCTGTGTTTCATCGTCAATAAGAAGGTCCAAGGGATACAGTGAACCTGAACTAAAGCATCGGAATCGAAAACTGGTCTCACAGGAAATGTTCAAAACATATACAGTGAGAAGAGTCAGTCTTCTTGTACTAAAGGATGCATTGTGCCATTGGAATTTAATTTCGATGCAATTTCTGTCCTTCATCGTCAATAAGAAGGTCCAAGGGATACAGTAAACCTGAAGTGAAGCATCTGAATTCAAAAGTGGTCTCACAGGAAAGGTTCAAAGCATAGACAGTAAGAAGAGTCAGTCTTCTTGTACTTAAGGATGCATTGTGCCATTTGTATTTAATTTCGATGCAATTTCTGTGTTTCATCGTCTATAAGTAGGTCCAAGGCATACAGTAAACCTAAAGTGTAGCATCGGAATCTAAAACTAGTCTCACAGGAAAGGTTCAAAACATAGACAGTAAGAAGAGTCAGTCTTCTTGTACTTAAGTCGAAATTGTGCCTTTTGTATTTAATTCCGAAGCAATTTCTGTGTTTCATCGTCAATAAGAAGGTCCAAGGGATACAGTAAACCTGAAGTGAAGCATCGATGGCTAAATCTGGTCTCACAGGAAAGGCTCAAATCATATAACGTAAGAAGAGTCAGTCCTCTTGTACTTAATTCGGCCATGTACCTTTTGTATTTCATTCCGATGCAATTTCTGTGTTACATCGTCAATAAGAAGGTCGAAGGGATACAGTAAACCTGAAGTGAACAATCGGAATCTAACACTGGACTGACAGGAATGGTTCAAAACATAGACAGTAAGAAGAGTCAGTCTTCTTGAGCTTAAGTCTGGTTTGTGCCGTTTGTATTAAAATCCGAAGAAATTTCTGTGTTTCATCGTCACTAAGGAGGTAGAAGACATACAGTATACCTTAAGTAAAGCATCGGAATATAAAACTGGTCTCACAGGAAAGGTTCAAAACATAGATGTTAAGAGGAGTCAGTCTTCTTGTACTTAAGTCGGCATTGTGCCTATTGCATTTAATTCCTATGTAATTTCTGTGTTTCATCGTCAATAAGAATGTTAAGGGATGCAGTAAACCTGAAGTGAAGCATCGGAAACCAAAACTGGTCTCACAGGAAAGGATCAAATGTTAGACAGTAAGAAGAGACAGTCCTCTTGTACTGAAGTCGGCATTGTGCCTTTTGTATTTAACTCCGATGCAATTTCTGTGTTACATCGTCAATAGGTAGGACCAAGGGATACAGTAAACCTGAAGTGAAGCATCTGAATCTAAAAGTGGTCTCACAGGAAAGGTTCAAAAAATGGACAGTGAGAAGAGTCAGTCTTCTTGTACTTAACGATGCATTGTGCCTTTTGTATTTAATTCCGATGCAATTTTTGTGTTTCATCGTCAATAAGAAGGTCCAAGAGTTACAGTAAACCTGAAGGGAAGCATCGGAATCTAAAACTAGTCTCACAGGAAAGGTTCAAAACACAAACAGTAAGAAGAGTCAGATTTCTTGTACCTATGTCGGCACTGTGCCTTTTGTATTCAATTCCGATGCAATTTCTGTGTTTCATCGTCAATAAGAAGGTCCAAGGGTTACAGTAAACCTGAAGTGAAGCATCGATGGCTAAATCTGGTCTCACAGGAAAGGCTCAAATCATATAACGTAAGAAGAGTCAGCCCTCTTGTACTTAATTCGGCCATGTGCCTTTTGTATTTAAGTCCGAAGCAATTTCTTTGTTTCATCGTCAATAAGAAGGTTCAAATGATACAGTAAACCTGAAGTGAAGCTTCGATATCTAAAACTGGTCTCACAGGAAAGGCTTAATTCATTGAATGTAAGAAAAGTCAGTCCTCTTGTACTTAAGTCGGCCATGTGCCTTTTGTATTTAATTCCGATGCAATTTCAGTGTTACATCGTCAATAGGTAGGACCAAGGGATACAGTAAACCTGAAGTGAACCATCGGAAACTAGCACTGGACTCACAGGAATGGTTCAAAACATAGACAGTAAGAAGAGTCAGTAATCTTGAACTTAAGTATGCATTGTGATTTTGTATTTAATTCCGAAGCAATTACTGGGTTTCATCGCCAATAAGACGGGCCAAAGGATAAGGTAAACCTGAAGTGAAGCATTGGAATCTAAAACTAGTCTCACAGGAAAGGTTCAAAAACGTAGAAACTAAGAACAGTCAGTCTTCTTGTCCTTAAGTCGGCATTAGGCCTTTTGTATTTAATTCCGATGCTATTTCTGTGTTTCATCGTCTATAAAGCGGTCCAAGGGGAACAGTAAACCTGAAGTGAAGCATCGGAATCTAATTCTCGTCTCACAGGAAAGTTTCAAAACACAGACAGTAAGAAAAGTCAGACTACTTGTACCTTAGTCGGCACTGTGCTTTTTGTATTTAATTCCGAAGCAATTTCTGTGTTTCATCGTCAATAAGAAGGTCCAAGGGATACAGTAAACCTGAAGTGAAGCATCGATATCTAAAACTGGTCTCACAGACAGGCTCAAATCAAAGAATGTAACAAGAGTCAGCCCTCATGTTTTCAAGTCGGCCATGTGCCTTTTGTATTTAATTCCGATGCAATTTCCGTGTAACATCGTCAATAAGATGGTCAAGGGGTTACAGTAAACCTGAAGTGAAGCATCTGAATCTAAAACTGGTCTCACAGGAAATGTTCAAATCATATACAGTGAGAAGAGGCAGTCTTCTTGTACTAAAGGATGCATTGTGCCATTGGTATTTAATTTCGATGCAATTTCTGTCCTTCATCGTCAATAAGAAGGTCCAAGGGATACAGTAAACGTGAAGTGAAGCATCGGAATCTAAAACTGGTCTCACAGGAGAGATTCAAAACACAGACAGTATGAGGAGTCTGTCTTCTTGTACTTAAGTCGGCACTGTGCTTTTTGTATTTAATTCCGTTGCAATTTCTGTGTTCCATCGTCTATAAGAAGGTCCAAGGGATACAGTAAACCTAAAGTGTAGCATCGGAATCTAAAACTAGTCTCACAGGAAAGGTTCAAAGCATAGACAGTAAGAAGAGTCAGTCTTCATGTACTTAAGTCGAAATTGTGCCTTTTGTGTTTAATTCCGAAGCAATTTCTCTGTGAAATCGTCAATAAGAAGGTCCGAGGGATGCAGTAAACGTGAAGTGAAGCATCGGAATCTAAAACTGGTCTCAGTGGAAAGGTTCAAAGCACAGACAGTATGAAGGGTCAGTCTTCTTGTACTTAAGTCGGCACTGTGCTTTTTGTATTCCATTCCGATGCAATATCTGTGTTTCATCGTCAATAAGAAGGTCCGAGGGATACAGTAAACCTGAAGTGAAGCATCAGATGTATAACTGGTCTCACAGGAAACGTTCAAAACATAGACAGTAAGAAGAGTCAGTGTACTTGCACTTAAGTCGGCATTGTGCGTTTTGTATTTAAATTCCGAAGCAATTTCTGTGTTTCATCGTCAATAAGAAGGTCCAAGGGATACAGTAAACCTGAAGTGAAGCATCGATGGCTAAATCTGGTCTCACAGGAAAGGCTCAAATCATATAACGTAAGAAGAGTCAGTCCTCTTGTACTTAATTCGGCCATGTGCCTTTTGTATTTCATTCCGATGCAATTTCTGTGGTACATCGTCAATAAGAAGGTCGAAGGGATACAGTAAACCTGAAGTGAACAATCGGAATCTAACACTGGACTGACAGGAATGGTTCAAAACATAGACAGTAAGAAGAGTTAGTCTTCTTGAGCTTAAGTCTGGTTTGTGCCGTTTGTATTAAAATCCGAAGAAATTTCTGTGTTTCATCGTCACTAAGGAGGTAGAAGACATACAGTATACCTTAAGTAAAGCATCGGAATATAAAACTGGTCTCACAGGAAAGGTTCAAAACATAGACGTTAAGAAGAGTCAGTCTTCTTGTACTGAAGTTGGCATTGTTCCTTTTGTATTTAATTCCGAAGCAATTTCTGTATTTTATCGTCAATAAGAAGGGCCAAGGTATAAGGTAAAACTGAAATGAAGCATCGGAATCACAGACTGGTCTCACAGGAAAGATTCAAAAACATAGAAATAAAGAAGAGTGCGTCATCTTGAACTTAAGTCGGCATTGTGCCTATTGCATTTATTTCCTATTTCATTTCTGTGTTTCATCGTCAATAAGAAGGTTAAGGGATGCAGTAAACCTGAAGTGTAGCATCGCAAACTCAAACTGGTCTCACAGAAAAAGTCAAAACATAGACAGTAAGAAGAGTCAGTCTACTTGTACTGAAGTCGGCATTGTGCCTTTTGTATTTAACTCCGATGCAATTTCTGTGTTTCATCGTCTTAAGACTTTCCAAGGGATACAGTATACCTAAAGTAAAGCATCGGAATCTAAAACTGGTCTCACAGGAAAGGTTCAAACCATAGGCAGTAAGAGGAGTCAGTCTACTTGATTTTATGTCAGCATTGTGCTTTTTGTTTTTAATTGCGATGCAATTTCTGTGTTTCATTGTCAATAAGAAGGTCCAAGAGATACAGTAAACCTGAAGTGAAGCATCTGAATCTAAAAGTGGTCTCACAGGAAAGGTTCAAAACATGGACAGTGAGAAGAGTCAGTCTTCTTGTACTTAAGGATGCATTGTGCCTTTTGTATTTAATTCAGATGCAATTTTTGTGTTTCATCGTCAATAAGAAGGTCCAAGGGTTACAGTAAACCTGAAGTGAAGCATCGGAATCTAAAACTAGTCTCACAGGAAAGGTTCAAAACACAAACAGTAAGAAGAGTCAGACTTCTTGTACCTAAGTCGGCACTGTGTTTTATGTATTCAATTCCGATGAAATTTCTGTGTTTCATCGTCAATAAGATGGTCCAAGGGATACAGTAAACCGGAAGTGTAGCATCAGAATCTAAAACTGGTCTCACAGGGAACGTTCAAAGCATAGACAGTAAGAAGAGTCAGTCCTCTTGTACTTAAGCCGGCCATGTGCCTTTTGTATTTAATTCCGATGCAATTTCTGTGTTACATCGTCAATAGGTAGGACCAAGGGATACAGTGAACCTGAAATGAACCATCGGAAACTAACACTGGACTCACAGGAATGGTTCAAAACATAGACAGTAAGAAGAGTCAGTATTCTTGAATTTAAGTATGCATTGTGATTTTGTATTTAATTCCGAAGCAATTACTGGGTTTCATCGTCAATAAGACGGGACAAAGGATAAGGTAAACCTGAAGTGAAGCATTGGAATCTAAAACTAGTCTCACAGGAAAGGTTCAAAAACGTAGAAACTGAGAACAGTCAGTCTTCTTGTACTTAAGTCGGCATTAGGCCTTTTGTATTTAATTCCGATGCTATTTCTGTGTTTCATCGTCTATAAAGCGGTCCAAGGGGAACAGTAAACCTGAAGTGAAGCATCGGAATCTAATTCTCGTCTCACAGGAAAGTTTCAAAACACAGACAGTAAGAAGAGTCAGACTTCTTGTACCTTAGTCGGCACTGTGCTTTTCGTATTTAATTCCGATGCAATTTCAGTGTTTCATCGTCAATAAGAAGGACCAAGGGAGACAGTAAGCCTGAAGTGTAGCATCGGAATCTAAAACTGGTCTCACAGGAAAGGTTCAAAACATAGACAGTAAGAAGAGTCTGTCTACTTGTACTTAGGTCGGCATTGTGCCATTTGTATTAAATTCCGAAGCAATTTCTGTGTTTCATCGTCAATAAGAAGGTCCAGGGGATACAGTAAACCTGAAGTGACGCATCGATATCTAAAACTGGTCTCACAGACAGGCTCAAATCACAGAATGTAAGAAGAGTCAGCCCTCTTGTACTTAAGTCGGCCATGTGCCTTTTGTATTCAATTCCGATGCAATTTCTGTGTAACATCGTCAATAAGAAGTTCCAGGGGAAACAGTAAACCTGAAGTGAAGCATCTGAATCCAAAAGTGGTCTCACAGGAAAGGTTCAAAACATAGACAGTAAGAAGAGTCAGTCTACTTGTACTTAAGTCGGCATTGTGCCTTTTGTATTTAATTCCGATGCAATTTCTGTGTTCCATCGTCTATAAGAAGGTCCACGGGATACAGTAAACCTAAAGTGAAGCATCAGAATCTAAAACTGGTCTCACAGGAAAGGTTCAAAACATAGACAGTAAGAAGAGTCAGTCTTCTTGTACTTAAGTCGCCATTGTGCCTTTTGTATTAAATTCCGATGCAATTTCTGTGTTTCATCGTCAATGAGACGATCCAAGGGATACAGTAAACCTGAAGTGAAGCATCTGAATCTAAAAGTGGTCTCACAGGAAAGGTTCAAAGCATAGACAGTAAGAAGAGTCAGTCTTCTTGTACTTAAGGATGCATTGTGCCATTTGTATTTAATTTCGATGCAATTTCTGTGTTTCATCGTCAATAAGAAGGTCCAAGGGATACAGTAAACCTGAAGTGAAGCATCGGAATCTAAAACTGGTCTCACAGGAGAGGTTCAAATCATAGACAGTAAGAAGAGTCAGTCTACTTGCACTTAAGTCGGCATTGTGCCTTTTGTATTTAATTCCGAAGCAATTTTTGTGTTTCATCGTCAATAAGAAAGTCCATGGGATACAGTAAACCTGAAGTGAACCATCGGAATCTAACACTGGACTGACAGGAATGGTTCAAAACATAGACAGTAAGAAGAGTCAGTCTTCTTGAGCTTATGTCTGGTTTGTGCCCACTGCATTTAAATCCGAAGAAATTTCTGTGTTTCATCGTCACTAAGATGGTCCAAGAGATACAGTGTACCTTAAGTGAAGCATCGGAATCTGAAACTGGTCTCACAGGAGAGGTTCAAATCATAGAACGTAAGAAGAGTCAGTCTACTTGTACTGAAGTCGGCATTGTGCCTTTTGTATTTAACTCCGATGCAATATCTGTGTTTCATCGTCTTAAGACTGTCCAAGGGATACAATATACCTAAAGTAAAGCATCGGAATCAAAAACTGGTCTCACAGGAAAGGTTCAAACCATAGGCAGTAAGAAGAGTCGGTCTACTTGATTTTATGTCAGCATTGTGCCTTTTGTTTTTAATTGCGATGCAATTTCTGTGTTTCATCGTCAATAAGAAAGTCCAAGGGATACGCTAAACTTGAATTGAAGCCTCGGAATCTAAAACTGGTCTCACAGGAAAGGCTCATATCATAGACTGTAAGAAGAGTTAGTCCTCTTGTTCTCAATTCGGCATTGTGCATTTTGTACTTAATTCCGATGCAATTTCTGTGTTTCATCGTCAAGACGAAGGACCAAGGGACACTGTAAATGTGCAGTGAAGCATCGAATTCTAGAAGTGGTCTCACAGGAAAGGTTCATAACGTAGACAGTAAGATCAGTCAGTCTTCCCGTACTTCAGTCGGCATTGTGCCTTTTGTATTAAATTCCGATGCAATTTCTGTGTTTCATCGTCAATGAGACGATCCAAGGGATACAGTAAACCTGAAGTGAAGCATCTGAATCTAAAAGTGGTCTCACAGGAAAGGTTCAAAGCATAGACAGTAAGAAGAGTCAGTCTTCTGTTACTTAAGGATGCATTGTGCCATTTGTATTTCATTTCGATGCAATTTCTGTGTTTCATCGTCACTAAGAAGGTCCAAGGGATACAGTAAACCTGAAGTGAAGCATCGGAATCTATTACTGGTCTCACAGGAAAGGTTCAAATCATAGACAGTAAGAAGAGTCAGTCTACTTGCACTTAAGTCGGCATTGTGCCTTTTGTATTTAATTCCGAAGCAATTTCTGTGTTTCATCGTCAATAAGAAGGTCCATGAGATACAGTAACCCTGAAGTGAAGCATCAATATCTAAAACTGGTCTCACAGGAAAGGCCCAAATAATAGAACTAAGAAATGTCAGTCCTCTTGTACTTAAGTCAGCCATGTGCCTTTTGTATTTAATTCCGAAGCAATATCTGTGTTTAATCGTCAATAAGATGGGCCAAGGGATAAGGTAAACCTGAAGTGAAGCATCGGAATCTAGAACTGGTCTCACAGAAAAGGTTCGAAACATAGGCAGTAAGAAGAGTCAGTCTTCTTGTAATTAAGTCGGCATTGTGCCTTTTGTATTTAATTCCGAAGCAATTTCTGTGTTTCATCGTCAATTAGAAGGTCCAAGGGATACAGTAAACCTGAAGTGAAGCATCGATAGCTAAAACTGGTCTCACAGGAAAGGCTAAAATCATAAAACGTAAGAAGAGTCAGTCCTCTTGTACTTAATTCAGCCATGTGCTTTTGCATTTAATTCCGATGCAATTTCTGTGTTACATCGTCAATAAGAAGGTCCAAGGGATACAGTAAACCTGACGTGAACCATCGGAATCTAACACTGGACTGACAGGAATGGTTCAAAACATAGACAGTAAGAAGAGTCAGTCTTCTTGAGCTTAAGTCTGGTTTGTGCCCATTGCATTTAAATCCGAAGAAATTTCTGTGTTTCATCGTCACTAAGATGGTCCAAGAGATACAGTGTACCTTAAGTGAAGCATCGGATGATAAAACTGGTCTCACAGAAAAGGTTCAAATCATAGACATTAAGAAGAGTAAGTCTTCTTGTACTGAAGTTGGCATTGTGCCTTTTGTATTTAATTCCGAAGCAATTTCTGTGTTTCATCATCAATAAGAAGGGCCAAGGGATAAGGTAAACCTGATATGAAACATCGGAATCTAAAACTGGTCTCACAGGAAAGGTTCAAAACATAGAAATTTAGATGAGTCAGTCTTCTTGTACTTATGTCGCCATTGTACCTATTGCATTTATTTCCTATGTTATTTCTGTGTTTCATCGTCAATAAGAAGGTTAAGGGATGCAGTAAACCAGAAGTGAAGCATCGGACACTAAAACTGGTCTCACAGGAAAAGTTCAAAGCATAGACAGTAAGAAAAGTCAGTCTACTAGTACTGAAGTCGGCATTGTGCCTTTCGTATTTAACTCCGATGCAATTTCTGTGTTTCATCGTCTTAAGGCGGTCCAAGGGATACAGTGTACGTAAAGGAAAGCATCGGAATCTAAGACTGGTCTCACAGGAAAGGTTCAAACCATAGGCAGTAAGAAGAGTCAGTCTACTTGATTTTATGTCAGCATTGTGGCTTTTGTTTTAATTGCGTTGCAATTTCTGTGTTTCATAGTCAATAAGAAGGTCCAAGAGATACAGTAAACCTGAAGTGAAGCATCGTAATCTAAAACTGGTCTCACAGGAAAGGTTCAAAAGTAGACAGTAAGAAGAGCCAGCCCTTTTGAACTTAAGTTGGCAGTGTGCCATTTTGTTTATTAATTCCGATGCAATTTCTGTGTTTCATCGTCAATAAGAAGGTCCAAGGGATATGGTAAACTTGAAGTGAAGCCTCGGAATCTAAAACTGGTCTCACAGGAAAGGCTAATATCATAGACTGTAAGAAGAGTCCATACTCTTGTACTCAGGTCGGCATTGTGCATTTTATATATAATTACGGTGCAATTTCTGAGTTTCATCGTCAAGACGAAAGACCAAGGGATACAGTAATAGCGCAGTGAAGCATCGGAATCTAGAACTGGTCTCACAGGAAAGGTTCAAAACGTAGACAGTAAGAAGAGTCAGTCTACTTGACTTTATGTCAGCATTGTGCCTTTTGTATTTAATTCCGATGCAATTTCTGTGTTTCATCGTCAACACGAAAGTCCAAGGGATACTGTAAACCTGAAGTGAAGCATCGGAATTTAATACTGGTCTCACAGGAAAGGTTCACACCATAGGCAGTAAGAAGAGTCAGTCTACTTGATTTTATGTCAGCATTGTGCCTTTTGTTTTTAATTGCGATGCAATTTCTGTGTTTCATCGTCAATAAGAAAGTCCAAGGGATACGCTAAACTTGAAGTGAAGCCTCGGAATCTAAAACTGGTCTCACAGGAAAGGCTCATATCATAGACTGTAAGAAGAGTTAGTCCTCTTGTTCTCAATTCGGCATTGTGCATTTTGTACTTAATTCCGATGCAATTTCTGTGTTTCATCGTCAAGACGAAGAGCCAAGGGACACTGTAAATGTGCAGTGAAGCATCGAATTCTAGAAGTGGTCTCACGGGAAAGGTTCAAAACGTAGACAGTAAGATCAGTCAGTCTTCCCGTACTTCAGTCGGCATTGTGCCTTTTGTATTTAATTCCGATGCAATTTCTGTGTTTCATCGTCAATAAGACGGTCCAAGGGATACAGTAAACCTGAAGTGAAGCATCTGAATCTAGAAGTGGTCTCACAGGAAAGGTTCAAAGCATGGACAGTGAGAAGAGTCAGTCTTCTTGTACTTAAGGATGCATTGTGCCTTTTGTATCTAATTCCGATGCAATTTCTGTGTTTCATCGTCAATAAGAAGGTCCAAGGGTTACAGTAAACCTGACGTGAAGCATCGGAATCTAAAACTGGTCTCACAGGAAAGGTTCAAAACATAGACAGTAAGAAGAGTCAGTGTACTTGTACTTAAGTCGGCATTGTGCCATTTGTATTTAATTCCGAAGCAATTTCTGTGTTTCATCGTCAATAAGAAGGTCCAAATGATACAGTAAACCTGAAGTGAAGCATCGATATCTAAAACTGGTCTCACAGACACGCACAAATCACAGAATGTAAGAAGAGTCCGCCCTCTTGTACTTAAGTCGGCCATGTGCCTTTTGTATTTAATTCCGATGTAATTTCTGTGTAACATCGTCAATAAGAAGTTCCAGGGGAAACAGTAAACCTGAAGTGAAGCATCTGAATCTAAAAGTGGTCTCACAGGAAAGGTTCAAAACATAGACAGTAATAAGAGTCAGTCTTCTTGCACTTAAGTCGGCATTGTGCCTTTTGTATTTAATTCCGAAGCAATTTCTGTGTTTCATCGTCAATAAGAAGGTCCATGAGATACAGTAACCCTGAAGTGAAGCATCAATATCTAAAACTGGTCTCACAGGAAAGGCCCAAATAATAGAACTAAGAAATGTCAGTCCTCTTCTACTTAAGTCAGCCATGTGCCTTTTGTATTTAATTCCGAAGCAATATCTGTGTTTAATCGTCAATAAGATGGGCCAAGGGATAAGGTAAACCTGAAGTGAAGCATCGGAATCTAGAACTGGTCTCACAGAAAAGGTTCGAAACATAGACAGTAAGAAGAGTCAGTCTTCTTGTAATTAAGTCGGCATTGTGCCTTTTGTATTTAATTCCGAAGCAATTTCTGTGTTTCATCGTCAATAAGAAGGTCCAAGGGATACAGTAAACCTGAAGTGAAGCATCGATAGCTAAAACTGGTCTCACAGGAAAGGCTAAAATCATAAAACGTAAGAAGAGTCAGTCCTCTTGTACTTAATTCAGCCATGTGCTTTTGCATTTAATTCCGATGCAATTTCTGTGTTACATCGTCAATAAGAAGGTCCAAGGGATACAGTAAACCTGACGTGAACCATCGGAATCTAACACTGGACTGACAGGAATGGTTCAAAACATAGACAGTAAGAAGAGTCAGTCTTCTTGAGCTTAAGTCTGGTTTGTGCCCATTGCATTTAAATCCGAAGAAATTTCTGTGTCTCATCGTCACTAAGATGGTCCAAGAGATACAGTGTACCTTAAGTGAAGCATCGGATGATAAAACTGGTCTCACAGAAAAGGTTCAAATCATAGACATTAAGAAGAGTAAGTCTTCTTGTACTGAAGTTGGCATTGTGCCTTTTGTATTTAATTCCGAAGCAATTTCTGTGTTTCATCATCAATAAGAAGGGCCAAGGGATAAGGTAAACCTGATATGAAACATCGGAATCTAAAACTGGTCTCACAGGAAAGGTTCAAAACATAGAAATTTAGATGAGTCAGTCTTCTTGTACTTATGTCGCCATTGTACCTATTGCATTTATTTCCTATGTTATTTCTGTGTTTCATCGTCAATAAGAAGGTTAAGGGATGCAGTAAACCAGAAGTGAAGCATCGGACACTAAAACTGGTCTCACAGGAAAAGTTCAAAGCATAGACAGTAAGAAAAGTCAGTCTACTTGTACTGAAGTCGGCATTGTGCCTTTCGTATTTAACTCCGATGCAATTTCTGTGTTTCATCGTCTTAAGACGGTCCAAGGGATACAGTGTACGTAAAGTAAAGCATCGGAATCTAAGACTGGTCTCACAGGAAAGGTTCAAACCATAGGCAGTAAGAAGAGTCAATCTACTTGATTTTATGTCAGCATTGTGCCTTTTGTTTTAATTGCGATGCAATTTCTGTGTTTCATAGTCAATAAGAAGGTCCAAGAGATACAGTAAACCTGAAGTGAAGCATCGTAAACTAAAACTGGTCTCACAGGAAAGGTTCAAAAGTAGACAGTAAGAAGAGCCAGCCCTTTTGAACTTAAGTTGGCAGTGTGCCATTTTGTTTATTAATTCCGATGCAATTTCTGTGTTTCATCGTCAATAAGAAGGTCCAAGGGATATGGTAAACTTGAAGTGAAGCCTCGGAATCTAAAACTGGTCTCACAGGAAAGGCTAATATCATAGACTGTAAGAAGAGTCCATCCTCTTGTACTCAGGTCGGCATTGTGCATTTTATATATAATTACGGTGCAATTTCTGAGTTTCATCGTCAAGACAAAAGACCAAGGGATACAGTAATAGCGCAGTGAAGCATCGGAATCTAGAACTGGTCTCACAGGAAAGGTTCAAAACGTAGACAGTAAGAAGAGTCAGTCTACTTGACTTTATGTCAGCATTGTGCCTTTTGTATTTAATTCCGATGCAATTTCTGTGTTTCATCGTCAACACGAAAGTCCAAGGGATACTGTAAACCTGAAGTGAAGCATCGGAATTTAATACTGGTCTCACAGGAAAGGTTCACACCATAGGCAGGAAGAAGAGTCAGTCTACTTGATTTTATGTCAGCATTGTGCCTTTTGTTTTTAATTGCGATGCAATTTCTGTGTTTCATCGTCAATAAGAAAGTCCAAGGGATACGCTAAACTTGAAGTGAAGCCTCGGAATCTAAAACTGGTCTCACAGGAAAGGCTCATATCATAGACTGTAAGAAGAGTTAGTCCTCTTGTTCTCAATTCGGCATTGTGCATTTTGTACTTAATTCCGATGCAATTTCTGTGTTTCATCGTCAAGACGAAGGGCCAAGGGACACTGTAAATGTGCAGTGAAGCATCGAATTCTAGAAGTGGTCTCACAGGAAAGGTTCAAAACGTAGACAGTAAGATCAGTCAGTCTTCCCGTACTTCAGTCGGCATTGTGCCTTTTGTATCTAATTCCGATGCAATTTCTGTGTTTCATCGTCAATAAGAAGGTCCAAGGGTTACAGTAAACCTGACGTGAAGCATCGGAATCTAAAACTGGTCTCACAGGAAAGGTTCAAAACACAAACACTAAGAAGAGTCAGACTTCTTGTACCTAAGTCGGCACTGTGCTTTTTGTATTCAATTCCGATGCAGTTTCTGGGTTTCATCGTCAATAAGATGGTCCAAGGGATACAGTAAACCTGAAGTGTAGCATCAGAATCTAAAACTGGTCTCACAGGGAAGGTTCAAAGCATAGACAGTAAGGAGAGTCAGTGTACTTGTACTTAAGTCGGCATTGTGCCATTTGTATTTAATTCCGAAGCAATTTCTGTGTTTCATCGTCAATAAGAAGGTCCAAATGATACAGTAAACCTGAAGTGAAGCATCGATATCTAAAACTGGCCTCACAGGAAAGGCTTAAGTCATTGAATGTAAGAAAAGTCAGTCCTCTTGTACTTAAGTCGGCCATGTGCCTTTTGTATTTAATTCCGATGTGAATTTCTGTGTTACATTGTCAATTGGTAGGACCAAGGGATACAGTAAACCTGAAGTAAACCATCGGAAACTAACACTGAACTCACAGGAATGGTTCAAAACATAGACAGTAAAAAGAGTCAGTAATCTTGAACTTAAGCATGCATTGTGATTTTGTATTTAATTCCGAAGCAATTAATGTGTTTCATCGTCAATAAGACGGGCCAAAGGATAAGGTAAACCTGAAGTGAAGCATTGGAATCTAAAACTGGTCTCACAGGAAAGGTTCAAAAAATGTAGAAACTAAGAACAGTCAGTCTTCTTGTACTTAAGTCGGCATTAGGCCTTTTGTATTTAATTCCGATGCTATTTCTGTGTTTCATCGTCAATAAAGCGGTCCAAGGGGAACAGTAAACCTGAAGTGAAGCATCGGAAACTAGTTCTCGTTTCACAGGAAAGTTTCAAAACACAGACAGTAAGAAGAGTCAGACTTCTTGCACCTTAGACGGCACTGTGCTTTTTGTATTTAATTCCGATGCAATTTCTGTGTTTCATGGTAAATAAGAAGGACCAAGGGAGACAGTAAGCCTGAAGTGTAGCATCGGAATTTAAAACTGGTCTCACAGGAAAGGTTCAAAACGTAGACAGTAAGAAGAGTCTGTCTACTTGTACTTAGGTCGGCATTGTGCCATTTGTATTACATTCCGAAGCAATTTCTGTGTTTCATCGTCAATAAGAAGGTCCAGGGGATACAGTAACCCTGAAGTGAAGCATCGATATCTAAAACTGGTCTCACAGACACGCACAAATCACAGAATGTAAGAAGAGTCAGCCCTCTTGTACTTAAGTCGGCCATGTGCCTTTTGTATTTAATTCCGATGCAATTTCTGTGTAACATCGTCAATAAGAAGTTCCAGGGGAAACAGTAAACCTGAAGTGAAGCATCTGAATCTAAAAGTGGTCTCACAGGAAAGGTTCAAAACATAGACAGTAAGAAGAGTCAGTCTTCTTGTACTTAAGTCGCCATTGTGCCTTTTGTATTAAATTCCGATGCAATATCTGTGTTTCATCGTCAATGAGACGATCCAAGGGATACAGTAAACCTGAAGTGAAGCATCTGAATCTAAAAGTGGTCTCACGGGAAAGGTTCAAAGCATAGACAGTAAGAAGAGTCAGTCTTCTTGTACTTAAGGATGCATTGTGCCATTTGTATTTCATTTCGATGCAATTTCTGTGTTTCATCGTCACTAAGAAGGTCCAAGGGATACAGTAAACCTGAAGTGAAGCATCGGAATCTATTACTGGTCTCACAGGAAAGGTTCAAATCATAGACAGTAAGAAGAGTCACTCTACTTGCACTTAAGTCGGCATTGTGCCTTTTGTATTTAATTCCGAAGCAATTTCTGTGTTTCATCGTCAATAAGAAGGTCCATGAGATACAGTAACCCTGAAGTGAAGCATCAATATCTAAAACTGGTCTCACAGGAAAGGCCCAAATAATAGAACTAAGAAATGTCAGTCCTCTTGTACTTAAGTCAGCCATGTGCCTTTTGTATTTAATTCCGAAGCAATATCTGTGTTTAATCGTCAATAAGATGGGCCAAGGGATAAGGTAAACCTGAAGTGAAGCATCGGAATCTAGAACTGGTCTCACAGAAAAGGTTCGAAACATAGACAGTAAGAAGAGTCAGTCTTCTTGTAATTAAGTCGGCATTGTGCCTTTTGTATTTAATTCCGAAGCAATTTCTGTGTTTCATCGTCAATATGAAGGTCCAAGGGATACAGTAAACCTGAAGTGAAGCATCGATAGCTAAAACTGGTCTCACAGGAAAGGCTAAAATCATAAAACGTAAGAAGAGTCAGTCCTCTTGTACTTAATTCAGCCATGTGCCTTTTGCATTTAATTCCGATGCAATTTCTGTGTTACATCGTCAATAAGAAGGTCCAAGGGATACAGTAAACCTGACGTGAACCATCGGAATCTAACACTGGACTGACAGGAATGGTTCAAAACATAGACAGTAAGAAGAGTCAGTCTTCTTGAGCTTAAGTCTGGTTTGTGCCCATTGCATTTAAATCCGAAGAAATTTCTGTGTTTCATCGTCACTAAGATGGTCCAAGAGATACAGTGTGCCTTAAGTGAAGCATCGGATGATAAAACTGGTCTCACAGAAAAGGTTCAAATCATAGACATTAAGAAGAGTAAGTCTTCTTGTACTGAAGTTGGCATTGTGCCTTTTGTATTTAATTCCGAAGCAATTTCTGTGTTTCATCATCAATAAGAAGGGCCAAGGGATAAGGTAAACCTGATATGAAACATCGGAATCTAAAACTGGACTCACAGGAAAGGTTCAAAACATAGAAATTTAGATGAGTCAGTCTTCTTGTACTTATGTCGGCATTGTACCTATTGCATTTATTTCCTATGTTATTTCTGTGTTTCATCGTCAATAAGAAGGTTAAGGGATACAGTAAACTAGAAGTGAAGCATCGGAATCTAAAGCTGGTCTCACAGGAAAGGTTCAGAACACAGACAGTAAGAAGAGTCAGACTTCTAGTACCTAAGTCGGCACTGCGCTTTTTGTATTTAATTCCGATGCAATTTCTGTGTTTCATCGTCAATAAGATGGTCCAAGGGATACAGTAAACCTGAAGTATAGCATCAGAATCTAAAACTGGTCTCACAGGGAAGGTTCAAGACATAGACAGTAAGAAGAGTCAATCTTCATGAACTTAAGTATGCATTGTGCCTTTTGTATTTAATTCCGAAGCAATTTCTGTGTTTCATCGTCAATAAGACGGGTCAAAGGATAAGGTAAACCTGAAGTGAAGCATCGTAATCTAAAACTGGTCTCACAGGAAAGGTTCAAAAACGTAGAAACTAAGAACAGTCTGTCTTCTTGTACTTAAGTCAGCATTGTGCCTATTGCATTTGTTTCCTATGTAATGTCTGTGTTTCATCGTCAATAAGATTGTTAAGGGATGCGGTAAACCTGAAGTGAAGCATCGGAAACTAAAACTGGTCTCACAGGAAAAGTTCAAAAAATAGACAGTAAGAAGAGTCAGTCTTCTTGTACTGAAGTCGGCATTGTGCCTTTTGTATTGAACTCCGATGCAATTTCTGTGTTTCATCGTCTTAACACGGTCCAAGGAATACAGTATACCTAAAGTAAAGCATAGGAATCTAAAACTGGTCTAATAGGAAAGGTTCAAATCATAGAATGTAAGAAGAGTCAGCCTTCTTGTACTTAAGTTGGCAGTGTGCCATTTTGTTTATTAATTCCGATGCAATTTCTGTGTTTCATCGTCAAGACGAAAGACCAAGGGATACAGTAAATGCGCAGTGAAGCATCGGAATCTAGAACTGGTCTCACAGGAAAGGCTCAAATCGTAGACAGTAGAAGAGTCAGTCTTCCCGCACTTAATTCGGCATTGTGCCTTTTGTATTTAATTCCGATGCAATTTCTGTGTTTCGTCGTCAATAATACGGTCCAAGGGATACAGTAAACCTGAAGTGAAGCATCTGAATCTAAAAGTGGTCTCACAGGAAAGGTTCAAAACTTGGACAGTAAGAAGAGTCAGTCTTCTTGTACTTAAGGATGCATTGTGCCTTTTGCATTTAATTCCGATGCAATTTCTGTGTTTCTTCGTCTATAAGATGGTCCAAGGGATACAGTAAACCTGAAGTATAGCATCAGAATCTAAAACTGGTCTCACAGGGAAGGTTCAAGACATAGACAGTAAGAAGAGTCAGTCTTCATGAACTTAAGTATGCATTGTGCCTTTTGTATTTAATTCCGAAGCAATTTTGTGTTTCATCGTCAATAAGACGGGCCAAAGGATGAGGTAAACCTGAAGTGAAGCATCGTTATCTAAAACTGGTCCCACAGGAATGGTTCAAAAACGTAGAAACTAAGAACAGTCTGTCTTCTTGTTCTTAAGTCGGCATTGTGCCTATTGCATTTATTTCCTATGTCATATCTGTGTTCATCGTCAATAAGACGGTTAAGGGATGCAGTAAACCTGAAGTGAAGCATCGGAAACTAAAACTGGTCTCACAGAAAAAGTCAAAACATAGACAGTTAGAAGAGTCAGTCTACTTGTACTGAAGCTGGCATTGTAACTTTTGTATTTAACTCCGATGCAATTTCTGTGTTTCATCGTCTTAAGACGGTCCAAGGGATACAGTATACCTAAAGTAAAGCATCGGGATCTAAAATTGGTCTCACAGAAAAGGTTCAAACCATAGGCAGTTAGAAGAGTTAGTCTACTTGATTTTATGTCAGCATTGTGCCTTTTGTTTTAAATTGCGATGCAATTTCTGTGTTTCATAGTCAATAAGAAGGTCCAAGAGATACAGTAAACCTGAAGTGAAGCATCGGAATCTAAAACTGGTCTCACAGGAGAGGTTATAAAGTAGACAGTAAGAAGAGTCAGCCTTCTTGTACTTAAGTTGGCAGTGTGCCACTTTGTTTATTAATTCCCATGCAATTTCTGTGTTTCATCGTCAATAAGAAGGCCCAAGGGATACGGTAAACTTGAAGTGAAGCCTCGGAATCTAAAACTGGTCTCACAGGATAGGCTCATATCATAGACTATAAGAAGAGTTCGTCCTCTTGTTCGCAGGTCGGCATTGTGCATGTAGTATTTAATTCCGATGCAATTTCTGTGTTTCATCGTCAAGACGAAGGACGAAGGGATAGTGTAAATGCGTAGTGAAGCATCGGAATCTAGAACTGGTCTCACAGGAAAGGTTCAAAACACAAACAGTAAGAAGAGTCAGACTTCTTGTACCTAAGTCGACACTGTGCTTTTTGTATTTAATTACGATGCAATTTCTTTGTTTCATCGTCAATAAGATGGTCCAAGGGATACAGTAAACCTGAAGTGTAGCATCAGAATCTAAAACTGGTCTCACAGGGACGGTTCAAAGCATAGACAGTAAGAAGAGTCAGTCTACTTGTACTTAAGTCGGCATTGTGCCATTTGTACTTAATTCCTAAGCAATTTCTGTGTTTCGTCGTCAATAAGAAGGTCCAAATGATACAATAAACCTGAAGTGAAGCATCGATATCTAAAACTGGTCTCACAGGAAAGGCTAAAATCATTGAATGTAAGAAAAGTCAGTCCTCTTGTACTTAAGTCGGCCATGTGCCTTTTGTATTTAATTCCGATGCAATTTCTGTGTTACATCGTCAGTAGGTAGGACCAAATGATACAGTAAACCTGAAGTGAACCATCGGAAACTAACACTGGACTCACAGGAATGGTTCAAAACATAGACAGGAAGAAGAGTCAGTATTCTTGAACTTAAGTATGCATTGTGATTTTGTATTTAATTCCGAAGGAATTACTGTGTTTCATCGTCAATAAGACGGGCCAAAGGATAAGGTAAACCTGAAGTGAAACATCGGAATCTAAAACTGGTCTCACAGGAAAGGTTCAAAAACGTAGAAACTAAGAACAGTCAGTCTTCTTGTACTTAAGTCTGCATTGTGCCTTTTGTATTTAATTCCGATGCTATTTCTGTGTTTCATCGTCAATAAAGCGGTCCAAGGGATACAGTAAACCTGAAGTGAAGCATCGGAATCTAATTCGCGTCTCACAGGAAAGTTTCAAAACACAGACAGTAAGAAGAGTCAGACTTCTTGTACCTTAGTCGGCACTGTGCTTCTTGTATTTAATTCCGATGCAATTTCTGTGTTTCATCGTAAATAAGAAGGACCAAGGGAAACAGTAAGACTGAAGTGTAGCATCGGAATCTAAAACTGGTCTCACAGGAAAGGTTCAAGACATAGACAGTAAGAAGAGTCTGTCTACTTGTACTTAGGTCGGCATTGTGCCATTTGTATTACATTCCGAAGCAATTTCTGTGTTTTATCGTCAATAAGAAGGAACAGGGGATACAGTAAACCTGAAGTGAAGCATCGATATCTAAAACTGGTCTCACAGACAAGCTCAAATCACAGAATGTAGGAAGAGTCAGCCCTCTTGTACTTAAGTCGGCCATGTGCCTTTTGTATTTAATTCCGATGGAATTACTGTGTAACATCGTCAATAAGAAGTTCCAGGGGAAACAGTAAACCTGAAGTGAAGCATCTGAATTTTAAAAGTGGTCTCACAGGAAAGGTTCAAAACATAGACAGTAAGAAGAGTCAGTCTACTTGTACTTAAGTCGGCAGTGTGCCTTTTGTATTTAATTCCGATGCAATTTCTGTATTCCATCGTCTATAAGAAGGTCCACGGGATACAGTAAACCTAAAGTGAAGCATCAGAATCTAAATGTGGTCTCACAGGAATGGTTCAAATCATAGACAGTAAGAAGAGTCAGTCTCCTTGTACTTAAGGATGCATTGTGCCATTTGTATTTAATTTCGATGCGATTTCTGTGTTTCATCGTCAATAAGAAGGTCAAAGGGATACAGTAAACCTGAAGTGAAGCATCGGAATCTAAAACTGGTCTCACAGGAAGGGTTCAATCCATAGACAGTAGGAAGAGTCAGTCTACTTGCACTTAAGTCGGCATTGTGCCTTTTGTACTTAATTCCGAAGCAATTTCTGTGTTTCATCGTCAATAACAAGGTCCATGAGATACAGTAATCCTGAAGTGAAGCATCAATATCTAAAACTGGGCTCTCAGGAAAGGCCCAAATAATAGAAAGTAAGAAATGTCAGTCCTCTTGTACTTAAGTCAGCCATGTGCCTTTTGTATTTAATTCCGAAGCAATATCTGTGTATCATCGTCAATAAGATGGGCCAAGGGATAAGGTAAACCTGAAGTGAAGCATCGGAACCTAAAACTGGTCTCACAGGAAAGGTTCAAAAACATAGAAATTAAGAAGAGTCAGTCTTCTTGTACTTAAGTCGGCATTGTGCCTATTGCATTTAATCTATGTAATTTCTGTGTTTAATCGTCAATAAGAGGGTTAAGGGATGCAGTAAACCTGAAGTGAAGCATCGGATACTAAAACTGGTCTCAGAGGAAAAGTTCAAAAAATAGACAGTAAGAAGAGTCAGTCTTCTTGTACTGAAGTCGGCATTGTGCCTTTTGTATTTAACTCCGATGCAATTTCTGTGTTTCATCGTCTTTACACGGTCCAAGGGGTACATTATACCTAAAGTAAAGCATCGGAATATAAAACAGGTCTGACAGGAAAGGTTCAAGTCATAGAATGTAAGAAGAGTCAGTCTTCTTGTACTTATGTCGGCATTGTGTTTTTTGTATTTAATACCGATGCAATTTCTGTGTTTCATCGTCAATAAGAAGGTCCAAGTCATACAGTAAACCTGAAGTGAAGCATCAGAATCTAATACTGGTCTCACAGGAAAGGTTCAAACCATAGGCAGTAAGAAGAGTCATTCTACTTGATTTTATGTCAGCATTGTGCCTTTTGTTTTTAATTGCGATGCAATTTCTGTATTTCATCGTCAATAAGAAGGGCCAAGGCATAAGGTAAACCTGAAATGAAGCATCGGAATCTAAAACTGGTCTCACAGGAAAGGTTCAAAGACATAGAAATTAAGATGAGTGAGTCTTCTTGTACTTAAGTCGGCATTGTGCCTTTTGTATTTAACTCCGATCCAATTTCTGTGTTTCGTCGTCTTAAGACGGTCCAAGGGATACAGTATACCTAAAGTAAAGCATCGGAATCTAAAACTGGTCTCACAGGAAAGGTTCAAACCATAAGCAGTAAGTAGAGTCAGTCTAATTGATTTTATGTCAGCATTGTGCCTTTTGGTTTTAATTGCGATGCAATTTCTGTGTTTCATAGTCAATAAGAAGGTCCAAGAGATAAGGAAACATGAAGTGAAGCATCGTAATCTAAAACTGGTCTCACAGGAAAGGTTCACAGTTAGACAGAAAGAAGAGTAAGCCTTCTTGTACTTAAGTTGGCAGTGTGCCATTTTCTTTATTAATTCCGATGCAATTTCTGTGTTTCATCGTCAAGACGAAAGACCAAGGGATACAGTAAATGCGCAGTGAAGCATCGGAATCTAGAACTGGTCTCACAGGAAAGGTTTTAAAACGTAGACAGTAAGAAGAGTCAGTCTTCCCGTACTTAAGTCGGCATTGTGCTTTTTGTATTTAATTCCGATGCAATTTCTGTGTTTCATCGTCAATAATACGGTCCAAGGGATACAGTAAACCTGAAGTGAAGCATCTGAATCTAATAGTGGTCTCACAGGAAAGGTTCATAACTTGGACAGTAAGAAGAGTCAGTCTTCTTGTACTTAAGGATGCATTGTGCCTTTTGCATTTAATTCCGATGCAATTTCTGTGTTTCATCGTCTATAAGATGGTCCAAGGGATACAGTAAACATGAAGTATAGAATCAGAATCTAAAACTGCTCTCACAGGGAAGGTTCAAGACATAGACAGTAAGAAGAGTCAGTCTTCTTGAACTTAAATATGCATTGTGCCATTTGTATTTAATTCCGAAGCAATTTTTGTGTTTCATCGTCAATAAGACGGGCCAAAGGAAGAGGTAAACCTGAAGCGAAGCATCGTAATCTAAAACTGGTCCCACAGGAAAGGTTCAAAAACGTAGAAACTAAGAACAGTCTGTCTTCTTGTACTTAAAGCGGCCATGTGCCTTTTGTATTTAATTCCGATGCAATTTCTGTGTAACATCGTCGATAAGAAGTTCCAGGGGATACAGTAAACCTGAAGTGAAGCATCTGAATCTAAAAGTGGTCTCACAGGAAAGGTTCAAATCATAGACACTAAGAAGAGTCAGTCTACTTGTACTTAAGTCGGCATTGTGCCTTTTGTATTTAATTCCGCTGCAATTTCTGTGTTCCATCGTCTATAAGAAGGTCCACGGGATTCAGTAAACCTAAAGTGAAGCATCAGAATCTAAAACAGGTCTCACAGGAAAGATTCAAAACATAGACAGTAAGAAGAGTCAGTTTTCTTTCACTTAAGTCGGCATTGTGCCTTTTGTATTAAATTCCGATGCAATATCTGTGTTACGTCGTCAATGAGACGATCCAAGGGATACAGTAAAGCAGAAGTGAAGCATCTGAATCTAAAAGTGGTCTCACAGGAAAGGTTCATAACATAGACAGTAAGAAGAGTCAGTCTACTTGCACTTAAGTGGCCATGTGCCTTTTGTATTTAATTCCGATGCAATTTCTGTGTAACATCGTCAATAACAAGGTCCAAGAGATACAGTAAATCTGAAGTGAAGCATCGGAATATAAAACTGGTCTCACAGCAATGGTTCAAAACATAGAAAATACTGAGAGTTAGTCTTCTTGTACTTAAGTCGGCATTGTGCCTTTTGTATTTAATTCCGATGCAATTTCTATGTTTCATCGTCAATAAGAAGGTCCAAGTGATACAGTAACACTGAAGTGAAGCATCGGAATATAAAACTGGTCTCACAGGAAAGGTTCAAAGCATAGACAGTAAGAAGAGTCGGTATACTTGTACTTGAGTCAGCATTGAGCATTTTGTATTTAACTCCGAAGCAATTTCTGTGTTTCATCGCCAATAAGAAGGTCCAAGGGATACAGTAAAGCTGAAGTGAAGCATCGGAATCATCGGAATCTAAAACTGGTCTCATAGGAAAGGTTCAAAATATAGAGAGTAAGAAGAGTCAGTCCACTTGTACTTAAGTCGGTATCGTGTCTGTTGTATTTAATTTCGATGCAATATCTGTGTTTCATCGCCAATAAGAAGGTCCAAAGGGATACAGTAAACCTGAAGTGAAGCATCGGAATCCATAACTGGTCTCACAGGAAAGGCTCAAATCATATAATGTAAGAAGAGACAGTCCTCTTGTACTTAAGTCATCATTGTGCCTTTTGTATTTAATTCCGATGCAATTTATGTGTTTCATCGCCAATAAAAAGGTCCAAAGGGATACAGTAAATCTGAAGTGAAACATCGGAATCTAAAACTGGTCTCACAGCAAAGGCTCAATTCATAGAATGGAAGAAGAGACAGTCTTCTTGTACTTAAGTCATCATTGAGCCCTTTGTATTTAATTCCGATGCAATTTCTGTGTTTCATCGTCAATAAGAAGTTCCAAGGGATACAGTAAACCTGAAGTGAAGCATCGGACTCTAAAACTGGTCTCACAGGAACCGTTCAAAACATAGACAGTAAGAACAGTCAGTCTTCTTGTACTTAAGCCGGCATAGTGCCTTTTGTATTTAATTCCGATGCAACTTCTGTGTTTCATCGTCAATAAGACGGTCCGAGGGATACAGTTACCCTGAAGTGAATTATCGGAATCTAAAACTGGTCTCACTGGAAACGTTCAAAACATAGACAGTAAGAAGAGCAAGTCCTATTGTACTTAAGTCAGCATTGTGTCTTTTGTATTTAATTCCGATGCAATTTCTGTTTTTCATCGTCAATAAGAATGTCCAAGGGATTCAGTAAACCAGAAGTGAAGCATCGATTTCTAAAATTGGTCTCACAGGAAAGTCTCAAATCATTTAAAGTAAGAAGAGTCAGTCCTCTTGTACTTAAGTCAGTATTGTGTCTTTTGTATTTAATTCCGATGCAATTTCTGTTTTTCATCGTCAATAAGAATGTCCAAGGGATTCAGTAAACCTGAAGTGAAGCATCGATATCTAAAACTGGTCTTACAGGAAAGGCTCCAATCATTGAATGTAAGAAGAGTTAGACCTCTTTTACTTAAGTCGCCATTTTGCCTTTTGTGCTTAATTCCGAAGCAATATCTGTGTTTCATCGGGAATAAGAACGTCCAAGGGATACAGTAAACCTGAAGTGAAGCATGAGAATCTAAAACTGGTCTCACATTAAAGGTTCAAACATAGACAGTAAGAACAGACAGTCTTCTTGTACTTAAGTCGGCATTGTGCCTTTTGTATTTATTTCCGATGCGATATCTGTGTTTCATCGTCAACAAGAAGGTCCAAGGGATACAGTAAACCTGAAGTGAAGCATCGGAGTCTAAAACTGGTCTCACATTAAAGGTTCAAACATAGACAGTAAGAACAGTCAGTCTTATTGTACTTATGGCGGCCTTGTGCCTTTTGTATTTATTTCCGATGCAATTTATGTGTTTCACCGTCAACAAGAAGGTCCGAGGGATACAGTAAACCAGAAAGGAAGCATCGATATCTAAAACTGGTCCCACAGGAAAGTCTCAATTCATAGAATGTAAAATGAGGCAGTCCACTTGTACTTCAGTCGGCATTGTGCCTTTTTATTTAATTCCGATGCAATTACTGTGTTTCATCGTGTATAAGGAGGTCCAATTGATACAGAAAACCTAAAGTAAAGCATCAGAATCAAAAAGTGGTCTCACAGGAAAGGTTCAAAACATAGACAGTAAGAAGAGTCAGTCTTCTTGTACTTAAGGATGCATTGTGCCATTCGTTTTTAATTCCGATGCAATTTCTGTGTTTCATCGTCAATAACAAGGTCCAAGGGATACAGTAAATCTGAAGTGAAGCATCGGAATATAAAACTGGTCTCACAGGAATTGTTCAAACCATAGAAAGTAAAGAGAGTCAGTCTTCTTGTACTTAAGCCGGCATAGTGCCTTTTGTATTTAATTCCGATGCAACAACTGTGTTTCATCGTCAATAAGACAGTCCAAGGGATACAGTTATCCTGAAGTGAATTATCGGATTATAAAACTGGTCTCACTGGAAAGGTTCAAAACATAGACAGTAAGAAAAGCCAGTCCTATTGTACATCAGTCAGCATTGTGCCCTTTGTATTTAATTCCGATGCAATTTCTGTGTTTCATCGTCAACAAGAATGTCCAAGGGATACACTAAACCAGAAAGGAAGCATCGATATCTAAAACTGGTCCCACAGGAAGGTCTCAAATCATAGAATGTAAAATGGGGCAGTCCACTTGTACTTCAGTCGGCAATGTGCCTTTTGAATTTAATTCCGATGCAATTTCAGTGTTTCATCGTCATTAAGAAGGTCCAAAGAATTCAGGAAACCTGAAGTGAAACACCGATAACTAAAATTGGTCTCACAGGATAGGTTCAAAGCATAGACAGTGAGAAGAGTCAATCTACATTTACTTGAGTCGGCATTGCGCCTTTTGTATTTAATTCCGATTCAATTTCTGTGTTTCATAGTCAATAACCAGGTCCAAGAGATACAGTAAATCTGAAGTGAAGCATCGGAATATAAAACTGGTCTCACAGTAATGGTTCAAAACATAGAAAGTACTGAGAGTCAGTCTTCTTGTACTTAAGTCGGCATTGTGCCTTTTGTATTTAATTCCGATGTAATTTCTGTGTTTCATCGCCAATAAGAAGGTCCATGGGATACAGTAAACTAGAAGTGAAGCATCGGAATCTAAACCTGGTCTCAAAGGTGAGGTTCAAAATATATAGAGTAAGAAGAGTCAGTCTACTTGTTCTTAAGTCGGCATTGTGCCTTTTGTAATAAATTTCGATGCAATTTCTGTGTTTCATCGTCTATAATAAGGTCCAAGATATACAGTAAACCTGATGTGAGGCATCGGAATCTAAAACTGGTCTCACAGGAAAGGCTCAAATCATAGAATGTAAGAAGAGACAATCCTCTCGTACTTAAGTTGGCATTGTGCCTTTTGTATTTAATACCATTGCAATTTCTGTGTTTCATGGTCAATAAGAAGTTCCAAGGGATACAGTAAACCTGAAGTGAAGCATCGGACTCTTAAACTGATCTCACAGGAACGGTTAAAAACATAGACAGTAAGAACAGTCAGTCTTCTTGTACTTAACCCAGCATAGTGCCTTTTGAATTTACTTCCGATGCAACTTCAGTGTTACATCGTCAATAAGACGGTCCATGGGATACAGTTACCCGGAGGTGAATTATCGGAATCTAAAGCTGGTCTCACAGGAAAGGTTCAAAACATAGACAGTAAGAAGAGCCAGTCGTATTGTACTTAAATCAGCTTTGTGCCTTTTGTATTTAATTCCGACGCAATTTCTGTGTTTCGTCGTCAATAAGAGGGTCCAAGGGATACAGTAAACATGAAGTGAAGCATCGGAGTCTAAAACTGGTCTCACATTAAAGGTTCATACATAGACAGTAAGAACAGTCAGTCTTATTGTACTTATGGCGGCATTGTGCCTTTTGTATTTATTTCCGATGCAATTTATGTGTTTCACCGTCAACAAGAAGGTCAAAGGGATACACTAAACCAGAAAGGAAGCATCGATATCTAAAACTGGTCCCACAGGAAAGTCACAATTCATTGAATGTAAAATGAGGCAGTCCACTTGCACTTCAGTCGGCATTGTGCCTTATTATTTAATTCCGATGCAATTTCTGTGTTTCATCGTGTATAAGGAGGTCCAATTGATACAGAAAACCTAAAGTAAAGCATCAGAATCTAAACCTGGTCTCACAGGAAAGGTGCAAAACATAGACAGTAAGAAGAGTCAGTCTTTTTCTACTTAAGTCGGCATTGTGCGTTTTGTATTAAATTCCGATGCAATTTCTGTGTTGCATCGTCAATAAGACGGTCCAATGGATACAGTAAACCTGAAGTGAAGCATCAGAATCTAAAAGTGGTCTCACAGGAAAGGTTCAAAACATAGACTGTAAGAAGACTCAGTCATCTTGTACTTAAGGATGCATTTTGCCTTTTGTGTTTAATTTCGGTGCAATTTCTGTGTTTCATCGTCAATAACAAGGTCCAAGGGATACAGTAAACCTGAAGTGAAGAATCGGAAACTAAAACTGGTCTCACAGGAAAGGTTCAAAACATAGACAGTAAGAAGAGTCAGTCTACTTGCACTTAAGAGGCCATGTGCCTTTTGTATTTAATTCCGATGCAATTTCTGTGTAACATCGTCAATAAGAAGGTCCAAGGGATACAGTAAACCTGAAGTGACGCAGCGATATCTAAAACTGGTCTCACAGGAAAGGCTCAAATAATAGAATGTAAGAAGAGTCAGTCCTCTCGTACTTAAGCCGGCATTGTGCCATTCGTTTTTAATTCCGATGCAATTTCTGTGTTTCATCGTCAATAACAAGGTGCAAGGGATACAGTAAATGTGAAGTGAAGCATCGGAATATAAAACTGGTCTCACAGAAATTGTTCAAACCATAGAAAGTAAAGAGAGTCAGTCTTGTTGTACTTAAGTCGGCATTGTGCCTTTTGTATTAAACTCCGATGCAATTTCTGTGTTTCATCGTCAATAAGAGTGTCCAAGTGATACAGTAATCCTGAAGTGAAGCATCGGAATATAAAACTGGTCTCACAGGAAAGGTTCAAAGCATAGACAGTAAGCAGAGTCAGTCTACTTGTACTTGAGTCGGGATTGTGACTTTTGTATTTAATTCCGATGCAATTTCTGTGTTTCATCGCCAATAAGAAGGTCCAAGGGATACAGTAAAGCTGAAGTGAAGCATCGGAATCTAAAACTGGTCTCATAGGAGAGGTTCAAAATATAGAGAGTAAGAAGAGTCAGTCTACCTGTAGTTAAGTCGGTATCGTGTCTGTTGTATTTAATTTCGATGCAATATCTGTGTTTCATCGTCAATAAGGAGGTCCAAGGGATACAGTAAAACTGAAGTGATGCATCGGATTCGAAAACCGGTCTCACATTAGAGGTTCAAATCATAGCCAGTAAGAAGAGTCAGTCTTCATGTACTTAAGTCGGCATTGTGCCTTTTATATTTAAATCCGTTGCAATTTCTGTGTTTCATCGCCAATAAGAAGGTCCAAAGGGATACAGTAAACCTGAAGTGATGCATCAGAATCTAAAACTGGTCTCACAGGAAAGGCTCAAATCATAGAATGTAAGAAGAGACAGTCCTCTTGTTCTTAAGTCATCATTGTGCCTTTTGTTTTTAATTCCGATGTAAATTCTGTGTTTCATCGTCAATAAGAAGTTCCAAGGGATACAGTAAACCTGAAGTGAAGCATCGGACTCTAAAACTGGTCTCACAGGAACGGTTCAAAACATAGACAGTAAGAAGAGTCAGTCTTCTTGTACTTAGGCCGGCATAGTGCCTTTTGTATTTAATTCCGATGCAACTTCTGTGTTTCATCGTCAATAAGACGGTACAAGGGATACAGTTATCCTGAAGTGAATTATCGGAATATTAAAATGGTTTCACTGGAAAGGTTCAAAACATAGACAGTAAGAAGAGCCAGTCCTATTGTACATAAGTCAGCATTGTGCCCTTTGTATTTATTTCCGATGCGATATCTGTGTTTCATCGTCAACAAGAAGGTCCAAGGGATACAGTAAACCAGAAAGGAAGCATCGATATCTAAAACTGGTCCCACAGGAAAGTCACAAATCATAGAATGTAAAGTGAGGCAGTCCACTTGTACTTCAGTCGGCAATGTGCCTTTTGTATTTAATTCCGATGCAATTTCAGTGTTTCATCGTCATTAAGAAGGTCCAAAGAATTCAGGAAACCTGAAGTGAAACACCGATAACCTAAACTGGTCTCACAGGATAGGTTCAAAGCATAGACAGTGAGAAGAGTCAATTTTCTTGTACTTGAGTCGGCATTGTGCCTTTTGTATTTAATTCCGATGCAATTTCTGTGTTTCATCGTCAATAACAAGGACCAAGAGATACAGTAAATCTGAAGTGAAGCATCGGAATATAAAACTGGTCTCACAGAAATGGTTCAAAACATAGAAAGTACTGAGAGTCGGTCTTCTTGTACTTAAGTCGGCATTGTGCCTTTTGTATTTAATTCCGATGCAATTTCTGTGTTTCATCGTCAATAAGAAGGTCCAAGTGATACAGTAACCCTGAAGTGAAGCATCGGAATATAAAACTGGTCTCACAGGAAAGGTTCAAAGCATAGACAGTAAGAAGAGTCGGTCTACTTGTACTTGAGTCGGCATTGTGCCTTTTGTACTTAACTCCGAAGCAATTTCTGTGTTTCATCGCCAATAAGAAGGTCCATGGGATACAGTAAAGCTGAAGAGAAGCATCGGAATCTAAAACTGGTCTCATAGGAAAGGTTCAAAATATAGAGAGTAAGAAGAGTCAGTCTACTTGTACTTAAGTCGGTATCGTGTCTGTTGTATATATAATTTCGATGCAATATCTGTGTTTCATCGTCAATAAGGAGGTCCAAAGGATACAGTACAACTGAAGTGAAGCATCGGAATCGAAAACTGCTCTCACATAAGAGGTTCAAATCATAGGCGGTAAGAAGAGTCAGTGTTCATGTACATAAGTCGGCATTGTGCCTTTAATATTTAAATCCGTTCTAATTTCTGTGTTTCATCGCCAATAAGAAGGTCCAAAGGGATACAGTAAACCTGCAGTGAAACATCGGAATCTAAAACTGGTCTCACAGGAAAGGCTCAAATCATAGAATGTAAGAAGAGACAGTCCTCTTGTACTTAAGTCATCATTGTGCTTTTTGTATTTAATTCCGATGCAATTTCTGTGTTGCATTGTCAATAAGAAGTTCCAAGGGATACAGTAAACCTGAAGTGAAGCATCGGACTCTAAAACTGGTCTCACAGGAACGATTCGAAACATAGACTGTAAGAAGAGCCAGTCCTATTGTACTTAAGTCAGCATTGTGCCTTCTGTATTTTATTCCGATGCAATTTCTGTTTTTCATCGTCAATAAGAATATCCAAGGGATTCAGTAAACCAGAAGTGAAGCATCGATTTCTAAAATTGGTCTCAAAGGACAGTCTCAAATCATATAAAGTAAGAAGAGTCAGTCCTATTGTACTTAAGTCGGCATTGTGCCTTTTGTACTTAATTCCGATGCAGTCTCTGTGTTTCATCGTCAGTAAGAAGGTCCAAGTGATACAGTAAACCTGAAGTGAAGCATCGATATCTAAAACTGGTCTTACAGGAAAGGCTCAAATCATTGAATGTAAGAGGAGTTAGACCTCTTTTACTTAAGTCGCCATTCTGCCTTTTGTGCTTAATTCCGATGCAATTTCTGTGTTTCATCGTCAATAAGAAGGTCCAAGGGATACAGTAAACCTGAAGTGAAGCATCGGAATCCAAAACTGGTCACACAGAAAAGGTTCAAAACATAGACATTAAGAGGAGTCAGTCTACTTGTACTTAAGTCGGCAATGTGCCTTTTGTAATTAATTCCGATGGAATTTCTGTGTTTCGTCGCCAATAAGAAGGTCCAAGGGATACAGTAAACCTGAAGTGAAGCATGGGAATCTAAAACTGGTCTCACATTATAGGTTCAAACATAGACAGTAAGAACAGACAGTCTTCTTGTTCTTATGTCGGCATTGTGCCTTTTGTATTTATTTCCGATGCGATATCTGTGTTTCATCGTCAACAAGAAGGTCCAAGGGATACAGTAAACCAGGAAGGAAACATCGATATCTAAAACTGGTCCCACAGGAAAGTCTCAAATCATAGAATGTAATATGAGGCAGTCCACTTGTACTTCAGTCGGCATTGTGCCTATTGTAATTAATTCCAATGCAATTTCAGGGTTTTATCGTCAATAAGAAGGTCCAAGGGATACAGGAAACCTGAAGTGAAACATCGATATCTAAAACTGGTCTCACAGGAAAGGATCAAAACATAGAAAGTAAGAAGAGTCAGTCTCCTTGTACCTAAGTCGGCATTGTGCCTTTTGTATTTAATTCCGATGCAATTTCTGCGTTTCATCGTCAATTAGATGGTCCAAGTGATACAGTAAGCCTGAAGTGAAGCATCGGAATATAAAACTGGTCTCACAGGAAAGGTTCAAATCATAGACAGTAGGAAGAGTCAGTCTTCATGTACTTACGTCGGCATTGTGCCTGTTGTATTTAGCTCCAATGCAATTTCTGTGTTTCATCGTCAATAAGACGGTCCAAGTGATACAGTAAGCCTGAAGTGGTGCATCGGAATCTAAAACGGGTCTCACAGGAATGGTTCAAAATAGAGACTGTAAGAAGAGTCAGTTTACTTGTCCTTAAGTCGGCATTGTGCCTTTTGTATTTAATTCCGATGCAATTTCTGTGTTTCATCGCCAATAAGAAGGTCCAAGGGATACAGTAAAGCTGAAGTGAAGCATCGGAATCTAAAACTGGTCTCATAGGAGATGTTCAAAATATAGAGAGTAAGAAGAGTCAGTTTACCTGTAGTTAAGTCGGTATCGTGTCTGTTGTATTTAATTTCGATGCAATATTTGAGTTTCATCGTCAATAAGGACGTCCAAGGGATACAGTAAAACTGAAGTGATGCATCGGATTCGAAAACCGGTCTCACATTAGAGGTTCAAATCTTAGCCAGTAAGAAGAGTCAGTCTTCATGTACTTAAGTCGGCATTGTGCCTTTTATATTTAAATCCGTTGCAATTTCTGTGTTTCATCGCCAATAAGAAGGTCCAAAGGGATACAGTAAACCTGAAGTGATGCATCAGAATCTAAAACTGGTCTCACAGGAAAGGCTCAAATCATAGAATGTAAGAAGAGACAGTCCTCTTGTTCTAAAGTCATCATTGTGCCTTTTGTTTTTAATTCCGATGTAAATTCTGTGTTTCATCGTCAATAAGAAGTTCCAAGGTATACAGTAAACCTGAAGTGAAGCATCGGACTCTAAAACTGGTCTCGCAGGAACGGTTCAAAACATAGACAGTAAGAAGAGTCAGTCTTCTTGTACTTAGGCCGGCATAGTGCCTTTTGTATTTAATTCCGATGCAACTTCTGTGTTTCATCGTCAATAAGACGGTCCAAGGGATACAGTTATCCTGAAGTGAATTATCGGAATATAAAACTGGTTTCACTGGAAAGGTTCAAAACATAGACAGTAAGAAGAGCCAGTCCTATTGTACATAAGTCAGCATTGTGCCCTTTGTATTTATTTCCGATGCAATTTCTGTGTTTCATCGTCAATAAGAATGTCCAAGGGATTCAGTAAACCAGAAGTGAAGCATCGGAATCCGAAACTGGTCTCACAGAAAAGGATCAAAACATAGACAGTAAGAGGAGTCAGTCTTCTTGTACTTAAGTCGGCAATGTGTCTTTTGTATTTAATTCCGATGCAGTTTCTGTGTTTCATCGTCAGTAAGAAGGTACAAGGGATTCAGGAAACCTGAAGTGAAACACCGATAACTAAAACTGGTCTTACAGAAAAAGGCTCAAACCATTGAATGTAAGAAGAGTTAGACCTCTTTACTTAAGTCGCCATTCTGCCTTTTGTGCTTAATTCCGATGCAATTTCTGTGTTTCATCGTCAATAAGAAGGTCCAACGGATACAGTAAACCTGAAGTGAAGCATGGGAATCTAAAACTGGTCTCACATTAAAGGCTCAAACATAGACAGTAAGAACACACAGTCTTCTTGTACTTATGTCGGCATTGTGCCTTTTGTATTTATTTCCGATGCGATATCTGTGTTTCATCGTCAACAAGAAGGTCCAAGGGATACAGTAAACCAGAAAGGAAGCATCGATATCTAAAACTGGTCCCACAGGAAAGTCTCAAATCATAGAATGTAAAGTGAGGCAGTGCACTTGTACTTCAGTCGGTTTTGTGCCTTTTGTATTTAATTCCGATGCAATTTCAGTGTTTCATCGTCATTAAGAAGGTCCAAAGAATTCAGGAAACCTGAAGTGAAACACCGATAACTAAAACTGGTCTCACAGGATAGGTTCAAAGCATAGACAGTGAGGAGAGTCAATTTTCTTGTACTTGAGTCGGCATTGTGCCTTTTGTATTTAATTCCGATGCAATTTCTGTGTTTCATCGTCAATAACAAGGACCAAGAGATACAGTAAATCTGAAGTGAAGCATCGGAATATAAAACTGGTCTCACAGAAATGGTTCAAAACATAGAAAGTACTGAGAGTCGGTCTTCTTGTACTTAAGTCGGCATTGTGCCTTTTGTATTTAATTCCGATGCAATTTCTGTGTTTCATCGTCAATAAGAAGGTCCAAGTGATACAGAAACCCTGAAGTGAAGCATCGGAATATAAAACTGGTCTCACAGGAAAGGTTCAAAGCATAGACAGTAAGAAGAGTCGGTCTACTTGTACTTGAGTCGGCATTGTGCCTTTTGTATTTAACTCCGAAGCAATTTCTGTGTTTCATCGCCAATAAGAAGGTCCAAGGGATACAGTAAAGCTGAAGAGAAGCATCGGAATCTAAAACTGGTCTCAAAGGAAAGGTTCAAAATATAGAGAGTAAGAAGAGTCAGTCTACTTGTACTTAAGTCGGTATCGTGTTTGTTGTATATAATTTCGATGCAATATCTGTGTTTCATCGTCAATAAGGAGGTCCAAAGGATACAGTACAACTGAAGTGAAGCATCGGAATCGAAAACTGCTCTCACATAAGAGGTTCAAATCATAGACAGTAAGAAGAGTCAGTGTTCATGTACTTAAGTCGGCATTGTGCCTTTAATATTTAAATCCGTTGCAATTTCTGTGTTTCATCGCCAATAAGAAGGTCCAAAGGGATACAGTAAACCTGCAGTGAAACATCGGAATCTAAAACTGGTCTCACAGGAAAGGCTCAAATCATAGAATGTAAGAAGAGACAGTCCTCTGGTACTTAAGTCATCATTGTGCTTTTTGTATTTAATTCCGATGCAATTCCTGTGTTTCATTGTCAATAAGAAGTTCCAAGGGATACAGTAAACCTGAAGTGAAGCATCGGACTCTAAAACTGGTCTCACAGGAACGATTCGAAACATAGACTGTAAGAAGAGCCAGTCCTATTGTACTTAAGTCAGCATTGTGCCTTCTGTATTTTATTCCGATGCAATTTCTGTTTTTCATCGTCAATAAGAATATCCAAGGGATTCAGTAAACCAGAAGTGAAGCATCGATTTCTAAAATTGGTCTCAAAGGACAGTCTCAAATCATATTAAGTAAGAAGAGTCAGTCCTATTGTACTTAAGTCGGCATTGTGCCTTTTGTACTTAATTCCGATGCAGTCTCTGTGTTTCATCGTCAGTAAGAAGGTCCAAGTGATACAGTAAACCTGAAGTGAAGCATCGATATCTAAAACTGGTCTTACAGGAAAGGCTCAAATCATTGAATGTAAGAGGAGTTAGACCTCTTTTACTTAAGTCGCCATTCTGCCTTTTGTGCTTAATTCCGATGCAATTTCTGTGTTTCATCGTCAATAAGAAGGTCCAAGGGATACAGTAAACCTGAAGTGAAGCATCGGAATCCAAAACTGGTCACACAGAAAAGGTTCAAAAAATAGACATTAAGAGGAGTCAGTCTACTTGTACTTAAGTCGGCAATGTGCCTTTTGTAATTAATTCCGATGGAATTTCTGTGTTTCGTCGTCAATAAGAAGGTCCAAGGGATACAGTAAACCTGAAGTGAAGCATGGGAATCCAAAACTGGTCTCACATTATAGGTTTTAACATAGACAGTAAGAACAGACAGTCTTCTTGTTCTTATGTCGGCATTGTGCCTTTTGTATTTATTTCCGATGCGATATCTGTGTTTCATCGTCAACAAGAAGGTCCAAGGGATACAGTAAACCAGGAAGGAAACATCGATATCTAAAACTGGTCCCACAGGAAAGTCTCAAATCATAGAATGTAATATGAGGCAGTCCACTTGTACTTCAGTCGGCATTGTGCCTATTGTAATTAATTCCAATGCAATTTCAGGGTTTCATCGTCAATAAGAAGGTCCAAGGGATACAGGAAACCTGAAGTGAAACATCGATATCTAAAACTGGTCTCACAGGAAAGGATCAAAACATAGAAAGTAAGATGAGTCAGTCTCCTTGTACCTAAGTCGGCATTGTGCCTTTTGTATTTAATTCCGATGCAATTTCTGCGTTTCATCGTCAATTAGATGGTCCAAGTGATACAGTAAGCCTGAAGTGAAGCATCGGAATATAAAACTGGTCTCACAGGAAAGGTTCAAATCATAGACAGTATAAAGAGTCAGTCTTCATGTACTTACGTCGGCATTGTGCCTGTTGTATTTAGCTCCGATGCAATTTCTGTGTTTCATCGTCAATAAGACGGTCCAAGTGATACAGTAAGCCTGAAGTGGTGCATCGGAATCTAAAACGGGTCTCACAGGAATGGTTCAAAATATAGACTGTAAGAAGAGTCAGTTTACTTGTCCTTAAGTCGGCATTGTGCCTTTTGTATTTGATTTCGATGCAATTTCTGTGTTTCATCGTCAATTAGACGGTCCAAGGGATACAGTAAGCTTGAAGTAAAGCTTTGGAATATAAAACTGGTATCACAGGAATGGTTCAAAACATAGGAAGTAAGGAGAGTCAGTCTTCTTGTACTTAAGTCGGCATTGTGCCTTTTGTATTTAATTCCGATGTAATTTCTGTGTTTCATCGCCAATAAGAAGGTCCATGGGATACAGTAAACTAGAAGTGAAGCATCGGAATCTAAACCTGGTCTCAAAGGTGAGGTTCAAAATATATAGAGTAAGAAGAGTCAGTCTACTTGTTCTTAAGTCGGCATTGTGCCTTTTGTATTAAATTTCGATACAATTTCTGTGTTTCATCGTCTATAATAAGGTTTAAGATATACAGTAAACCTGATGTGAGGCATCGGAATCTAAAACTGGTCTCACAGGAAAGGCTCAAATCATAGAAAGTAAGAAGAGACAATCCTCTTGTACTTAAGTTGGCATTGTGCCTTTTGAATTTAATACCATTGCAATTTCTGTGTTTCGTGGTCAATAACAAGTTCCAAGGGATACAGTAAACCTGAAGTGAAGCATCGGACTCTTAAACTGGTCTCACAGGAACGGTTAAAACATAGACAGTAAGAACAGTCAGTCTTCTTGTACTTAACCCGGCATAGTGCCTTTTGAATTTAATTCCGATGCAACTTCAGTGTTACATCGTCAATAAGACGGTCCATGGGATACAGTTACCCGGAGGTGAATTATCGGAATCTAAAGCTGGTCTCACAGGAAAGGTTCAAAGCATAGACAGTAAGAAGAGCCAGTCGTATTGTACTTAAATCAGCTTTGTGCCTTTTGTATTTAATTCCGACGCAATTTCTGTGTTTCGTCGTCAATAAGAGGGTCCAAGGGATACAGTAAACATGAAGTGAAGCATCGGAGTCTAAAACTGGTCTCACATTAAAGGTTCAAACATAGACAGTAAGAACAGTCAGTCTTATTGTACTTATGGCGGCATTGTGCCTTTTGTATTTATTTCCGATGCAATTTATGTGTTTCACCGTCAACAAGAAGGTCAAAGGGATACAGTAAACAAGAAAGGAAGCATCGATATCTAAAACTGGTCCCACAGGAAAGTCTCAATTCATAGAATGTAAAATGAGGCAGTCCACTTGTACTTCAGTCGGCATTGTGCCTTTTTATTTAATTCCGATGCAATTTCTGTGTTTCATCGTGTATAAGGAGGTCCAATTGATACAGAAAACCTAAAGTAAAGCATCAGAATCTAAAACTGGTCTCACAGGAAAGGTGCAAAACATAGACAGTAAGAAGAGTCAGTCTTTTTCTACTTAAGTCGGCATTGTGCGTTTTGTATTAAATTCCGATGCAATTTCTGTGTTTCATCGTCAATAAGACGGTCCAATGGATACAGTAAACCTGAAGTGAAGCATCTGAATCTAAAAGTGGTCTCACAGGAAAGGTTCAAAACATAGACAGTAAGAAGAGTCAGTCTTCTTGTACTTAAGGATGCATTTTGCCTTTTGTGTTTAATTTCGGTGCAATTTCTGTGTTTCATCGTCAATAACAAGGTCCAAGGGATACAGTAAACCTGCAGTGAAGAATCGGAAACTAAAACTGGTCTCACAGGAAAGGTTCAAAACATAGACAGTAAGAAGAGTCAGTCTACTTGCACTTAAGAGGCCATGTGCCTTTTGTATTTAATTCCGATGCAATTTCTGTGTAACATCGTCAATAAGAAGGTCCAAGGGATACAGTAAACCTGAAGTGACGCAGCGATATTTAAAACTGGTCTCACACGAAAGGCTCAAATAATAGAATGTAAGAAGAGTCAGTCCTCTTGTACTTAAGCCGGCATTGTGCCATTCGTTTTTAATTCCGATGCAATTTCTGTGTATCATCGTCAATAACAAGGTTGAAGGGATACAGTAAATCTGAAGTGAAGCATCGGAATATAAAACTGGTCTCACAGGAATTGTTCAAACCATAGAAAGTAAAGAGAGTCAGTCTTCTTGTACTTAAGTCGGCATTGTGCCTTTTGTATTTAATTCCGATGCAATTTCTGTGTTTCATCGTCAATAAGAGGGTCCAAGTGATACAGTAACCCTGAAGTGAAGCATCAGAATATAAAACTGGTTTCACAGGAAAGGTTCAAAGCATACACAGTAAGCAGAGTCAGTCTACTTGTACTTGAGTGGGCATTGTGACTTTTGTATTTAATTCCGATGCAATTTATGTGTTTCATCGCCAATAAGAAGGTCCAAGGGATACAGTAAAGCTGAAGGGAAGCATCGGAATCTAAAACTGGTCTCACAGGAAAGGTTCAAAATATAAAGAGTAAGAAGAGTCAGTCTACCTGTAGTTAAGTCGGTATCGTGTGTGTTGTATTTAATTTCGATGCAATATCTGTGTTTCATCGTCAATAAAGAGGACCAAGGGATACAGTAAAACTGAAGTGAAGCATCGGATTCGAAAACCGGTCTCACATTAGAGGTTCAAATCATAGACAGTAAGAAGAGTCAGTCTTCTTGTACTTAAGCCGGCATAGTCCCTTTTGTATTTAATTCCGATGCAACCTCTGTGTTTCATCGTCAATAAGACGGTCCAAGTGATACAGTTATCCTGAAGTGAATTATCGGAATATAAAACTGGTTTCACTAGAAAGGTTCAAAACATAGACAGTAAGAAGAGCCAGTCCTATTGTACATAAGTCAGCATTGTGCCCTTTGTATTTATTTCCGATGCAATTTCTGTGTTTCATCGTCAATAACAATGTCCAAGGGATTCAGTAAACCAGAGGTGAAACATCGGAATCCAAAACTGGTCTCACAGAAAAGGATCACAACATAGACAGTAAGAGGAGTGAGTCTTCTTGTACTTAAGTCGGCAATGTGTCTCTTGTATTTAATTCCGATGCAGTTTCTGTGTTTCATCGTCAGTAAGAAGGTCCAAGGGATTCAGGAAACCTGAAGTGAAACACCGATAACTAAAACTGGTCATACAGAAATAGGCTCAAATCATTGAATGTAGGAAGAGTTAGACCTCTTTACTTAAGTCGCCATTCTGCCTTTTGTGCTTAATTCCGATGCAATTTCTGTGTTTCATCGTCAATAAGAAGGTCCAAGGGATACAGTAAACCTGAAGTGAAGCATCGGTATCCAAAACTGGTCTCACAGAAAAGGCTCAAAACATAGACAGTAAGAGGTGTCAGTCTTCCTGTACTTAAGTCGGCAATGTGCCTTTTGTATCTAATTCCGATGCAATTTCTGTGTTTCGTCGTCAATAAGAAGGTCCAACGGATACAGTAAACCTGAAGTGAAGCAGGTGAATCTAAAACTGGTCTCACATTAAAGGCTCAAACATAGACAGTAAGAACAGACAGTCTTCTTGTACTTATGTCGGCATTGTGCCTTTTGTATTTATTTCCGATGCGATATCTGTGTTTCATCGTCAACAAGAAGGTCCAAGGGATACAGTAAACCAGAAAGGAAGCATCGATATCTAAAACTGGTCCCACAGGAAAGTCTCAAATCATAGAATGTAAAGTGAGGCAGTGCACTTGTACTTCAGTCGGCTTTGTGCCTTTTGTATTTAATTCCGATGCAATATCAGTGTTTCATCGTCATTAAGAAGGTCCAAAGAATTCAGGAAACCTGAAGTGAAACACCGATAACTAAAACTGGTCTCACAGGATAGGTTCAAAGCATAGACAGTGAGAAGAGTCAATTTCCTTGTACTTGAGTCGGCATTGTGCCTTTTGTATTTAATTCCGATGCAATTTCTGTGTTTCATCGTCAATAACAAGGACCAAGAGATACAGTAAATCTGAAGTGAAGCATCGGAATATAAAACTGGTCTCACAGGAATGGTTCAAAGCATAGAAAGTACTGAGAGTCGGTCTTCTTGTACTTAAGTCGGCATTGTGCCTTTTGTATTTAATTCCGATGCAATTTCTGTGTTTCATCGTCAATAAGAAGGTCCAAGTGATACAGTTACCCTGAAGTGAAGCATCGGAACATAAAACTGGTCTCACAGGAAAGGTTCAAAGCATAGACAGTCAGAAGAGTCGGTCTACTTGTACTTGAGTCGACATTGTGCCTTTTGTATTTAACTCCGAAGCAATTTCTGTGTTTCATCGCCAATAAGAAGGTCCAAAGGGATACAGTAAACCTGAAGTGAAACATCGGAATCTATAACTGGTCACACAGGAAAGGCTCAAATGATAGAATGTAAGAAGAGACAGTCCTCTTGCACTTAAGTCATCATTGTGCCTTTTGTATTTAATTCCGATGCAATTTCTGTGTTTCATCGTCAATAAGAAGTACTATGGGATACAGTAAACCTGAAGTGAAGCATCGGACTCTAAAACTGGTCTCACAGGAACGGTTCAAAGCGTAGACTGTAAGAAGATTCAGTCTTCTTGTACTTATTCCGGCATAGTGCCTTTTGTATTTAATTCCGATGCAACTTCTGTGTTTCATCGTCAATAAGACGGTCCAAGGGATACAGTTACCCTGAAGTGAATTATCGGAATCTAAAACTGGTCTCACTGGAAAGGTTCAAAACATAGACAGTAAGAAGAGCCAGTCCTATTCTACTTAAGTGAGCATTGTGCCTTTTGTATTTAATTCCGATGCAATTCCTGTGTTTCGTCGTCAATAAGAAGGTCCAAGGGATACAGTAAACCTGAAGTGAAACACCGATAACTAAAACTGGTCTCACAGGATAGGTTCAAAACATAGACTGTAAGAAGAGTCAGTCTACTTGTACTTAAGTCGGTATCGTGTCTGTTGTATGTAATTTCGATGCAATATCTGTGTTACATCGTCAATAAGGAGGTCCAAGGGATACAGTACAACTGAAGTGAAGCATCGGAATCGAAAACTGGACTCACAGGAATGGTTCAAAACATAGAAAGTAAGGAGAGTGAGTCTTCTTGTACTTAAGTCGGCATTGTGCCTTTTGTATTTAATTCCGATGCAATTTCTGTGTTTCATCGCCAATAAGAAGGTCCAAGGGATACAGTAAAGCTGAAGAGAAGCATCGGAATCTAAAACTGGTCTCACAGGAAAGGTTCAAAATATAGAGAGTAAGAAGAGTCAGTCTACTTGTACTTAAGTCGGTATCGTGTCTGTTGTATATAATTTCGATGCAATATCTGTGTTTCATTGTCAATAAGAAGTTCCAAGGGATACAGTAAACCTGAAGTGAAGCATCGGACTCTAAAACTGGTCTCACAGGAACGAATCGAAACATAGACTGTAAGAAGAGCCAGTCCTATTGTACTTAAGTCAGCATTGTGCCTTTTGTATTTAATTACGATGCAATTTCTGTTTTTCATCGTCAATAAGAATATCCAAGGGATTCAGTAAACCAGAAGTGAAGCATCGATTTCTAAAATTGGTCTCAATGGACAGTCTCAAATCATATAAAGTAAGAAGAGTCAGTCCTATTGTACTTAAGTCGGCATTGTGCCTTTTGTACTTAATTCCGATGCAGTCTCTGTGTTTCATCGTCAGTAAGAAGGTCCAAGGGATACAGTAAACCTGAAGTGAAGCATCGGAATCCAAAACTGGTCACACAGAAAAGGTTCAAAACATAGACATTAAGAGGAGTCAGTCTACTTGTACTTAAGTCGGCAATGTGCCTTTTGTAATTAATTCCGATGGAATTTCTGTGTTTCGTCGTCAATAAGAAGGTCCAAGGGATACAGTAAACCTGAAGTGAAGCATGGGAATCTAAAACTGGTCTCACATTATAGGTTCAAACATAGACAGTAAGAACAGACAGTCTTCTCGTACTTATGTCGGCATTGTGCCTTTTGTATTTATTTCCGATGCGACATCTGTGTTTCATCGTCATCAAGAAGGTCCAAGGGATACAGTGAACCAGGAAGGAAACATCGATATCTAAAACTGGTCCCACAGGAAAGTCTCAAATCATAGAATGTAATATGAGGCAGTCCACTTGTACTTCAGACGGCATTGTGCCTTTTGTAATTAATTCCAATGCAATTTCAGGGTTTCATCGTCAATAAGAAGGTCCAAGGGATACAGGAATCCTGAAGTGAAACATCGATATCTAAAACTGGTCTCACAGGAAAGGTTCAAATCATAGAAAGTAAGAAGAGTCAGTCTCCTTGTACCTAAGTCGGCATTGTGCCTTTTGTATTTAATTCAGATTGTAATTTCTGCGTTTCATCGTCAATTAGATGGTCCAAGTGATACAGTAAGCCTGAAGTGAAGCTTCGGAATATAAAACTGGTCTCACAGGAAAGGTTCAAATCATAGACAGTAGGAAGAGTCAGTCTTCATGTACTTACGTCGGCATTGTGCCTGTTGTATTTAGCTCCGATGCAATTTCTGTGTTTCATCGTCAATAAGACGGTCCAAGTGATACAGTAAGCCTGAAGTGGTGCATCGGAATCTAAAACGGGTCTCACAGGAATGGTTCAAAATATAGACTGTAAGAAGAGTCAGTTTACTTGTCCTTAAGTCGGCATTGTGCCTTTTGTATTTGATTTCGATGCAATTTCTGTGTTTCATCGTCAATTAGACGGTCCAAGGGATACAGTAAGCTTGAAGTAAAGCTTTGGAATATAAAACTGGTATCACAGGAATGGTTCAAAACATAGGAAGTAAGGAGAGTCAGTCTTCTTGTACTTAAGTCGGCATTGTGCCTTTTGTATTTAATTCTGATGCAATTTCTGTGTTTCATCGTCAATAAGAAGAGCCAAGTGATACAGTAAACCTGAAGTGAAGCATCGGAATATAAAACTGGTCTCACAGGAAAGGTTCAAAACATTGACAGTAAGAAGTGTCAGTCTACTTGTACTTGAGTCGGCATTGGGCCTTTTGTATTTAATTCCGATGCAATTTCTGTGTTTGATCGCCAATAAGAAGGTCCTAGTAATACAGTAAAGCTGAAGTGAAGCATCGGAATCTAAAACTGGTCTCACAGGAGAGGTTCAAAACATAGACAGTAAGAAGATTCAGTCTACTTGCACTTCAGTCGGCATTGTGCCTCTTGTATTTAATTCCGAAGCAATTTCTGTGTTTCATCGTCAATAAGAAGGTCAAAGGGATACAGTAAACCTGAAGTGAGGCATCGGAATCTAAAACTGGTCTCACAGGAAAGGCTCAAATCATAGAAAGTAAGAAGAACCAGTCCTCTTGTACTTAAATCGGCCATGTGCCTTTTGTATTTAATGCCGATGCAATTTCTGTGTTTCATCATCAATAAGTAGGTCCAAGGGATATAGTAAACCTAAAGTGAAGCATCGGAATCAAAAACTGGTCTCACAGGAAAGGTTCAAAACATAGAGAGTGAGAAGAGTCAGTCTTCTTGTACTGAAGTTGGCATTGTGGCATTTGTATTTAATTCCGAAGCAATTTCTGTGTTTCATCGTCAATAAGAAGGTCCAAGTGGTACAGTAAATCTGAAGTGAAGCATCGGAATCTATAACTGGTTTCACAGGAAAAGTTCAAATCATAGAATGTAAGAAGCGTTAGTCTTCTTGTACTTATGTCGGCATTGTGCCTTTTGTATTTAGTTTCGATGTAATTTCCGTGTGTCATCGTTATTACGAAGGTCCAAGGGATACAGTAAACCTGATGTGAAGCAGCGATATCTAAAACTGGTCTCACAGGAAAGGCTAAAATCATAGAATCTAAGAAGAGTCAGTCTTCTTGTACTTAAGTCGGCATTGTGCCTTTTGTATTTAATTCCGATGCAATTTCTGTGTTTCATCGTCAGTAAGAAGTTCCAAGGGATACAGTAAATCTGAAGTGAAGCATCGGACTCTAAAACTGGTCTCACAGGAACGGTTCAAAACATAGACACTAAGAAGGGTCAGCCTTCTTGTACTTATGCCGGGATAGTGCCTTTTGTATTTAATTCCGATGCAACTTCTGTGTTTCATCGTCAATAAGACGGTCCTAGGGTTACAGTTACCCTGAAGTGAATTATCGGAATCTAAAACTGGTCTCACAGGACAGGTTCAAAACATAGACAGTAAGAAGAACCAGTCCTATTGTACTTACGTCAGCATTGAGTCTTTTGTATTTAATTCCGATGCAATTTCTGTGTTTCATCGTCAATAAGAAAGTCCCAGGGATACAGTAAACCAGAAGTGAAGCATCAATATCTAAAACTGGTCTGAGGAAAGGCTCAAATCATAGTAAGAAAGAAGAGTCAGTCCTCTTGTACTTAAGTGGGCCATGTGCCTTTTGTATTTAATTCCGATGCAATTTCTGTGTTACATCGTCAATAAGAAGGTCCAAGGAATACAGTAAACCTGAAGTGAAGGATCGGAATCTAACACAGGACTCACAGGAATGGCTCAAAACATAGACAGAAAGAAGAGTCAGTCTTCATGAACTTAAGTCTGCATTGTGTGTTTTGTATTTAATTCCGATGCAATTTCTGTGTTCCATCGTCAAGAAGTAGGTCCAAGGGATATAGTAAACCTGAAGTGAAGCATCGGAATCAAAAACTCGTCTCACAGGAAAGGTTCAAAACATAGACAGTGAGAAGAGTCAGTCTTCTTGTAATTAAGACGGCATTGCGCCTTTTGTATTTAATTCCGATGCAATTTCTGTGTTTCATCGTCAATAAGAAGGTCCAAGTGGTACAGTAAATCTGAAGTGAAGCATCGGAATCTATAAATGGTCTCACAGGAAATGTTCAAATCATAGAATGTAAGAAGCGTTAGTCTTCTTGTACTTATGTCGGCATTGTGCCTTTTGTATTTAATTTCGATGTAATTTCTGTGTGTCATCGTTATTACGAAGGTCCAAGGGATACAGTAAACCTGATGTGAAGCAGCGATATCTAAAACTGGTCTTACAGGAAAGGCTCAAATCATAGAATGTAAGTAGGGTCATTCCTCTTGTACTTAAGCCGGAATTGTGCCTATTTGTATTTAATTCCGATGCAATTTCTGTGTTTCATCGTCAGTAAGAAGGTCCAAGGGATATAGTAAATCTGAAGTGAAGCATCGGAATATAAAACTGGTCTCACAGGAATGGTTCAAAGCATAGGAAGTAAGGAGAGTCAATCTTCTTGTACTTAAGTCGGAATTGTGCCTTTTGTATTTAATTCCGATGCAATTTCAGTGTTTCATCGTCATTACGAAAGGTCCAAGGGATGCAGGAAATCTGAAGTGAAACATCGATATCAAAAACTGGTCTCACAGGATAGGTTCAAAGCATAGACAGTTGAAAGAGTCGGTTTTCTTGTACTTAAGTCGGCATTGTGCCATTGACATTTAACTCCGATGGGAAATCTGTGTTTCATCGTCAGTAAGACGATCCACGGGATACAGTACACCTGAAGTGAAGCATCGGAATCTAAAACTGGTCTCACAGAAATGTTCAAATTATAGAATATAAGCAGTATCCGTCTTCTTGTACTTATATCGGCATTGTGCCTTTTGTATTTAATTCCGATGCTATATCTGTGTTTCATCGTCAATGAGAAGGTCCATGGGATACAGTAAACCAGAAGTGAACAATCGGAATCTAAAAGTGGTCTCACAGGAAAGGTTCAAATCATAGACAGTAAGAAAAGTCAGTCTACTTGAACTTACGTCTTCATTGTGCCTTTTGTATTTAATTCCGATGCAATATCTCTGTTTCATCGTCAATAAGAAGGTCCAAGGGATACAGGACACCTGAAGTGAAACATCTATATCTAAAACTGGTCTCACAGGAAAGGTTCAAATCATGGACAGTAAGAAGAAACAATCTTCTTGTACTTAAGTCGGCATTGTGCCTTTTGTATTTAAATTCGATGCAATTTCTGTGTTTCATCGTCAATAAGACGGTCCATGGGATACAGTACACCTGAAGTGCAGCATCGGAATCTAAAACTGGTCTCACAGGAAAGGGTCAAATCATAGACAGTAGGAAGTGTCAGTCTTCATGTACTTACGGCGGCATTGTGCCTCTTGTATTTAAATCCGTTGCAATTTCTGTGTTTCATCGTCAATAAGAAGGGCCAAGGGATAAGGTAAACCTGATGTGAAGCATCGGAATCTAGAACTGGTCTCACAGGAAAGACTGAAATCATAGACAGTAAGGAGAGACTGTCCTCTTGTACTTAAGTCGGCATTGTGCCTCTTGTATTTGATTCCGATGCAATTTCTGTGTTTCATCGTCAATAAGAAGGGCCAAGGGATAAGGTAAACCTGATGTGAAGCATCGGAATCTAGAACTGGTCTCACAGAAAAGGTTCAAAACATAGACAGTAAGAAGAGTCAGTCTACTTGCACTTAAGTGGGCATTGTGCCTTTTGTATTTATACCGAAGCAATTACTGTGTTTCATCGTCAATAAGAAGGTCCAAGGGATACAGTAGACCTGAAGTGAAGCATCGGAATCTAAAACTGGTATCACAGGAAAAGCTCAAATCATAGAAAGTAAGAAGAGTCAGTCCTGTTGTACTTAAATCGGCCATGTGCCTTTCGTATTTAATTCCGTTGCAATTTCTGTGTTACATCGTCAATAAGAAGAACCAAGGGATACAGTAAACCTGAAGTGAACCATCGGAATCTAACACTTGACTCACAGGAATGTTTCAAAACATATACAGTAAGAAGAGTCAGTCTTCTTGAACTTAAGTCTGGATTGTGCCTTTTGTATTTAATTCCGATGCAATTTCTGTGTTTCATCGTCAATAAGTAGGTCCAAGGGATACATTAAAGCTGAAGTGATGAATCGATATCTAAAACTGGTCTCACAAGAAAGGCTCAAAGCATAGACAGTAAGAAGAGATAGTCTTCTTGTACTTAAGTCGGAATTGTGCCTTTGGATTTAATTCTGATGCAATTTATGTGTTTATTCGCCAATAAGAATGTTCAAGGGACACAGTTAATCTGAAGTGAAGCATCGGAATCCTAAACTGGTCTCACAGGAGGTGCTCAAATAATAGAATGTAAGAAGATTCAATCCTCTTGTACTTAAGGGGCATTGTGCCTTGTGTATTTAATTCCGAAGCAATTTCTGTGTTTCATCGTCAGTAAGATAATCCAAGAGTTACAGTAAACCTGAAGTGAAGCATCGGAATATATAACTGGTCCCACAGAAATGGTTGAAAACATAGACGGTAAGAATAGTCAGTTTTCTTGTACTTAAGTCGTCATTGTGCCTATTGTATTTAATTCCGATGCAATTTCTGTGCTTCATCGTCAATAAGAAGCTCCAAGGGATACAGTTAACCAGAAGCGAAGCATCGGAGTCTAAAACTTGTCTCACTGGAAAGGATCAAATCATAGACAGTAAGAAGGGTCAGTCTTCTTGACCTTTAGACGGCATTGTGCCTGTTGTATTTAACTCCGATGCAATTTCTGTCTTTCATCGTCAATAAGAAGGCCCAAGGGATACAGTAAACCTGAAGTGAAGCATCGGAATCTAACACTGGTCTCACAGGATACGTTCAAATCATACACAGTAAGAAGAGTCAGTCTTCTTGTACTTACGTCGGCATTGTGCCTTTTGTATTTAATTCCGTTGCAAGTTCTGTGATTCATCGTCAATAGGAAGGTAGAAGGGATACAGTAAACCTGACGTCAAGCATCGGATTCTAAAACTGGTCCCACAGGAAAGGTTCAAAACATAGACAGTAAGAAGAGTAAGTCTTCTTGTACTTAAGTCGGCATTGTGCCTTTTGTATTTGATCCCGATGCAATTTCTGTGTTTCATCGTCAATAAGAAGGTCCAAGGATACAGTAAACCTGAAGTGTAGCATCGATATCTGAAACTGGTCTCACAGGAAAGGATCAAACATAGACAGTAAGAAGAGTCTGTCTTCTTGTACTTAAGTCGGCATTGTGCCATTAGCATTTAATTCCCATGCGATATCTGTGTTTCATCGTCAATAAGAAGGTCCAAGGGATACAGTGAACCTGAAGTTAAGCATCGATATCTAAAACTGGTCTCACAGTATATGCACGAATCATAGAATGTAAGAAGAGTTAGCCTTGTTGTACTTAAGTCTGCATTGAGGCTTTTGTATTTAATTCCGATGCCAATTCTGTGTTTCATCTGCAATAAGATGGTCCAAGGGATACAGCAAACCTGAAGTGAAGCATCGTAATCTAAAACAGGTCTCACAGGACGGGTTCAAATCATAGACAGTAATAAGAGTCAGTCTTCTTGTACTTAAGTCGGCATTGTGCCTTTGTATTTAATTCCGATGCAATTTTTGTGTTTCATCGTCAATAAGAAGGTCCAAGGGATACAGTAAACCTGATGTGAAGCATCGGAATCTCAAACTGGTCTCACAGGAAAGGTTCAAAGCATAGACAGTAAGAAGAGTCAGCCTCCTTATACGTAAGTCGGGATTGTGCCTTTGGAATTTAATTACGACGCTGTTTCTGTGTCTCATCGTGAACACGAGGGTCCAAGGGATGTGGTCAACCTGAAGTGCAGCATCGGAATCTTAAACTGGTCTCACAGGAAGGGTCCAAAACATTGACAGTAAGAAGCGTCAGTCTTCTTGTACTTAAGTCGGCATTGTGCCTTTGTATTTAATTTCGATGCAATTTCTGTGTTTCATCGTCAATAAAAAGGTCCAAGGGATACGGTAAACCTAAAGTGAAGCATCGGAATCTCAAACTGGTCTCACAGGAAAGGTTCAAAGAATAGACAGTAAGAAGAGTCAGTCTCCTTATACGTAATTTGGTATAGTGCCATTTGTATTCTTTCCGATGCTGTTTCTGTGTTTCATCGTCTCCACGAAGGTCCAAGGGATGTGGTGAAATTGAAGTGCAGCATCGGAATCTTAAACTGGTCTCACAGGAAAGGTTCAAAACATAGACAGTAAGAAGAGTCAGTCTTGTTGTACTTATGTTGGCACTGTGCATTTTGTATTTATTTCCGATGCAATTTCTGTGTTTCATCGTCAATAAGAAGGTCCAAGGGATACAGTAAACCGGAAGTGATGAATCGGAATCTATGACTGGTCTCACAGTAAAGGTTCAAAGCATAGACAGTAAGAAGAGTCAGACCTCTTGTACTTGAGTCGGCATTTTGCCTTTTGTATTTTACTCCGATGCGATATTTGTGTTTCATCGTCAAAAAGAATGTCCAAGGGATACAGGTAACCTGAAGAGGAGAATTGGAATTTGAAACTGGTCACACAGGACAGGTTCAAAACATAGATAGTAAGAAGAGTCAGTCTTCTTGTACTTAAGTCGGCATTGTGCCTTTGTATTTAATTCCGATGCAATTTCTGTGTTTCATCGTCAATATAAAGGTCGAAGAGATTCAGTAAACCTGAAGCGAAGCTTCGGAATCTAAAACTGGTCTTACACGAAGGGTACAAATTATAGAATGTAAGAAGAGTCAGTCCTGTTGTACTTAAGTCTGCATTGCGCCTTTTGTATTTAATTCCGAATCAATTTCAGTGTGTCACGTCAATATGAAGGTCCAAGGGATACAGTAAACCTGAAGTGAAGCATCGGAATCTAAAACTGGTTTCCCTGGAAAGGCCCAATTCATAGACAGTAAGAAGATTGAGTCTTCTTGTACTTTAGACGGCATTTCGCCTTTGTATTTTACTCCGATGCGATATCTGTGTTTCATCGTCAATAAGAAGGTCCAAGGGATACAGTATACGTGAAGTGAAGCATCGGAATCTAAAACAGGTCTCACAGGAAAGGTTCAAATCATAGGCAGTAAGAAGAGACATTCGTTGTGTTCTTATGTCGGCATTGAGCTTTTTGTAATTCAATCCGATGCAATTTCTGTGTTTCATCGTCAATAACAAGGTCCAAGGGATACAGTAAACCTGAAGTGAATCATCGCAATCTGAAACTGGTCTCACAGGAAAGGTTCAAATCATAGACAGTCACAAGAGTCAGTCTTCTTGTACTGAAGTCGGGATTGTGCCATTTGTATTTAATTCCGATGCTGTTTCTGTGTTTCATCGTCAATCCGAAGCTCCAAGGGATGCAGACAACCTGAAGGGCAGCATCAGAATCATAAATTGGTCTGACAGGAAAGGTTTAAAGCATAGACAGTAAGAAGAGTCAGTCTTCTTGTACTTAAGTCTGCACTGTGCACTTTGTATTTAATTCCGAATTAATTTCAGTGTGTCATCGTCAATATGAAAGTCCAAGGGATACAATAAACCTGAAGTGAAGCATCGGAATCTAAAACTGGTCTCACAGGAAAGGCTCAATTTATAGACAGTAAGAAGAGTCAGTCTTCCTGTACTTAGGTCGGCATTGTGCCTTTGTATTTAAGTCTGATGCAATATCTGTGTTTTATTGCCAATAAGAAGGTCCAAGGATACAGTAAACCGGAAGTAAAGAATCAGAATCTAAAACTGGGCTCACAGGAAAGGTTCGAAGCATAGACAGTAAGTAGAGTCAGACCTCTTGTACCTGTGTCGGCATTGTGCCTTTTGTAATTTACTCCAATGCGATATCTGCGTTTCATCGTCAATAAGAAGGTTCAAGGAATACAGCAAACCTGAAGTGAAGCATCGCAATCTACAACTGGTCTCACAGGAAAGATTCAAAACATAGCCAGTAAGAAGAGACATTCCTTGTGTTCTTATGTTGGCATTGAGCTTTTTGTAATTCAATCCGATGCAATTTCTGTGTTTCATCGTCAATAAGAAGGTCGAAGGGATACAGTAAAACTGAAGTGAAGCATCGGAATCTCAAACCGGTCTCACAGGAAATGTTCAAAACATAGACAGTTAGAAGAGTCAGTCCCCGTGTACATATGTCGGAATTCTGCCTTTTGTATTTAATTCCGATGCAATATCTATGTTTCATCGTCAATTACAAGGTCCAAGGTATACAGTAAACCTGAAGTGAAGCTTCAAAATCTGAAACTGGTCTCACAGGTAAGGTTAAAAAAAAAGACAGTAAGAAGTGTCAGTATTCTTGTACTTAAGTCGGGATTGTGCCTTTTGTACTTAATTCCGATGCTGTTTCTGCGTTTCATCGTCAATACGAACGTCCCAGGGATGCAGTCAACCTGAAGTGCAGCATCGGAATCTTAAACTGATCTCACAGGAAAGGTGCAAAACATTGACTGTAAGAAGAGTCATTCTTCTTGTACTTAAGTCGGCATTGTGCCTTTTGTATTTAATATCTATGCAATTTCTGTGTTTCATCGTCAATAAGAAGGTCCAAGGGACACAGTAAACCGGAAGTGAAGAATCGGAATCCAAAACTGGTCTCACAGGAAAGGTTCAAAGCATAGACGGTAAGAAGAGTCAGACCGCTTGAACTTGAGTCGGCATTGTGCCTTTTGTTTTTACTCCGTTGCGATATCTGTGTTTTATCGTCAATAAGAAGGTCCAAGGGATACAGTAAACCTGAAGTGAAGCATCAGAATCTGAAACTGGTCTCACAGGAAAGTCTCAAATTATAGAATGTAAGAAGAGTCAGTCTTCTTGTACTAAAGTCGGCATAGTGCTTTTTTTTAGATTCCGATGCATTTTCTGTGTTTCATCGTCAATAAGAACGTCCAAGGGATACAGTAAACCTCAAAGTGACGCATCGGAATCTAAAACTGGTTTCACAGGAAAGGCTCAATTCATAGACAGTAAGAAGAGTCAGTCTTCTTTTACTTAAGACGGCATTGTGTCTTTGTATTTAAGTCCGATGCAATTTCAGTGTTTTATCGTCATTAAGAAGGTCCAAGGTATACAGTTAACAGGAAGTGAAGCATCGGAATCTAAAACTTGTCTCACAGGAAAGGTTCAAAGCATAGACAGTAAGAAGAGTCAGACCTCGTTACTTGAGTCGGCATTGTGCCTTTTGTATTTTACTCCGATGCGATATCGGTGTTTCATCGTCAATGAGAAGGTCTAAGGGATACAGTAAAACTAAAGAGAAGGATCGGAATCTAAAACTGGTCTCACAGGAATGGTTCAAATCATAGACAGTAAGAAGAGTCAGACCTCTTGTCCTTTTGTCGGCATTGTGCCTTTTGTATTATACTCCGATGCGATATCTGTGTTTCATCGTCAATGAGAAGGTCCTAGGGATACAGTAAACGTGAAGTGAAGCTTCGGAATCTAAAACTGGTCTCACAGGAAAGGTTCAAAGCATAGACAGTAACAAGAGACATTCCTTGAGTTCTTATGTCAGCATTTAGCTTTTTGTATTTCAACCCGATGCAATTTCTGTGTTTCAACGTCAATAAGAAGGGATACAGTAAACCTGAAGTGAAGCATCGGATTCAGAAACTGGTCTCACTGGAAAGGCTCAAATCATTGAATGTAAGAAGAGTCAGTCTTCTTATACATAAGTCGGCATTGTGCCTTTTGTATTAAATTCCGATGCAATTTCTGTGTTTCATCGTCAATAAGAAGGTCCAAGGGATACAGTAAAACTGAAGTGAAACATCGGAATCTAAGACTGGCCTCACAGGAAAGGTTCAAACATAGACAGTAAGAAGAGTCAGTCTCCTTGTACTTAAGTCGCCATCGTGCCTTTTCTATTTAATTCCGACGTAATTTCTGTATTTCATCGTCAATAAGAAGGTCCAAGGGATACAGTAAACCTGAAGTGAAGCATCGCAATCTAAAATTGGTCTAACAGGAGAGGTTCAAAACATAGACAGTAAGAAGAGTCAGTGTTCTTGTACTTAAGACGGCATTGTGCCTTTGTATTTAAGTCCGATGCAATTCCTGTGTTTTATCGTCAATAAGAAGGTCCAAGGGGTACAATAAACCTGAAGTGAAGCATCGGAATCTGAAACTGGTCTCACAGGAAACGCTCAAATTATAGAATGTAAGAAGAGTCAGTCTTCTTGTACTAAAGTCGGCATAGTGCTTTTATTTAGATTCCGATGCAATTTCTGTGTTTCATCGTCAATAAGAAGGTCCAAGGGATACAGTAAACCTGAAGTGAAGCATAGGAATCTAAAACTAGTCTCACAGGAAAGGCTCAATTCATAGACAGTAAGAAGAGTCAGTCTTCTTGTACTTTAGACGGCATTGTGTCTTTGTAATTCAGTCCGATGCAATTTCAGTGTTTTATCGTCAATAAGAAGGTCCAAGGGATACAGTATACCGGAAGTGAAGCATCGGAATCTAAAACTGGTCTCACAGGAAAGGTTCAAAGCATAGACAGTAAGAAGAGTCAGACCTCTTTACTTGTGTCGGTATTGTGCCTTTTGTATTTTACTCCGATGCGATATCTGTGTTTCATCGTCAATAAGAAGGTCCAAGGGATACAGTAAACCTGAAATGAAGCATCGGAATCTAAAACTGGTCTCACAGGAAAGGTTAAGAACATAGACAGTAAGAAGAGACATTTCTTGTGTTCTTATGTCGGCATTGAGCTTTTTGTAATTCAATCCGATGCAAATTCTGTGCTTCATCGTCAATAAGAAGGTCCAAGGGATACAGTTAACCTGAAGTGAAGCATCGGAATCTCAAACTGGTCGCACAGTAAATGTTCAAAGCATAGACAGTAAGAAGAGTCAGTCTCCTTGTACATAAGTCGGCATTGTGCCTTTTGTATTTTATTCCGATGCAATTTCTGTGTTTCATGGTCAATAAGAAGGTCCAAAGGATACAGTAAACCTGAAGTGAAGCACCGGAATCTCAAACTGGTCTCACAGGAAATGTTCAAAGCATAGACAGTATGAAGAGTCAGTCTTCTCGTACTTAAGTAGGCATTGTGAATTTTGTATTTAATTCCGATTCAATTTCAGTGTGTCATCGTCAATAAGAAGGTCCAAGGGATAAAGTAATCCTGAAGTGAAACATCGGAATCTAAAACTGGTCTCACAGGAAAGGCTCAATTCATAGACAGTAAGAAGAGTCAGTCTTCTTGTACTTAAGTCGACATTGTGCCTTTGTATTTAAGTCCGATGCAATTTCTGTGTTTTATCGTCAATAAGAAGTTCCAAGGGTTACAGTATACCGGAAGTGAAGAATCGGAATCTAAAACTGGACTCACAGGAAAGGTTCAAAGCATAGACAGTAAGAAGAGTCAGACCTCTTGTACTTGAGTCGGCATTGTGCCTTTTGTATTTTAATCCGTTGCGATATCTGTGTTTCATCGTCAATAGAATGGTTGAAGGGATACAGTAAACATGAAGCGAAGCATCGGAATCTAAAACTGGTCTCACACGAAAGGTACAATTCATAGAATGTATGAGGAGTCAGTCTTGTTGTACTTAAGTCGGCATTGTGCTTTTGTATTAAATTCCGATGCCATTTCTGTGTTTCGTCGTCAATAAGAAGGTCCAAGGGATACAGTAAACCTGAAGTGAAACATTGGAATCTAAGACTGGCCTCACAGGAAAGGTTCAAACATAGACAGTAAGAAGAGTCAGTCTCCTTGTACTTAAGTCGGCATCGTGCCTTTTCTATTTAATTCCGACGTAATTTCTGTGTTTCATCGTCAATTAGAAGGTGCAAAGGATACAGTTAACCTGAAGTGAAGCACCGGAATCTCAAACTGGTCTCACAGGAAAGTTTCAAAGCATAGACAGTAAGAAGGGTCAGACCTCTTTACTTGAGTCGGCATTGTGCCTTTTGTATTTTACCCCGATGCGATATCTGTGTTTCATCGTCAATAAGAAGGTCCAAGGGATACAGTAAACCTGAAGTGAAGCATCGGAATCTAAAACTGGTCTCACAGGAAAGGTTCAAAACATAGACAGTAACAAGAGACATTCCTTGAGTTCTTATGTCAGCATTTAGCTTTTTGTATTTCAAACCGATGCAATTTCTGTGTTTCATCGCCAATATGAAGGGATACAGTAAACCTGAAGTGAAGCATCGGAATCAGAAACTGGTCTCACAGGAGAGGCTCAAGTCATTGAATGTAAGGAGAGTCAGTCTTCTTATACTTAAGTCGGCATTGTGATTTTTGTATTAAATTCCGAAGCAATTTCTGTGTTTCATTGTCAATAAGATGGTCCAAGGGATACAGTAAACCTGAAGTGAAACATCGGAATCTAAGACTGGCCTCACAGGAAAGGTTCAAACATAGACAGTAAGAAGAGTCAGTCTCCTTGTACTTAAATCGGCATCGTGCCTTTTCTATTTAATTCCGAAGTAATTTCTGTATTTCGTCGTCAATAAGAAGGTCCAAGGGATACAGTATACATGAAGTGAAGCATCGCATTCCAAAATTGGTCTAACAGGAGAGGTTCAAAACATAGACAGTATGAAGAGTCTGTCTTCTTGTACATAAGTCGGAATTGTGACTTTTGTATTTAATTCCGATGCAATGTCTGTGTTTCATCGTCAATAAGAAGGTCGAAGGGATACAATAAACCTGAAGTGAAGCATCGGAATCTGAAACTGGTCTCACAGGAAAGGCTCAAATCATAGAATGTAAGAAGAGTCATACTTCTTGTACTTAAGTCGGCTTTGTGAAATTTGCATTTAATTCCGATGCAATTTCTGTGTTTCATCGTCAACAAGAAGGTCCATGGGATACAGCGAACCTAAAGTGAAGCAACGATATCTAAAACTGGTCTCACAGGACATGCTCAAATCATTGAATGTAAGAAGAGTCAGTCTGCTTGAACTTAAGTCGGCATTGAGCCTTTTGTATTTCATTCCGATGCAATTTCTGTGTTTCATCGTCAATAAGAAGGTCCAAGGAATACAGTAAACCTGAAATGAAGCATCGGAATCTAAACCTAGTCCCACAGGAAAGGCTCAAAACTCAGACAGTAAGAAGAGTCAGTTTTCTTGCACTAAAGTCGGCATAGTGACTTTTGTATTTAATTCAAATGTAATTTCTGTGTTTCATCGTCAATAAGAAGGTCCAAGGGATCCAGTAAACCTGAAATGAAACATCGGAATCTAAAACTTGTCTCAAAGGGAAAGGCTCAAAGCATAGACAGTAAGGAGAGTCAGTCTTCTTGTACTAAAGTCGGCATAGTGCCTTTTGTATTTAATTCCAATTCAATTTCTGTGTTTCATCGTCAATAAGAAGGTCCAAGGGATACAGTAAACCTGAAGTGAAGCATCGGAATCTAAAACTGGTCTCACAGGAAATGTTCAAAACATAGTAAGAAGAGTCACTCTTCTCGTACTTAAGTCGGCATTGTGCCTTTTGTATACAATTCCGATGCGATTTCCGTGTGTCATCGACAATAAGAAGGTCCAAGGATTATAGTAAACCTCAAGTGAAGTTTCGGAATCTAAAACTAGGCCCACAGGAAAGTTCAAAACATAGACAGTAAGAAGAGTCAGTCTTCTTGTACTTAAGTCGGCATTGTGCATTTTGCATTTAATTCCAAAGCAGTTTCTGTGTTTCATCGTCAAGACGAAGGTCCAAGGGATACAGTTAGCCTCAAGTGAAGCATCGGAATCTACAACTGGTCTCACAGGAAAGGTTCAAACATAGACAGTAAGAAGAGTCTGTCTTCTTGTACTTAAGTCTACATTGTGCCTTATGTATTTAATCCCAATGCAATTTCTGTGTTTCATCGTCAATAAGAAGGTCCAAGGGATACAGTAAACCTGAAGTGAAGAATCGGAATCGAAAACTGGTCTCACAGGAAAGGTTCAAGTCATAGACAATTAGAAGGGTCAGACTACTTGTACTTGGGTCGGCATTGTGCATTTTGTATTTAATTCCGATGCGATATCTGTGTTTCATCGTCTGTAAGAGGGTCCAAGGGATACAGTAAACCTGATGTGAAACATCGGAATCTAAAACTGGCCTCACAGGAAAGGTTCATAACATACAAAATTAGAAGTGACAGTCTTTTTTACTTATGTCGGCATTGAGCTTATTGTATTTAAATCCAATGCGATTTCTGTGTTTCATCGTCAATAAGAAGGTCCAAGGAATACAGTAAACTTGAAGTGAAGCATAGGAATCTAAAGTTGGTCTCACAGGAATGGTTCAAATCATAGATTGTACGAAGAGTCAGTCATCTTGCACTTAAGTCGGCAATGTGCCTTTTGTATTTAATTCCGATGTAATTTCTATGTTTCATCGTCAATAAGAAGGTCCAAGGGTTACAGTAAACCCGAAGTGAAGCATCGGAATCTAAAACTGGTCCGACAGGAAAGGTTCAAATCGTAGAATGTAAGAAGAGTCAGTCCTCTTGTACTTAAGTCGGAATTGTGCGTTTTGTATTTGATTCCGATGCAGTTTGTGTCTTTCATCGTCAATAAGAAGGTCCAAGGGATACAGTAAACCTGAAATGAAGCATCGGAATCTAAAACTAGCCTCACGGGAAAGGCTCAAACTTAGACAGTAAGAAGAGTCATTCTTCTTGTACTAAAGTCGGCATAGTGCCTTTTGCATTTAATTCAATTGCAATTTCTGTGATTCATCGTCAATAAGAAGGTCCAAGGGATACAGTAAACCTGAAGTGAAGCATCGGAATCTCAAACTGGTCTCACAGAAAATGTTGAAATCATAGTAAGAAGAGTCACTCTTCTCGTACTTAAGTCGGCACTGTGGCTTTTATATTTAAGTCCGATGCAATTTCTGTGCGTCATCTTCAATAATAAGGTCCAAGGGATACAGTAAACCTGAAATAAAACATCGGAATCTAAAACTATTCTCACAGGAAAGGCTCAAATCATAGGCAGTAAGAAGAGTCAGTCTTCTCGTACTAAAGTCGGCATAGTGCCTTTTGTATTTAATTCAAATGCAATATCTGTGTTTCATCGTCACTAAGAAGGTCCAAGGGATGCAATAATCCTGACGTGAAGCATCGGAATCTAAAACTGGTCTCACAGGAAAGGTTCAAGTCATAGACAATAAGAAGGGTCAGACTACTTGTACTTGGGTCGGCATTGTGCATTTTGTATTTAATTCCGATGCGATATTTGTGTTTCATCGTCAGTAAGAAGGTCCAATTCAATCATCGGAATCTAAAACTGGCCTCACAGGAAAGGTTCATAATATACACAATTAGAAGAGGCAGTCTTTTGTACTTATGTCGGCATTGAGCGTATTGTATTTAAATCCAATGCGATTTCTGTGTTTCATCGTCAATAAGAAGGTCCAAGGTGTACCGAAAACTTGAAGTGAAGCATAGGAATCTAAAGCCGGTCTCACAGGAAAGGTTCAAATCATAGAATGTACGAAGAGTCAGTCATGTTGCACTTAAGTCTGCATTGTGCCTTTTGTATTTAATTCCGATGTAATTTCTGTGTTTCATCGTCAATAAGAAGGTCCAAGGGATACAGTAAACCTGAAGTGAAGCATCGTAATCTAAAACTGGTCTCACAGGAAAGGTTCAAATCGTAGAATGTAAGAAGAGTCAGTCCTCTTGTACTTAAGTCGGCATTGTGCGTTTTGTATTTGATTCCGATGCAGTTTGTGTCTTTCATCGTCAATAAGAAGGTCCCAGGGATACAGTAAACCTGAAATGAAGCATCGGAATCTAAAATTAGCCTCACGGGAAAGGCTCAAAACTTAGACAGTAAGAAGAGTCATTCTACTTGTACTAAAGTCGGCATAGTGCCTTTTGTATTTAATTCAAATGCAATTTCTGTGATTCATCGTCAATAAGAAGGTCCAAGGGATACAGTAAACCTGAAGTGAAGCATCGGAATCTCAAACTGGTCTCACAGAAAATGTTGAAATCATAGTAAGAAGAGTCACTCTTCTCGTAGTTAAGTCGGCAATGTGGCTTTTGTATTTAATTCCGATGCAATTTCTGTGCGTCATTGTTAATAAGAAGGTCCAAGGGATACAGTAAACCTGAAATGAAACATCGGAATCTGAAACTATTCTCACAGGAAAGGCTCAAAACATAGACAGTAAGAAGAGTCAGTCTTCTCGTACTAAAGACGGCATAGTGCCTTTTGTATTTAATTCAAATGCAATTTCTGTGTTTCATCGTCAATAAGAAGGTCCAACTGATACAAAAAGCCTGAAATGAAACATCGGAATCTAAAACTTGTCTCGAAGGGAAAAGCTCAGAACATAGACAGTAAGAAGAATCAGTCTTCTTGTACTAAAGTCGGCATAGTGAATTTTGTATTTAATTCCAATTCAATTTTTGTGTTTCATCGTCAATAAGAAGGTCCTAGGGATACATGAAACCTGAAGTGAAGCATCGGAATCTAAAACCGGTCTCACAGGAAAGGTTCAAACATAGACAGTACGAAGAGTCTGTCTTCTTGTACTTAAGTCGACATTGTGACTTTTGTATTTAATCCCGATGCAATTTCTGTGTTTCATCGTCAATAAGAAAGTCCAAGGGTCATAGTAAACCTGAAGTGAAGTTTCGGAATGTAAAACTAGTCCCACAGGAAAGTTCAAAACATAGACAGTAAGAAGAGTCAGTCTTCTTGTACTTAAGTCGGCATTGTGCATTTTGCATTTAATTCCAAAGCGGTTTCTGTGTTTCATCGTCAATACGAAGGTCCAAGGGATACAGTAAGCCTCAAGTGAAGCATCGGAATCTGAAACTGGTCTCACAGGAAAGGCTCAAATTATAGAATGTAAGAAGAGTCAGTCTTCTTGTACTTAAGTCAGCATTGTGACTTTTGTATTTACTTCAAATGCAATATCTGTGTTTCATCGTCACTAAAAAGGTCCAAGGGATGCAATAATCCTGACGTGAAGCATCGGAATCTAAAACTGGTCTCACAGGAAAGGTTCGAACATAGACAGTAAGAAGAGTCTGTCTTCTAGTACTTAAGTCTACATTGTGCCTTATGTATTTAATTCCGATGCAATTTCTGTGTTTCATAGTCACTAATAAAGTCCAAGTGATGCAGTAAACCTGAAGTGAAGAATCGGAATCTAAAACTGGTCTCACAGGAAAGGTTCAAGTCATAGACTATAAGAAGGGTCAGACTACTTGTACTTGGGTCGGCATTGTGCATTTTGTATTTAATTCCGATGCGATATTTGTGTTTCATCGTCATTAAGAAGGTCCAATTGAATCATCGGAATCTAAAACTGGCCTCACAGGAAAGGTTCATAACATACACAATTAGAAGAGACAGTCTTATGTTCTTATGTTGGCATTGAGCTTATTGTATTTAAATCCAATGCGATTTCTGTGTTTCATCGTCAGTAAGAAGGTGCAAGGTATACAGTAAACTTGAAGTGAAGCATAGGAATCTAAAGCTGGTCTCACAGGAAAGGTTCAAATCATAGAATGTACGAAGAGTCAGTCATCTTGCACTTAAGTCGGCATTGTGCCTTTTGTATTTAATTCCGATGTAATTTCTGTGTTTCATCGTCAATAAGAAGGTCCAAGGGATACAGCAAACCTGAAGTGAAGCATCGGAACCTAAAACTGGTCTCACAGGAAAGGTTCAAATCGTAGAATGTAAGAAGAGTCAGTCCTCTTGTACTTAAGTGGGCATTGTGCGTTTTTTATTTGATTCCGATGCAGTTTGTGTCTTTCATCGTCAATAAGAAGGTCCAAGGGAGACAGTAAACCTGAAATGAAGCATCGGAATCTAAAACTAGCCTCACGGGAAAAGGCTCAAAACTTAGACAGTAAGAACAGTCATCCTTCTTGTACTAAAGTCGGTGTAGTGCCTTTTGTATTTAATTCAAATGCAATTTCTGTGTTTCATCGTCAATAAGAAGTTCCAAGGGATACAGTAAATCTGAAATGAAACATCGGAATCTAAAACTATTCTCACAGGAAAGGCTCAAAACATAGACAGTAAGAAGAGTCAGTCTTCTCGTACTAAAGTCGGCATAGTGCCTTTTGTATTTAATTCCGATGCAATTTCTGTGATTCATCGTCAATAAGAAGGTCCAATGGATACAGTAAACCTGAAGTGAAGTATCGGAATCTCAAACTGCTCTAACAGAAAATGTTCAAATCATAGTAAGAAGAGTCACTCTTCTCGTACTTAAGTCGGCATTGTGGCTTTTGCATTTAATTCCGATGCAATTTCTGTGTGTCATCGTCAATAAGAAGGTCCAAGGGATACAGTACACCTGAAATGAAGCATCGGAATCTAATACTAGTCTCACAGGAAAGGCTCAAATCATAGACAGTAAGAAGAGTCAGTTTTCTTGTACTAAAGTCGGCATAGTGACTTTTGTATTTAATTCAAATGCAACTTCTGTGTTTCATCGTCAATAAGAAGGTCCAAGGCATACAAAAAACCTGAAATGAACATCGGAATCTAAAACTTGTCTCGAAGGGAAAAGCTCAGAACATAGACAGTAAGAAGAGTCAGTCTTCTTGTACTAAAGTCGGCATAGTGCCTTTTGTATTTAATTCCAATTCAATTTCTGTGTTTCATCGTCAATAAGAAGGTCCTAGGATACAGAAAACCTGAAGTGAAGCATCGGAATCTAAAACAGGTCTCACAGGAAATGTTCAAAACATAGTAAGAAGAGTCACTCTTCTTGTACTTAAGTCGGCATTGTGCCTTTAGCATTTAATTCCGATGCAATATCTGTGTTTTATCGTCAATATGACGGTCTAAGGGATACAGAAATCCTGACATGAAGCATCGGAATCTAAAACTGGTCTCACAGGAAAGGTTCAAACATAGACAGTACGAAGAGTCAGTCTTCTTGTACTTAAGTCGACATTGTGACTTTTGTATTTAATCCCGATGCAATTTCTGTGTTTCATCGTCAATTAGAAGGTCCAAGGGTCATAGTAATCCTGAAGTGAAGTTTCGGAATCTAAAACTAGTCCCACAGGAAAGTTCAAAACATAGACAGTAAGAAGAGTCAGTCTTCTTGTACTTAAGTCGGCATTGTGCATTTTGCATTTAATTCCAAAGCAGTTTCTGTGTTTCATCGTCAATACGAAGGTCCAAGGGATACAGTAAGCCTCAAGTGAAGCATCGGAATCTGAAACTGGTTTCACAGGAAAGGCTCAAATTATAGAATGTAATAAGAGTCAGTCTTCTTGTACTTAAGTCAGCATTGTGCCTTTTGGATTTACTTCCAATGCAATATCTGTGTTTCATCGTCACTAAGAAGGTTCAAGGGATGCAATAATCCCGACGTGCAGCATCGGAATCTAAAACTGGTCTCACAGGAAAGGTTCGAACATAGACAGTAAGGAGAGTCTGTCTTCTTGTACTTAAGTCTACTTTGTGCCTTATGTATTTAATTCCGATGCAATTTCTGTGTTTCATAGTCAATAATAAGGTCCAAGAGATACAGTAAACCTGAAGTGAAGAATCGGAATCTAAAACTGGTCTCACAGGAAAGGTTCAAGTCATAGACAATAAGAAGGGTCAGACTACTTGTACTTGGGTCGGCATTGTGCATTGTGTATTTAATTCCGATGCGATATTTGTGTTTCATCGTCAGTAAGAAGGTCCAGTTCAATCATCGGAATCTAAAACTGGCCTCACAGGAAAGGTTCATAACATACACAATTAGAAGAGGCAGTCTTTTGTACTTATGTCGGTATTGAGCTTATTGTATTTAAATCCAATGCGATTTCTGTGTTTCATCGTCAATAAGAAGGTCCAAGGTATACAGAAAACTTGAAGTGAAGCATAGGAATCTAAAGCTGGTCTCACAGGAAGGGTTCAAATCATAGAATGTACGAAGAGTCAGTCATCCTGCACTTAAGTCGGCATTGTGCCTTTTGCATTTAATTCCGATGTAATTTCTGTGTTTCATCGTCAATAAGAAGGTCCAAGGGATACAGTAAACCTGAAGTGAAGCATCGGAACCTAAAACTGGTCTCACAGGAAAGGTTCAAATCGTAGAATGTAAGAAGAGTCAGTCCTCTTGTACTTAAGTGGGCATTGTGCGTTTTGTATTTGATTCCGATGCAGTTTGTGTCTTTCATCGTCAATAAGAAGGTCCAAGGGAGACAGTAAACCTGAAATGAAGCATCGGAATCTAAAACTAGCCTCACGGGAAAAGGCTCAAAACTTAGACAGTAAGAAGAGTCATCCTTCTTGTACTAAAGTCGGCGTAGTGCCTTTTGTATTTAATTCAAATGCAATTTCTGTGTTTCATCGTCAATAAGAAGTTCCAAGGGATACAGTAAATCTGAAATGAAACATCGGAATCTAAAACTATTCTCACAGGAAAGGCTCAAAACATAGACAGTAAGAAGAGTCAGTCTTCTCGTACTAAAGTCGGCATAGTGCCTTTTGTATTTAATTCCGATGCAATTTCTGTGATTCATCGTCAATAAGAAGGTCCAAAGGATACAGTAAACCTAAAGTGAAGTATCGGAATCTCAAACTGCTCTAACAGAAAATGTTCAAATCATAGTAAGAAGAGTCACTCTTCTCGTACTTAAGTCGGCATTGTGGCTTTTGTATTTAATTCCGATGCAATTTCTGTGTGTCATCGTCAATAAGAAGGTCCAAGGGATACAGTACACCTGAAATGAAGCATCGGAATCTAATACTAGTCTCACAGGAAAGGCTCAAATCATAGACAGTAAGAAGAGTCAGTTTTCTTGTACTAAAGTCGGCATAGTGAATTTTGTATTTAATTCAAATGCAACTTCTGTGTTTCATCGTCAATAAGAAGGTCCAAGGCATACAAAAAACCTGAAATGAACATCGGAATCTAAAACTTGTCTCGAAGGGAAAAGCTCAGAACATAGACAGTAAGAAGAGTCAGTCTTCTTGTACTAAAGTCGGCATAGTGCCTTTTGTATTTAATTCCAATTCAATTTCTGTGTTTCATCGTCAATAAGAAGGTCCTAGGGATACAGAAAACCTGAAGTGAAGCATCGGAATCTAAAACAGGTCTCACAGGAAATATTCAAAACATAGTAAGAAGAGTCACTCTTCTTGTACTTAAGTCGGCATTGTGCCTTTAGCATTTAATTCCGATGCAATATCTGTGTTTTATCGTCAATATGACGGTCTAAGGGATACAGAAATCCTGACATGAAGCATCGGAATCTAAAACTGGTCTCACAGGAAAGGTTCAAACATAGACAGTACGAAGAGTCAGTCTTCTTGTACTTAAGTCGACATTGTGACTTTTGCATTTAATTCCAAAGCAGTTTCTGTGTTTCATCGTCAAAACGAAGGTCCAAGGGATACAGTAAGCCTCAAGTGAAGCATCGGAATCTGAAACTGGTCTCACAGGAAAGGCTCAAATTATAGAATGTAATAAGAGTAAGTCTTCTTGTACTTAAGTCAGCATTGTGCCTTTTGGATTTACTTCCAATGCAATATCTGTGTTTCATCGTCACTAAGAAGGTTCAAGGGATGCAATAATCCCGACGTGCAGCATCGGAATCTAAAACTGGTCTCACAGGAAAGGTTCGAACATAGACAGTAAGGAGAGTCTGTCTTCTTGTACTTAAGTCTACTTTGTGCCTTATGTATTTAATTCCGATGCAATTTCTGTGTTTCATAGTCAATAATAAGGTCCAAGAGATACAGTAAACCTGAAGTGAAGAATCGGAATCTAAAACTGGTCTCACAGGAAAGGTTCAAGTCATAGACAATAAGAAGGGTCAGACTACTTGTACTTGGGTCGGCATTGTGCATTGTGTATTTAATTCCGATGCGATTTTTGTGTTTCATCGTCAGTAAGAAGGTCCAGTTCAATCATCGGAATCTAAAACTGGCCTCACAGGAAAGGTTCATAACATACACAATTAGAAGAGGCAGTCTTTTGTACTTATGTCGGTATTGAGCTTATTGTATTTAAATCCAATGCGATTTCTGTGTTTCATCGTCAATAAGAAGGTCCAAGGTATACAGAAAACTTGAAGTGAAGCATAGGAATCTAAAGCTGGTCTCACAGGAAGGGTTCAAATCATAGAATGTACGAAGAGTCAGTCATCCTGCACTTAAGTCGGCATTGTGCCTTTTGCATTTAATTCCGATGTAATTTCTGTGTTTCATCGTCAATAAGAAGGTCCAAGGGATTCAGTAAACCTGAAGTGAAGCATCGGAATCTAAAACTGGTCTCACAGGAAAGGTTCAAGTCGTAGAATGTAAGAAGAGTCAGTCGTCTTGTACTTAAGTCGGCATTGTGCGTTTTGTATTTGATTCCGATGCAGTTTGTGTCTTTCATCGTCAATAAGAAGGTCCAAGGGATACAGTAAACCTGAAATGAAGCATCGGAATCTAAAACTAGCCTCACGGGAAAGGCTCAAAACTTAGACAGTAAGAAGAGTCAGTCTTCTCGTACTAAAGTCGGCATAGTGCCTTTGTATTTAATTCAAATGCAATTTCTGTGTTTCATCGTCAATAAGAAGGTCCAACTGATACAAAAAACCTGAAATGAAACATCGGAATCTAAAACTTGTCTCGAAGGGAAAAGTTCAGAACATAGACAGTAAGAAGAATCAGTCTTCTTGTACTAAAGTCGGCATAGTGCCTTTAGCATTTAATTCCGATGCAATATCTGTGTTTTATCGTCAATAAGACGGTCCAAGGGATACAGAAATCCTGACATGAAGCATCGGAATCTAAAACTGGTCTCACAGGAAAGGTTCAAACATAGACAGTACGAAGAGTCTGTCTTCTTGTACTTAAGTCGACATTGTAACTTTTGTATTTAATCCCGATGCAATTTCTGTGGTTCATCGTCAATAAGAAGGTCCAAGGGTCATAGTAAACCTGAAGTGAAGTTTCGGAATCTAAAACTAGTCCCACAGGAAAGTTCAAAACATAGACAGTAAGAAGAGCCAGTCTTCTTGTACTTAAGTCGGCATTGTGCGTTTTGCATTTAATTCCAAAGCATTTTCTGTGTTTCATCGTCAATACGAAGGTCCAAGGGATACAGTAAGCCTCAAGTGAAGCATCGGAATCTGAAACTGGTCTCACAGGAAAGGCTCAAATAATAGAATGTAAGAAGAGTCAGTCTTCTTGTACTTAAGTCAGCATTGTGCCTTTTGTATTTACTTCAAATGCAATATCTGTGTTTCATCGTCACTAAGAAGGTCCAAGGGATGCAATAATCCTGACGTGAAGCATCGGAATCTAAAACTGGTCTCACAGGAAAGGTTCGAACATAGACAGTAAGAAGAGTCTGTCTTCTTGTACTTAAGTTTACATTGTGCCTTATGTATTTAATTCCGATGCAATTTCTGTGTTTCATAGTCAATAATAAGGTCCAAGGGATGCAGTAAACCTGAAGTGAAGAATCGGAATCTAAAACTGGTCTCACAGGAAAGGTTCAAGTCATAGACAATAAGAAGGGTCAGACTACTTGTATTTGGGTCGGCATTGTGCATTTTGTATTTAATTCCGATGCGATATTTGTGTTTCATCGTCAGTAAGAAGGTCCAATTCAATCATCGGAATCTAAAACTGGCCTCACAGGAAAGGTTCATAACATACACAATTAGAAGAGACAGTCTTTTGTACTTATGTTGGCATTGAGCTTATTGTATTTAAATCCAATGCGATTTCTGTGTTTCATCGTCAATAAGAAGGTGCAACGTGTACAGTAAACTTGAAGTGAAGCATAGGAATCTAAAGCTGGTCTCACAGGAAAGGTTCAAATCATAGAATGTACGAAGAGTCAGTCATCTTGCACTTAAGTCGGCATTGTGCATTTTGTATTTATTTCCGATGTAATTTCTGTGTTTCATCGTCAATAAGAAGGTCCAAGGGATACAGTAAACCAGAAGTGAAGCATCGGAACCTAAAACTGGTCTCACAGGAAAGGTTCAAATCGTAGAATGTAAGAAGAGTCAGTCGTCTTGTACTTAAGTCGACATTGTGCGTTTTGTATTTGATTCCGATGCAGTTTGTGTCTTTCATCGTCAATAAGAAGGTCCAAGGGATATAGTAAACCTGAAGTGAAGTGTCGGAATCTCAAACTGCTCTCACAGAAAATGTTCAAATCATAGTAAGAAGAGTCACTCTTCTCGTACTTAAGTCGGCATTGTGGCTTTTGTATTTAATTCCGATGCTATTTCTGTGTGTCATCGTCAATGAGAAGGTCCAAGGGATACAGTACACCTGAAATGAAGCATCGTAATCTAAAACTAGTCTCACAGGAAAGGCTCAAATCATAGACAGTAAGAAGAGTCAGTTTTCTTGTACTAAGGTCGGCATAGTGACTTTTGTATTTAATTCAAATACAATTTCTGTGTTTAATCGTCAATAAGAAGGTCCAAGGGATACAAAAAACCCGAAATGAAACATCGGAATCTAAAACTTGTCTCGAAGGGAAAAGCTCAGAACATAGACAGTAAGAAGAGTCAGTCTTCTTGTACTAAAGTCGGCATAGTGCCTTTTGTATTTAATTCCAATTCAATTTCTGTGTTTCATCGTCAATAAGAAGGTCCTAGGGATACAGTAAACCTGAAGTGAAGCATCGGAATCTAAAACTGGTCTCACAGGAAATGTTCAAAACATAGTAAGAAGAGTCACTCTTCTTGTACTTAAGTCGGCATTGTGCCTTTAGCATTTAATTCCGATGCAATATCTGTGTTTTATCGTCAATAAGACGGTCTAAGGGATACAGAAATCCTGACATGAAGCATCGGAAGCTAAAACTGGTCTCACAGGAAAGGTTCAAACATAGACAGTACGAAGAGTCAGTCTTCTTGTACTTAAGTCGACATTGTGACTTTTGTATTTAATTCCGATGCGATATCTGTGTTTCATCGTCAGTAAGAAGGTCCAAGGGATACAGCAAACCTGATGTTAAACATCGGAATCTAAAACTGGCCTCACAGGAAGGGTTCATAACATACACAATTAGAAGTGACAGTCCTTTTGTACTTATGTCGGCATTGAGCTTATTGTATTTAAATGCAATGCAATTCCTGCGTTTCATCGTCAATAAGAAGGTCCAAGGTATACAGTAAACTTGAAGTGAAGCATAGGAATCTAAAGCTGGTCTCACAGGAAAGGTTCAAATCATAGAATGTACGAAGAGACAGTCATCTTGCACTTAAGTCGGCATTGTGCCTTTTGTATTTAATTCCGATGTAATTTCTGTGTTTCGTAGTCAATAAGAAGGTCCAAGGGATACAGTAAACCAGAAGTGAAGCATCGGAATCTAAAACTGGTCTCACAGGAAAGGTTCAAATCGTAGAATGTAAGAAGAGTCAGTCCTCTTGTACTTAAGTCGGCATTGCGCGTTTTGTATTTGATTCCGATGCAATTTGTGTGTTTCATCGTCAATAAGAAGGGCCAAGGGATACAGTAAACCTGAAATGAAGCATCGGAATCTAAAACTATTCTCACAGGAAAGGCTCAAAACATAGACAGTAAGAAGAGTCAGTCTTCTCGTACTAAAGTCGGCATAGTGCCTTTCGTATTTAATTGCAATGCAATTTCTGTCATTCATCGTCAATAAGAAGGTCCAAAGGATACAGTAAACCTGAAGTGAAGCATCGGAATCTAAAACTGGTCTCACAGGAAATGTTCAAAGCATAGTAAGAAGAGTCACTCTTCTTGTATTTAAATTGGCATTGAGCCTTTAGCATTTAATTCCGATGCAATATCTGCGTTTTATCGTCAATAAGACGGTCTAAGGGGTACAGAAATCCTGACATGAAGCATTGGAATCTAAAACTAATCTCACAGGAAAGGTTCAAACATAGACAGTACGAGGAGTCAGTCATCTTGTACTTAAGTCGGCGTTGTGCCCTTTGTATTTAATTCCGATGTAATTTCTGTGTTTCATCGTCAATAAGAAGGTCCAAGGGATACAGTAAACCTGAAGTGAAGCATCGGAACATAAAACTGGTCTCGCAGGAAAGGTTCAAATCGTAGAATGTAAGAAGAGTAAGTAATCTTGTTCTTAAGTGGGCATTGTGCCTTTTGAATTTAATTCCGATGCAATTTTTGTGTTTCGTCGTCAAAAAGAAGGTCCACGGGATACAGTAAACCTGAAGTGAAGCATCGGAATCTCAAACTGGTCTCACTGGAAATGTTCAAAACATAGTAAGAAGAGTCACTCTTCTCTCACTTATGTCGGCATTGTGCCTTTTGTATTTAATTCCGTTGCAATTTCTGTGTGTCATCGTCAATAAGAAGGTCCAAGGGATACAGTAAACCTGAAGTGAAGAATGGGAATCTAAAACTGATCTCACAGGAAAGGTTCAAGGCAAAGACATTAAGACGGGGCAGACCTCTTGAACTTGAGTCGGCATTGTGCCTTTTGTATTTAATTCCGAGGAAAGGTTCAATAATAGCCAGTAAGAAGAGTCAGTCTTATTGTACTTAAGTCGACATTGTGCCTTTTGTATTTAATTCCAATGCAATTACTGTGTTTCATGGTAGATAACATGGTCCAAGGGATACAGTAAACCTGAAGTGAAACATCGGAATCTAAAACTGGCCTCACAGGAAAGGTTTAAATCATAGACAAAAAGAAGAGCCATTCCTTTTGTACTTAAGTCGGCATTTAGCTTTTTGTATGTAAATCCGATGCGATTTCTGTGTTTCATCGCCAATAAGAAGGTCAAAGGGATACAGCTAACCTGAAGTGAAGCATCGGAATCTAGAACTGGTCTCACCGGAAAGGTTTAAATCATAGACAGTTAGAAGAGTCAGTCTTCTTGTACTTAAGTCGGAATTCTGCCTTTTGTATTTGATTCCGTGCAATTTGTGTGTTTCATCGTCAATAAGAAGGTCGAAGGGATACAGTAAACCCGATGTGAAGCATCGGAATCTTAAACTGGTCTCACAAGAAATGTTCAGAACGTAGACAGTAAGAAGAGTCAGTCTTATTGTACTTAAGTCGCCATTGTGCCCTTTGTATTTAATTTTGATGCAATTTCTGAGTTTCACCGTCAATAAGATGGTCCAAGGGATACAGTATATCTGAAGTGAAGCATCGATATTTAAAACTGGTCTCACAGGAAAGTTTCAAAACATAGACAGTAAGAAGAGTCAGTCTTCTTGTACATAAGTCGGCATTGTGCCTCTTGTATTTAATTCCGATGCAATTTCTGTGTTTGATCGTCAATAAGAAGGTCAAAGGGATAAAGTTAACCTGAAGTGAGGCATCGAATCTTAAACTGGTCTCAAGGGAAAGGTTCAAAACATAAACAGTTAGAAGAGTCAGTCTTCTTGTACTTAAGTCAGCATTCTACCTTTTGTACTTGATTCCGTGCAATATGTGTGTTTCATCGTCAGTAAGATGGTCCAAGGGATACAGTAAACCTGAAGTGAAGCATCGGAATCTAAATCTGGTCTCTCAGGAAAGGTTCAATACATAGACAGTAAGAAGATTGAGTCTTCGTGTACTTAAGTCGGCATTGTGCCTTTTGTATTTAATTCTGCTGCAATATATGTTTTTCATCGTCAAGAAGAAGGCCGAAGGGATACATTAAAACTGAAGTGAAGCATCGGAATCTGAAATTGGTCTGACAGGAAAGGTTCAAATCATAGACAGTAAGAAAAGTCAGTCTTCTTGTTCTTAAGTGTGCATTGTTCAATTTGTATTTAATTTCGATGTTATTTCTGTGTTTCATCGTCAATAAGAAGGTCCAAGGGATACAGTAAACCTGAAGTGGAAGCATCAGAATCAAAAACTGACCTCACAGGAAAGGCTCAAATCATAGACAGTAAGAACAGTCAGTCTTCTTGCACTTAAGTCGCCATTGTGCCTTTTGTATTTAATTCCAATGCAATTTCTGTGTTTCACCGTCAATAAAAAGGTCCCACGGATACAGTTAACCTGAAGTGAAGCATCGGAATCTAATACTGGTCTCACAGGAAAGGTTCAAATCATAGAATATAAGAAGAGTCAGTCCTCTTGTACTTAAGTCGGCATTGTGCTTTTTGTATTTAATTCCGATGCACTTTCTGTGTTTCCTCGTCAATAAGAAGGTCCAAGGGATAAAATAAACCTGAAGTGAAGCATCGGAATCTATAACTGGTCTCACAGGAATGGTTCTACATGTAGACAGTAAGAAGAATCAGTCCTCTTGTACATAAGTCGGCATTGGGCCTATTGTATTTAAATCCGATGCAATATCTGAGTTTCATCGTCAATAAGAAGATCCAAGGGATACAGTAAACCTGAAGTGAAGCATCGGAATTTAAAACTGGTCTCACAGGAAAGGCTCATATCCTAGACAGTAAGAATAGTCAGTCTTTTTGTACTTAAGTCGTCATTGTGAGTTTTGTATTTGATTCCCGTGCAATTTCTGTGTTACTTCGTCAATAAAAACGCCTAAGGGGAGCAGTAAACCTGAAGTGAAGCATCGGAATCTAAAACTGGTCTCACAGGAATGGTTCAAAACATATATAGTAAGAAGAGGCAGTCTTCTTGTACTTGAGTCGGCATTGTGCCTTTTGTATTTAATTTCGATGCAATTTCTGTGTTTCATCGTCAATAAGAAGGTCCGAGGGATACAGTAAACAAGAACTGAAGCATCGGAATCTAAAACCGGTCTCACAGGAATGGTTCAAAGCAATAGACAGTAAGAAGAGACAGTCTTCTTGTACTGAAGTCGGTCTTGTGCGTATTGAATGTAATTGCGATGCCATTTCTGTGTTTCATCGTCAATAAGAGCGTCCAAGGTATACAGTGAACCCGAAGTGAAGCATCGGATTCTTAAACTGGTCTCACAGGAAAGGCTCATATCATAGTCAGTAAGAAGAGTCACTCCTCATTTACTTAAGTCGGCATTGTGCCTTTTGTATTAAATTCCGATGCAATTTCTGTGTTTCATCGTCAATAAGGAGGTCCAAAGGATACAGTTAACCTGAAGTGAAGCATCGGAATCTAATACTGGTCTCACAGGAAAGGTTCAAATCATAGAATATATGAAGAGTCAGTCCTCTTGTACTTAAGTCGTCATTGTGCCTTTTGCATTTAATTCCGATGCAATTTCTGTGTTTCCTCGTCAATAAGAAGGTCCAAGGGATAAAATAAACCTGAAGTGAAGCATCGGAATCTATAACTGGTCTCACAGGAATGGTTCTAAATATAGACAGTAAGAAGAATCAGTCCTCTTGTACATAAGTCGGCATTGTGCCTATTGTATTTAAATCCGATGCAATATCTGAGTTTCATCGTCAATAAGGAGGTCCAAGGGATACAGTAAACCTGAAGTGAAGCATCGGAATTTAAAACTGGTCTCACAGGAAAGGCTCATATCATAGACAGTAAGAAGAGTCAGTCTTTTTGTACTTAAGTCGTCATTGTGAGTTTTGTATTTGATTCCCATGCAATTTCTGTGTTACATCGTCAATAAGAAGGACCAAGGGATACAGTAAACCTGAAGTGGAAGCATCGGAATCGAAAACTGATCTCACGGGAAAGGTTTAAAACATAGACGGCAAGAAGAGTCAGTCTTGTTGTACTTAAGTCGGCAATGTGCCTTTTGTATTTAATTCCGATGCAATTTCTGTGTATCATCTTTAATAAGAAGGTTTAAGGGTTACAGGAAAGCTGAAGTGAAGCATCGGAATCCGAAACTGGTCTGACAGGAAAGGTTCAAAGTATAGACAGTAAGATGAGTCAGTCTTCTTGTACTTAAGACGGCATTGTTTCTCTTGTATTTAATTCAGATGCAATATCTGAGTTTCATCGTCAATAAGAAGGTCCTAGGGTACAGTAAACTTGAAGTGAAGCATCGGAATCCAAGACTGGTCTCAAAGGAAATGCTCGAAACATAGACAGTAAGAGGAGTCTGTCTTCTTGTACTTAGGTCGGCATTGTGAATTTTGTATTTAATTCTGGAGCCATATCTGTGTTTCATCGTCAACAAGAATGTCCAATCGATACAGTAAACTTGAAGTGAAGCATCGGAATTTAAAACTGGTCTCACAGGAAAGGTTCATAATGTAGACAGTAAGAAGTGACATTCCTCTTTTACTTAAGTCGGCATTGTGCCTTTTGTAATTAATTCCGAGGCAATTTCTGTGTTTCATCGTAAATTAGAAGGTCCGAGGGATACAGTAAACCTTTAGTGAAGCATCGGAATTTAAATCTGGTCTCACAAAAAACGCTCAAATCATAGATAGTAAGAAGCGTCTGTTTTCCTGCACTTAAGTCGGCATTGTGCCTTTTGTATTTAGTACCGATGCAATTTTTGTGTTTCATCGTCAATAAGTAGGTCCAAGGGATACAGCAAACCTGAAGTGAAGCATCGGAAACTAAAACTGGTCTCACAGGAAAGATTCAAATCTTTGACAGTAAGAAGAGTGAGTCGTCTTGTACTTAAGTCGGCATTGTGCCATTTGTATTTATTTCCGATGCAATTTCTGAGTTTCATCGTCAATTAGAAGGTCCGAGGGATACAGTAAAGCTGAAGTGATGCATCGGAATTGAAAACTGGTCTCACAGGAAAGGCTCAAATCACAGACAGTGAGAAGAGTCAGTCTACTTGTATTTAAGTCGGCATTGTGCCTTTTTTTATTTAATTCCGATGCAATTTCAGTGTTTCATCGTCAATAAGAAGGTCCAAGGGATACAGTAAAACTGAAGTGGAGGATCGGAATCTAAAACTGGTCTCACAGGAAAGGTGTAAACCATAGACGGTAAGAGGTATCAGACTTGTTGTACTTATGTGGGCATTGTGCTTTTGTATTTAATTCCGAAGCAATTTGGGTGTTTCATCGTCAATAAGAAGTTCCAAGGGATACAGTAAACCTGAAGTGAAGCATCGGAATCCAAAACTGGTCTCACTCGAAAGGTTTAAAGCATAGACAGTAAGAAGAGACATTCCTCTTGTACTTAAGTCGGCATCGTGCGTTTTGTATTTAATTCCGATGTAATTACTGTGTTTCATCGTCAATAAGAAGGTCCAAGGGATACAGTAAACCTGAAGTGGAAGCATCGGAATCTAAAACTGGCCTCACAGGAAAGGCTCAAGTCATTGCCTGTAAGAAGGGTCAGTCTTCTTGTACTTAAGTCGGCATTGTGCCTATTGTATTTATTTCCAATGCAATTTCTGTGTTTCATCGTCAATAAGAAGGTCCAAGGGATACATAAAACTGAAGTGAAGCATCGGAGTCTAATACTGGTCTCTCAGGAAAGGTTCAAATCATAGAATGTAATAACAGTCAGTCTTATTGTACTTAAGTCGGCATTGTGCCTTTTGTATTTAATTCCGATGCAATTTCTGTGTTTCTTCGTCAATAAGAAGGTCCAAGGGATAAAGGAAACCTGAAGTGAAGCATCAGAAACTAAAACTGGTCTCACAGGAAGGGTTCAAATAATTGAATGTAAGAAGAGTCAGTCCTCTTGTACTTAAGTCGGCATTGTGCCTTTCGTATTTAATTACGATGCAATTACTTTGTTTCATCGTCAATTAGAAGGTCCAAGGGATACAGTAAACCTGAAGTGAAGCATTAGAATCTAAAACTGGTCTGACAGGAAAGGCTCAAATCATAGTCAGTAAGAGGAGTCAGTCATCTTGCACTTAAGTAGGCATTGTGCCTTTTGTATTTACTTCCGGTGCAATTTCTGAGTGTCATCGCCAATAGGAAGGTCCATGGGATACAGTAAACCTGAAGTGAAGCATCGGAATCTAAACTGGTCTCACAGGAAAGGTTCAAATCATATACAGTAAGAAGAGTCAGTCTTCTTGTACTTATGTAGGCATTGTGCCTTTTGTATTTAATTTCGATGCAATTTCTGTGTTTCATCGTCAATATGAAGGTCCAAGGAATACAGTAATCTTGAAGTGAATCTTCGGAATCTCAAACTGGTCTCACAGGAATGGTTCAAAACATAGACAGTAAGCAGAGTCACCCTTTACGTACTTAAGTCGGCATTGTGAATTTTGTATTTAATTCCGAAGCAATTTCTGTGTTTCATCGTCAATAAGAAGTTCCAAGGGATGCAGTAAACCTGAAGTGAAGCATCGGAATCCAAAACTGGTCTCACTGGAAAGATTCTGAGGATAGACAGTAAGAAGAGTCAGTCCTCTTGTACTTCAGTCGGCATTGTGATTTTTGTATATAATTCTGATGCAATTTCTGTGTTTCATCGTCATTAAGAAGTCCAATGTATACAGTAAAGCTGAAGTGAAGCATCGAAATCTAAAACTGGGCTCACACGAAAGGTTCAAAACATAGACAGTAAGAAGAGTCAGTCTTCTTGTACTTGAGTTGGCATTGTCTCTTTTGTATCTAATTCCGATGTGATTTCTGTGTTTCATCGTCAATAAGAAGGTCAATGGGATACAGTAAACCTGAAGTGGAGCATAGGAATCTAAAACTGGTCTCACAGGAAAGGTTTAAATCAAAGAATGTACGAAGAGTCAGTCCTCTTGTACTTATGTCGGCATTGTGCCTTTTGTATTTTATTCCGACGCTATTTCTGTATTTCATCGCCAATACGAAGGTCCACGGGATACAGTACACCTGAAGTGAAGCATCGGAATCTAATACAGGTCTCGGAGGAAACGTTCAAAACATAAACAGGAGGAAGAGTCAGTCTGCTTGTACTTAAGTCGGTATTGTGCCTATTGTATTTAATTCCGATGTAATTTCTGTGTCTCATCGTCGATGAGAAGGTCCAAGGTAAACAGTAAACCTGTAGTGAAGCATCGGAATTTAAAACTGGTAACACAGGAAAGGCTCAAATCATAGACAGTAAGTAGAGTCAGTCATCTGGCACTTCAGTCGGCATTGTGCCTTTTGAATTTAATTCGGGTGCAATTTCTGAGTATCTTCGTCAATAGGAAGGCCCAAGGTACACAGTAAACCTGAAGTGAATCATCGGAATCTCAAACTGGTCTCACAGGAATGGTTCAAAATATAGACAGTAAGCAGAGTCACCCTTTACGTACTTAAGTCGGCATTGTGAATTTTGTATTTAATTCCGAGGCAATTTCTGTGTTTCATCGTCAATAAGAAGTTCCAAGGGATGCAGTAAACCTGAAGTGAAGCATCGGAATCCAAAACTGGTCTCACTGGAAAGGTTTAAAGCATAGACAGTAAGTAGAGACATTCCTCTTGTACTTAAGTGGGCATTGTGCGTTTTGTATTTAATTCCGATGTAATTTCTGTGTTACATCGTCAATAAGAAGGTCCAAGGGATACAGTAAACCTGAATTGGAAGCATCGGAATCTAAAACTGGCCTCACAGGAAAGGCTCAAGTCATAGACAGTAAGAAGGGTCAGTCTTCTTGTACTTAAGTCGGCATTGTGCCTATTGTATTTAATTCCGATGCAATTTCTGTGTTTCATAGTCAATAAGAAGTTTTAAGGGATACTATAAAACTGAAGTAAAGCATCGGAATCTAAAACTGGTCTCTCAGGAAAGGTTCAAATCATTGAATGTAAGAAGAGTCAGTCTTCTAGTACTTAAGTCGGCATTGTGCCTTTTGTATTTAATTCCGGTGCAATTTCTGTGTTTCTTCGTCAATTAGAAGGTCCAAGGGATAAAGTATACCTGAAGTGGCGCAACAGAAAATAAAACTGGTCTCACAGGAAGGTTTCAAATAACAGAATGTAAGAAGAGTCAGTAATCTTGTACTTAAGTCGGCATTGTGCCTTTCGTATTTTATTCCGATGCAATTACTGTGTTTCATCGTAAATTAGAAGGTCCAAGAGATACAGTAAACCTGAAGTGAAGCATCGGAATTTAAAACTGGTCCAACAGGACAGGTTCAAATCATATACAGTAAGAAGAGTCAGTCTCCTTGTAATTATGTAGGCATTGTGCCTTTTGTATTTATTTCCGGTGCAATTTCTGAGTGTCATCGCCAATAGGAAGGTCCAAGGGATACAGTAAACCTGAAGTGAAGCATCGGAATCTGAAACTGGTCTCACAGGTAGGTTCAAATCATATACAGTAAGAAGAGTCAGTCTTCTTGTACTTATGTAGGCATTGTGCCTTTTGTATTTAATTCCGATGCAATTTCTGTGTTTCATCGACAATAAGAAGTTCGAAGGGATGCAGTAAACCTAAAAAGAAGCATCGAAATGTAAAACTGGTCTCACAGAAAGGTTCAACACTTAGACTGTAATAAGAGTCATCCTTCTTGTACTTAAGTCGGCGTTGTGCCTTTTGTATTTCATTCCGATGCAATGTCTGTGTTTCATCGTCAACAATAAGGTCCAAGCGATACGGTAAACCAGAAGTGAAGCATCGGAATTTAAAACTAGTCTCACAGGAAAGGCTCAAATCATAGACAGTAAGAAGAGTCAGTCTTCTTGTACTTAATTCTTCATTGTGCGTTTTGTATTTAATTCCGACGCAATTTATGTGTTTCATCGTCAATAAAATGGTCCAAGGGATACAGTGAACCTGAAGGGAAGCATCGGAATCTAAAACTGGTCTCACAGGAAAATTTCAAAACCATAGACAGTAAGAAGAGTCAGTCGTCTTGTACTTAAGTCGGCATTGTGCGCTTTGTATTTAATTCCGATGCTATTTCTGTGTTTCTTCGTCAATAAGAAGGTCCAAGGGATACAGTAAACCTGGAGTGAAGCATCGGAATCTAAAACTGGTCTCACAGGAAAGGGTTCAAGACATAGACAGTACGAAGAGTTAGTCTTCTTCTACTTAAGTAGGCATTGTGATTCTTGTAATTAATTCCGTTGCAATTTCTGTGTTACATTGTCAATAAGAAGGTCCAAGAGATACAGTAATCCTGAAGTGAAGCATCGGAATCTAAAACTGGTCTCACAGGAAAGGATAAAACCATAGACAGTAAGAAGGGCCAGTCTTCTTGTACTTATGTTGGCATTGTGCATTTTGTATTTAAGTCCAATGCAGTTTCTGTGTTTCATCATCGATAAGAAGGTCCAAGGGATACAGTAAACCTGAAGTGAAGCATCGGAATCTAAAACTTGTCTCACAGGAAAGGCTCCAAACTTAGACAGTAAGAAGAGTCAGTCTTCTTGTACTTAAGTCGCCATTGTGCCTTTTGTATTAAATTCCGATGCAATTTCTGTCTTTCATCGTCAATAAGAAGGTCCAAGGGATACAGTAAACCTGAAGTCAAGCATAGGAATCTAAAACTGGTCTCACAGGGAAGTTTCATAGCATAGACAGTAAGAAGAGTCGGTCTTCGTGTACTTAAGTATGCATTGTGCCTTTTGTATTTAATTCCGATGCAATTTCTGTGTTTCATCGTCAATATGAAGGTCCAAGGGATACAGAAAATCTGAAGTGAAGCATCGGAAGTTAAAAGTGATCTCACAGGAATGGTTCAAAGCACAGACAATCAGAAGAGTCGGTCTTTCTGTACTTAAGTCTGCATTGTGCCTTTTGTATTTAATTCCGATGCAGTTTCTGTGTTTCGTCGTCAATAAACAGGTCCAAGGGATACAGTAAACATGGAGTGAAGCATCGGAATCTAAAACTGGTCTCACAGGAAATGTTCAAAACATAGACAGTAAGAAGAGACATTCCTCTTGTACATAAGTCGGCATTGTGCCTTTTGTATTTAATTCCGAAGCTATTTCTGTGTTTCATCGTCAATAAGAAGGTGCAAGGGATACTGTAAACCTGAAGTGAAGCATCGGAATCTAAAACTGGTCTCACAGGAAAGGTTCAATACATAGACAGTAAGAGAGTCAGTCTTCTTGTACTTAAGTCGGAATTGTGCCTTTTGTATTTAATTCCGAAGCAATTTCTGTGTTTCATAATCAGTAAGAAGGTCCAACTGATACAGTAAACATAAGTGAAGCATCAGAATCTACAACTGGTCTCACAGGAAAGGTTCAAATCATAGACAGTAAGAAGAGTCAGTCTTCATGTACTCAAGTAGGCATTGTGACTTCTGTATTTAATTCCGATGCAATTTCTGTGTTTCATCGTCAATAAGAAGGTCCAAGGGATACAGTAAAACTGAAGTGAAGCATCGCAATCTAAAACTGGTCTCACAGGAAAGGCTCATATCATAGTCAGTAAGAAGAGTCACTCCTCATTTACTTAAGTCGGCATTGTGCCTTTTGTATTAAATTCCGATGCAATTTCTGTGTTTCATCGTCAATAAGGAGGTCCAAAGGATACAGTTAACCTGAAGTGAAGCATCGGAATCTAATACTGGTCTCACAGGAAGGGTTCAAATCATAGAATATATGAAGAGTCAGTCCTCTTGTACTTAAGTCGTCATTGTGCCTTTTGCATTTAATTCCGATGCAATTTCTGTGTTTCCTCGTCAATAAGAAGGTCCAAGGGATAAAATAAACCTGAAGTGAAGCATCGGAATCTATAACTGGTCTCACAGGAATGGTTCTAAATATAGACAGTAAGAAGAATCAGTCCTCTTGTACATAAGTCGGCATTGTGCCTATTGTATTTAAATCCGATGCAATATCTGAGTTTCATCGTCAATAAGGAGGTCCAAGGGATACAGTAAACCTGAAGTGAAGCATCGGAATTTAAAACTGGTCTCACAGGAAAGGCTCATATCATAGACAGTAAGAAGAGTCAGTCTTTTTGTACTTAAGTCGTCATTGTGAGTTTTGTATTTGATTCCCATGCAATTTCTGTGTTACATCGTCAATAAGAAGGACCAAGGGATACAGTAAACCTGAAGTGGAAGCATCGGAATCGAAAACTGATCTCACGGGAAAGGTTTAAAACATAGACGGCAAGAAGAGTCAGTCTTGTTGTACTTAAGTCGGCAATGTGCCTTTTGTATTTAATTCCGATGCAATTTCTGTGTATCATCTTTAATAAGAAGGTTTAAGGGTTACAGGAAACCTGAAGTGAAGCATCGGAATCCGAAACTGGTCTGACAGGAAAGGTTCAAAGTATAGACAGTAAGATGAGTCAGTCTTCTTGTACTTAAGACGGCATTGTTTCTCTTGTATTTAATTCAGATGCAATATCTGAGTTTCATCGTCAATAAGAAGGTCCTAGGGTACAGTAAACTTGAAGTGAAGCATCGGAATCCAAGACTGGTCTCAAAGGAAATGCTCGAAACATAGACAGTAAGAGGAGTCTGTCTTCTTGTACTTAGGTCGGCATTGTGAATTTTGTATTTAATTCTGGAGCCATATCTGTGTTTCATCGTCAACAAGAATGTCCAATCGATACAGTAAACTTGAAGTGAAGCATCGGAATTTAAAACTGGTCTCACAGGAAAGGTTCATAATGTAGACAGTAAGAAGTGACATTCCTCTTTTACTTAAGTCGGCATTGTGCCTTTTGTAATTAATTCCGAGGCAATTTCTGTGTTTCATCGTAAATTAGAAGGTCCGAGGGATACAGTAAACCTTTAGTGAAGCATCGGAATTTAAATCTGGTCTCACAAAAAACGCTCAAATCATAGATAGTAAGAAGCGTCTGTTTTCCTGCACTTAAGTCGGCATTGTGCCTTTTGTATTTAGTACCGATGCAATTTTTGTGTTTCATCGTCAATAAGTAGGTCCAAGGGATACAGCAAACCTGAAGTGAAGCATCAGAAACTAAAACTGGTCTCACAGGAAAGATTCAAATCTTTGACAGTAAGAAGAGTGAGTCGTCTTGTACTTAAGTCGGCATTGTGCCATTTGTATTTATTTCCGATGCAATTTCTGAGTTTCATCGTCAATTAGAAGGTCCGAGGGATACAGTAAAGCTGAAGTGATGCATCGGAATTGAAAACTGGTCTCACAGGAAAGGCTCAAATCACAGACAGTGAGAAGAGTCAGTCTACTTGTATTTAAGTCGGCATTGTGCCTTTTTTTATTTAATTCCGATGCAATTTCAGTGTTTCATCGTCAATAAGAAGGTCCAAGGGATACAGTAAAACTGAAGTGGAGGATCGGAATCTAAAACTGGTCTCACAGGAAAGGTGTAAACCATAGACGGTAAGAGGTATCAGACTTGTTGTCCTTATGTGGGCATTGTGCTTTTGTATTTAATTCCGAAGCAATTTGGGTGTTTCATCGTCAATAAGAAGTTCCAAGGGATACAGTAAACCTGAAGTGAAGCATCGGAATCCAAAACTGGTCTCACTCGAAAGGTTTAAAGCATAGACAGTAAGAAGAGACATTCCTCTTGTACTTAAGTCGGCATCGTGCGTTTTGTATTTAATTCCGATGTAATTACTGTGTTTCATCGTCAATAAGAAGGTCCAAGGGATACAGTAAACCTGAAGTGGAAGCATCGGAATCTAAAACTGGCCTCACAGGAAAGGCTCAAGTCATTGCCTGTAAGAAGGGTCAGTCTTCTTGTACTTAAGTCGGCATTGTGCCTATTGTATTTATTTCCAATGCAATTTCTGTGTTTCATCGTCAATAAGAAGGTCCAAGGGATACATAAAACTGAAGTGAAGCATCGGAGTCTAATACTGGTCTCTCAGGAAAGGTTCAAATCATAGAATGTAATAACAGTCAGTCTTATTGTACTTAAGTCGGCATTGTGCCTTTTGTATTTAATTCCGATGCAATTTCTGTGTTTCTTCGTCAATAAGAAGGTCCAAGGGATAAAGGAAACCTGAAGTGAAGCATCAGAAACTAAAACTGGTCTCACAGGAAGGGTTCAAATAATTGAATGTAAGAAGAGTCAGTCCTCTTGTACTTAAGTCGGCATTGTGCCTTTCGTATTTAATTACGATGCAATTACTGTGTTTCATCGTCAATTAGAAGGTCCAAGGGATACAGTAAACCTGAAGTGAAGCATTAGAATCTAAAACTGGTCTGACAGGAAAGGCTCAAATCATAGTCAGTAAGAGGAGTCAGTCATCTTGCACTTAAGTAGGCATTGTGCCTTTTGTATTTACTTCCGGTGCAATTTCTGAGTGTCATCGCCAATAGGAAGGTCCATGGGATACAGTAAACCTGAAGTGAAGCATCGGAATCTAAACTGGTCTCACAGGAAAGGTTCAAATCATATACAGTAAGAAGAGTCAGTCTTCTTGTACTTATGTAGGCATTGTGCCTTTTGTATTTAATTTCGATGCAAATTCTGTGTTTCATCGTCAATATGAAGGTCCAAGGAATACAGTAATCTTGAAGTGAATCTTCGGAATCTCAAACTGGTCTCACAGGAATGGTTCAAAACATAGACAGTAAGCAGAGTCACCCTTTACGTACTTAAGTCGGCATTGTGAATTTTGTATTTAATTCCGAAGCAATTTCTGTGTTTCATCGTCAATAAGAAGTTCCAAGGGATGCAGTAAACCTGAAGTGAAGCATCGGAATCCAAAACTGGTCTCACTGGAAAGATTCTGAGGATAGACAGTAAGAAGAGTCAGTCCTCTTGTACTTCAGTCGGCATTGTGATTTTTGTATATAATTCTGATGCAATTTCTGTGTTTCATCGTCATTAAGAAGTCCAATGTATACAGTAAAGCTGAAGTGAAGCATCGAAATCTAAAACTGGGCTCACACGAAAGGTTCAAAACATAGACAGTAAGAAGAGTCAGTCTTCTTGTACTTGAGTTGGCATTGTCTCTTTTGTATCTAATTCCGATGTGATTTCTGTGTTTCATCGTCAATAAGAAGGTCAATGGGATACAGTAAACCTGAAGTGGAGCATAGGAATCTAAAACTGGTCTCACAGGAAAGGTTTAAATCAAAGAATGTACGAAGAGTCAGTCCTCTTGTACTTATGTCGGCATTGTGCCTTTTGTATTTTATTCCGACGCTATTTCTGTATTTCATCGCCAATACGAAGGTCCACGGGATACAGTACACCTGAAGTGAAGCATCGGAATCTAATACAGGTCTCGGAGGAAACGTTCAAAACATAAACAGGAGGAAGAGTCAGTCTGCTTGTACTTATGTCGGTATTGTGCCTATTGTATTTAATTCCGATGTAATTTCTGTGTCTCATCGTCGATGAGAAGGTCCAAGGTAAACAGTAAACCTGTAGTGAAGCATCGGAATTTAAAACTGGTAACACAGGAAAGGCTCAAATCATAGACAGTAAGTAGAGTCAGTCATCTGGCACTTCAGTCGGCATTGTGCCTTTTGAATTTAATTCGGGTGCAATTTCTGAGTATCTTCGTCAATAGGAAGGCCCAAGGTACACAGTAAACCTGAAGTGAATCATCGGAATCTCAAACTGGTCTCACAGGAATGGTTCAAAATATAGACAGTAAGCAGAGTCACCCTTTACGTACTTAAGTCGGCATTGTGAATTTTGTATTTAATTCCGAGGCAATTTCTGTGTTTCATCGTCAATAAGAAGTTCCAAGGGATGCAGTAAACCTGAAGTGAAGCATCGGAATCCAAAACTGGTCTCACTGGAAAGGTTTAAAGCATAGACAGTAAGTAGAGACATTCCTCTTGTACTTAAGTGGGCATTGTGCGTTTTGTATTTAATTCCGATGTAATTTCTGTGTTACATCGTCAATAAGAAGGTCCAAGGGATACAGTAAACCTGAATTGGAAGCATCGGAATCTAAAACTGGCCTCACAGGAAAGGCTCAAGTCATAGACAGTAAGAAGGGTCAGTCTTCTTGTACTTAAGTCGGCATTGTGCCTATTGTATTTAATTCCGATGCAATTTCTGTGTTTCATAGTCAATAAGAAGTTTTAAGGGATACTATAAAACTGAAGTAAAGCATCGGAATCTAAAACTGGTCTCTCAGGAAAGGTTCAAATCATTGAATGTAAGAAGAGTCAGTCTTCTAGTACTTAAGTCGGCATTGTGCCTTTTGTATTTAATTCCGGTGCAATTTCTGTGTTTCTTCGTCAATTAGAAGGTCCAAGGGATAAAGTATACCTGAAGTGGCGCAACAGAAAATAAAACTGGTCTCACAGGAAGGTTTCAAATAACAGAATGTAAGAAGAGTCAGTAATCTTGTACATAAGTCGGCATTGTGCCTTTCGTATTTTATTCCGATGCAATTACTGTGTTTCATCGTAAATTAGAAGGTCCAAGAGATACAGTAAACCTGAAGTGAAGCATCGGAATTTAAAACTGGTCCAACAGGACAGGTTCAAATCATATACAGTAAGAAGAGTCAGTCTCCTTGTAATTATGTAGGCATTGTGCCTTTTGTATTTATTTCCGGTGCAATTTCTGAGTGTCATCGCCAATAGGAAGGTCCAAGGGATACAGTAAACCTGAAGTGAAGCATCGGAATCTGAAACTGGTCTCACAGGTAGGTTCAAATCATATACAGTAAGAAGAGTCAGTCTTCTTGTACTTATGTAGGCATTGTGCCTTTTGTATTTAATTCCGATGCAATTTCTGTGTTTCATCGACAATAAGAAGTTCGAAGGGATGCAGTAAACCTAAAAAGAAGCATCGAAATGTAAAACTGGTCTCACAGAAAGGTTCAACACTTAGACTGTAATAAGAGTCATCCTTCTTGTACTTAAGTCGGCGTTGTGCCTTTTGTATTTCATTCCGATGCAATGTCTGTGTTTCATCGTCAACAATAAGGTCCAAGCGATACGGTAAACCAGAAGTGAAGCATCGGAATTTAAAACTAGTCTCACAGGAAAGGCTCAAATCATAGACAGTAAGAAGAGTCAGTCTTCTTGTACTTAATTCTTCATTGTGCGTTTTGTATTTAATTCCGACGCAATTTATGTGTTTCATCGTCAATAAAATGGTCCAAGGGATACAGTGAACCTGAAGGGAAGCATCGGAATCTAAAACTGGTCTCACAGGAAAATTTCAAAACCATAGACAGTAAGAAGAGTCAGTCGTCTTGTACTTAAGTCGGGATTGTGCGCTTTGTATTTAATTCCGATGCTATTTCTGTGTTTCTTCGTCAATAAGAAGGTCCAAGGGATACAGTAAACCTGGAGTGAAGCATCGGAATCTAAAACTGGTCTCACAGGAAAGGGTTCAAGACATAGACAGTACGAAGAGTTAGTCTTCTTCTACTTAAGTAGGCATTGTGATTCTTGTAATTAATTCCGTTGCAATTTCTGTGTTACATTGTCAATAAGAAGGTCCAAGAGATACAGTAATCCTGAAGTGAAGCATCGGAATCTAAAACTGGTCTCACAGGAAAGGATAAAATCATAGACAGTAAGAAGGGCCAGTCTTCTTGTACTTATGTTTTCATTGTGCATTTTGTATTTAAGTCCAATGCAGTTTCTGTGTTTCATCATCGATAAGAAGGTCCAAGGGATATAGTAAACCTGAAGTGAAGCATCGGAATCTAAAACTTGTCTCACAGGAAAGGCTCCAAACTTAGACAGTAAGAAGAGTCAGTCTTCTTGTACTTAAGTCGCCATTGTGCCTTTTGTATTAAATTCCGATGCAATTTCTGTCTTTCATCGTCAATAAGAAGGTCCAAGGGATACAGTAAACCTGAAGTGAAGCATAGGAATCTAAAACTGGTCTCACAGGGAAGTTTCATAGCATAGACAGTAAGAAGAGTCGGTCTTCGTGTACTTAAGTATGCATTGTGCCTTTTGTATTTAATTCCGATGCAATTTCTGTGTTTCATCGTCAATATGAAGGTCCAAGGGATACAGAAAATCTGAAGTGAAGCATCGGAAGTTAAAAGTGATCTCACAGGAATGGTTCAAAGCACAGACAATCAGAAGAGTCGGTCTTTCTGTACTTAAGTCTGCATTGTGCCTTTTGTATTTAATTCCGATGCAGTTTCTGTGTTTCGTCGTCAATAAACAGGTCCAAGGGATACAGTAAACATGGAGTGAAGCATCGGAATCTAAAACTGGTCTCACAGGAAATGTTCAAAACATAGACAGTAAGAAGAGACATTCCTCTTGTACATAAGTCGGCATTGTGCCTTTTGTATTTAATTCCGAAGCTATTTCTGTGTTTCATCGTCAATAAGAAGGTGCAAGGGATACTGTAAACCTGAAGTGAAGCATCGGAATCTAAAACTGGTCTCACAGGAAAGGTTCAATACATAGACAGTAAGAGAGTCAGTCTTCTTGTACTTAAGTCGGAATTGTGCCTTTTGTATTTAATTCCGAAGCAATTTCTGTGTTTCATAATCAGTAAGAAGGTCCAACTGATACAGTAAACATAAGTGAAGCATCAGAATCTACAACTGGTCTCACAGGAAAGGTTCAAATCATAGACAGTAAGAAGAGTCAGTCTTCATGTACTCAAGTAGGCATTGTGACTTCTGTATTTAATTCCGATGCAATTTCTGTGTTTCATCGTCAATAAGAAGGTCCAAGGGATACAGTAAACCTGAAGTGAAGCATCGCAATCTAAAACTGGTCTCACACGAAACTTTCAAAGCATAGACTGTAAGAAGAGGCAGTCTTATTGTACGTAAGTCGGCATTGTGCCTTTTGTATTTAATTCCGATGGAATATTTGTGTTTCATTGTCAATAAGAAGGTCCAAGGAATACAGTAAACCCGAGGTGAAGCATCGGAATCTAAAACTGGTCTCACAGGAAAGGTTCAAAGCATAGGCAGTAAGAAGAGTCAGTCTTCTTGTGCTTAAGCCGGCATGGTGCCTTTTGTATTTAATTCGGACGCAATTTCTGTGTTTCATCGTCAATAAGACGGTCCAAGGGATACAGTAAACCTGAAGTGAAGCATTGGAATCTAAAACTGGTCTCACTGGTAAGGTTCAAAAAATAGACAGTATGAAGAGTCAGTCTTCTTGTACTTAATTCTGCATTGTGCCCTTTGTATTCAATTACGATGCAATATCTGTGTATCTTCGTCAATAAGAAGGTCCAAGGGATACAGTAAACTTGATGTGAAGCATCGGAATCTAAAACTGGACTCACAGGAAATGTTCAAATCATAGACAGTAAGAAGAGACATTCCTCTTGTACTTAGGTCGGCATTGTGCCTATGGTATTTGATTCCGATGCAATTTCTGTGTTTCATCGTCAATACAATGGTCCAAGGGATACAGTAAACCTGAAGTGAAGCATCGGAATCTAAAACTGGTCTCACAGGAAAGGTTCAAATCTTAGACAGTGAGAAGAGTCAGTCTCCTTGTACATAAGTTCGCATTGTGCCATTTGTATTTAATTCCGATGCAATTTCTGTGTTTCATCGTCAATAGGAAGGTCCAAGTTATACAGTTACCCGAGGTGAGGCATCGGAATCTAAAACTGGTCTCACAGGAAAGGCTCATATCGTAGACAGTAAGAAGAGTCAGTCTTCTTGTACTTAAGTCGGCATTGTGCCTTTTGTATTTAATTCCGATGCAATGTCTGTGTTTCATCGTCAATAAGAAGGGCCAAGGGATACAGTAAACCTGAAGTGAAGCATCGGAATGTAGCACTGGTCTCACAGGAAAGGTTCAAAGCATAGCAGTAAGAAGAATCAGTCTTCTTGTACTCAAGTCGGAATTGTGCCTTTTGTATTTAATTCCGAAGCAATTTCTGTGTTTCATCGTCAACAAAAGGTCCAAGGGATACAGCAAACCTGAACTGAAGCATCGGAAACTAAAACTGGTCTCACAGGAAAGGTTCATAACTTAACAGTAAGAAGAGTCAGTCTTCTTGTACTTATGACGGCATTGTGCCTTTTGTATTTAATTCCGAAGGAATTTCTGTGTTTCATCGTAAATAAGAAGGTGCAAGGGATACAGTAAACCTGATGTGAAGCATTGGAATCAAAAACTGGTTTCACTGGTAAGGTTCAAAAAATAGACAGTATGAAGAGTCAGTCTTATTGTACTTAATTCGGCATTGTGCCATTTGTATTCAATTCCGATGCAATATCTGTGTATCTTCGTCAATACGAAGGTCCAAGGGATACAGTAAACCTGATGTGAAGAATCGGAATCTAAAACTGGACTCACAGGAAATGTTCAAATCATAGACAGTATGAAGAGACATTCCTCTTGTACTTAAGTCGGCATTGTGCCTATGGTATTTGATTCCGATGCAATTTCTGTGTTTCATCGTCAATACAATGGTCCAAGGGATACAGTAAACCTGAAGTGAAGCATCGGAATCTAATACTGGTCTCATAGGATAAGTTCAAAACATAGTCAGTTAGAAGAGTCAGTCATCTTGTACTTAAGACGGCATTGTGGGTTTTGTATTTAATTCCGATGCAATTTCTGTGTTTCATCGTCAATAAGAAGGTCCAAGGGATACAGTAAAACTGAAGTGAAGCATCGGAATCGAAAACTGGTCTCACAGGAATGGTTCACAATATAGACAGTAAGAATTGTCAGTCTTCTTGTACACAAGTCGGCATTGTGCCTTTTGTATTTAATTCTGATGCAATTTCTGTGTTTCATCGTCAGTAAGTAGGTCCAAGGGATACAGTAAAACCTTAAGTGAAGCATCGGAATATAATACTGGCCTCACAGGAATGGTTCACAATATAGACAATAAGAAAAGTCAGTTTTCTTGTACTGAAGTCGGCATTGTGGCTTTTGTAATTAAATCCGATGCAATTTCTGAGTTTCGACGTCAATAAGATGGGCGAAGGGATACCGAAAACCTTAAGTGAAGCATCGGAATCTAAAACTGGTCTCACAAGTAAGGTCCAAAACATAGACAGTACGAAAAGTCAGTCATCTTTTACACAAGTCGGCATTGTGCCTTTTGTATTTAATTCCGACGCTATTTATGTGTTTCATCGCCATTATGAAGGTCCAAGGGATACAGTTAACCTGAAGTGAAGCATCGATTCCTAAAACTGGTCTCACAGCAAAGGTTCCAATCATAGACAGTAAGAAGAGTCAGTCTTCTTGTACTTAAGTCGGCTTGTGCCTTTTGTATTTAACTCCGATGCAATTTCTGTGCTTCATCGTCAATAAGAAAGTCCAAAGGATACTGTAAACTGGAAGTGAAGCATCGAAATCTAAAACTGGTCTCACAGGAAAGGTTAAAAACATACACACTAAGAAGGGTCAGTCTTCTTGTACTTAAGTCGGCATTTTTACTTTTGTGTTTAATTCCGAAGCAATTTCTGTGTTTCATCGTCAATATGAACGTCCAAGGGATACAGAAATTCTGAAGTGAAGCATTGGAGTCTAAAACTTGTCTCACAGGAAAGGTTCAAACATAGACAGTGAGAAGAGACATTCCTCTTGTACTTAAAGCGGCATTGTGCCTTTTGTATTTAATTCCGATGCAATTTCTGTGTTTCATCGTCAATATGTAGGTCCAAGGGATACAGAATATCTGAAGTGAAGCATCGGAATCTAAACCTGGTTTGCAGGAGAGGTACAAAACATAGACAGTAAGAAGAGTCAGTCTTCTGGTACTTAAGTCGGCTTTGTCCCTTTTGCATTTACTTCCGATGCAAATTCTGTGTTTAATCGTCAATAAGAAGGTCCAAGGGATACAGTAAACTTGAAGTGAAGCATCGATATCTAAAACTGGTCTCACAGGAAAGGTTCAAAACATAGACTGTAAGAAGAGTCAGTCTTCTTTTACTTAAGTCTGCATTGTTCATATTGTATTTAATTCCGATGCCATTTCTGTGTTTCATTGTCACAAGAAGGTCCAATTCATACAGTAAACTTAAAATGAAGAATCGGAAACTAAAACTGGCCTTACTGGAAAGGTTCAAAACTTAGACAGTTAGATGAGCCAGTAATCTGGCACTTAAGTCGGCATTGTGCCTTTTGTATTTAATTCCGATGCTATTTCTGAGTTTCATCGTCAATAAGAAGGTCTAAGGGATACAGTAAACTTGATGTGAAGCATCGGAATCTAAAACTGGTCTCACAGGATAGTTCAAAACAATGACGGTAAGAAGAGTCAGTCTTCTTGTACTTCAGTCGGCATTGTGCCTTTTGTATTTAATTCTGATGGAATTTCTGTGTTTCATCGTCATTAAGAAGGTCCAAGGACACAGTAAACCTGAAGTGAGGCATCGGAACCTAAAACTGGTCTCACAGGAAAGGTTCAAAGCATAGACAGTAAGAAGCGTCACTCTTCTTGTACTTAAGCCGACATTGTGCCTTTTGTATTTAATTCCGATGCAATTTCTGTGTTTCGTCGTCGATAAGAAGGTCCAAGGGATACAGTAAACCTAACGTGAAGCATCGGAATCTAAAACTGGTCTAACAAAAAGGTCTCAAATCATTGACAGTAAGAAGAGTCAGTCCTCTTGTACTTATGTCGGCATTGTGCTTTTTGTATCTATTTCCGATGCAATTTCTGTGTTTCATCGTCAATAAGATGGTCCAAGGGATACAGTAAACCCGAAGTGAAGCATCGGAATCTAAAACTGGTCTTACAGGAAAGGTTCAAAACATAGACAGTAAGAAGTGACATTCCTCTTGTACTTAAGTCGGCATTGTGTGTTTTGTATTTAATTCCGAAGCAATTTATGTGTTACATCGTCAATAAGAAAGTCCAAGGGATACAGTAAAACTGAAGTGAAGCATCGGAATCTAAAACTGGTCACACAGGAAATTTTAAAAAGATAGACAGTAAGAAGAGACATTCCTCTTGTACTTAAGTCGGCAATGGGCCTTTGGTATTTAATTCTGATGCAATTTCTGTGTTTTATCGTCAATAAGTAGGTCCAAGGGATACAGTAAACCTGAAGTGAAGCTTTGGAATCTAATACTGGTCTCACAGGAAAAGTTCAAAGCATAGTCAGTAAGGAGAGTCAGTCTTCTTGTACTTAAGTCGGCATTGTGCGTTTTGTATTTAATTCCGACGCAATTTCTGTATTTCATCGTCAATAAGAATGTCCAAGGGATACAGTAAGGCTGAAGTGAAGCATCGGAATCTAAAACTGGTATCACAGGAAAGGTTCAAAGCATAGTCAGTAAGGAGAGTCAGTCTTCTTGTACTTAAGTGGGCATTGAATCTTTTGTATTTAATTCCGATGCAATTTCTGTGTTTCATCGACAATAAGAAGGTCCAAGGGATACAGGAAACCCGAAGTGAAGCATCGGAATCTAAAATTGGTCTCACTGGTAAGGTTCAAAAATTAGACAGTATGAAGAATCAGTCTTCTTGTACTTATGTCGGCATTGTGCTTTTTGTATTTAATTCCGATGCAATATATCTGTGTTTCTTCGTCAATAAGAAGGTCCAAGGGATACAGTAAACCCGAAGTGAAGCATCGGAATCTAAAATTGGTCTCACTGGTAAGGTTCAAAAATTAGACAGTATGAAGTGAAGCATCTTAATCTATAACAGGTCTCACAGTAATGGATCAAAACATAGACAATAAGAGGAGTCAGTCTACTTGTACTTAAGTCGGCAATGTGCCTTTTGTATTTAATTCCGATGGAATTTCTGTTTTTCATCGTCAATAAGAAGGTCCAAGGGATACAGTAAACTTGAAATGAAGCATCAGAATCTAAAACTGGTCTCACAGGAAAGGTTCAAAACATAGACAGTGAGAAGAGTCAGTCTTCATGGGCTTAAGTTGGCATTGTGCATTTTGTATTTAATTGCGATGCAATTTCAGTGTTTCATCGAGAATAAGAAGGTCCAAGGGATACAGTAAACTTAAAGTGAAGCATCTGATTCTAAACCTGGTCTCACACCAAAGGTTCAAAACATAGACAGTAAGAAGGATCAGTCTTCTTGTGCTTATGTCAGCATTGTGTCTTTTCTATTTAATTCCGATGCAATATCTGTGATTCATAGTCAATAGGATGGTCCAAGGGGTACAGTGAACTTGAAGTGAAGCATCGGAATTTAAAACTGGTCTCACAATAACGGTTCAAAGCATAGACAGTAATAAGAGTCAGACGTCTTGTACACAAGTCGGCATTGTGCCTTTTGTATTTAATTCCGCTGCAATTTCTGTGTTTCATCATCAATAAGAAGGTCCAAGGGATACAGCAAACTTGAAGTGAATCATCGATATCTAAAACTGGTCTCACAGGAAAGGTTTAAAACATAGACAGTAAGAAGAGTCAGTCTTCTTGTGCTTAAATCGGCATTGTGCCTTTTGTATTTAATTCCGATGCAATATCTGTGTTTCATCGTCAATAAGAAGGTCCAAGGGATACAGTAAAACTGAAGTGAAGCATCGGAATCGAAAACTGGTCTCACAGGAATGGTTCACAATATAGACAGTAAGAATTGTCAGTCTTCTTGTACACAAGTCGGCATTGTGCCTTTTGTATTTAATTCTGATGCAATTTCTGTGTTTCATCGTCAGTAAGTAGGTCCAAGGGATACAGTAAACCTTAAGTGAAGCATCGGAATATAATACTGGCCTCACAGGAATGTTTCACAATATAGACAATAAGAAAAGTCAGTTTTCTTGTACTGAAGTCGGCATTGTGGCTTTTGTAATTAAATCCGATGCAATTTCTGAGTTTCGACGTCAATAAGATGGGCGAAGGGATACCGAAAACCTTAAGTGAAGCATCGGAATCTAAAACTGGTCTCACAAGTAAGGTCCAAAACATAGACAGTACGAAAAGTCAGTCATCTTTTACACAAGTCGGCATTGTGCCTTTTGTATTTAATTCCGACGCTATTTATGTGTTTCATCGCCATTATGAAGGTCCAAGGGATACAGTTAACCTGAAGTGAAGCATCGATTCCTAAAACTGGTCTCACAGCAAAGGTTCCAATCATAGACAGTAAGAAGAGTCAGTCTTCTTGTACTTAAGTCGGCTTGTGCCTTTTGTATTTAACTCCGATGCAATTTCTGTGCTTCATCGTCAATAAGAAAGTCCAAAGGATACTGTAAACTGGAAGTGAAGCATCGAAATCTAAAACTGGTCTCACAGGAAAGGTTAAAAACATACACACTAAGAAGGGTCAGTCTTCTTGTACTTAAGTCGGCATTTTTACTTTTGTGTTTAATTCCGAAGCAATTTCTGTGTTTCATCGTCAATATGAACGTCCAAGGGATACAGAAATTCTGAAGTGAAGCATTGGAGTCTAAAACTTGTCTCACAGGAAAGGTTCAAACATAGACAGTGAGAAGAGACATTCCTCTTGTACTTAAGGCGGCATTGTGCCTTTTGTATTTAATTCCGATGCAATTTCTGTGTTTCATCGTCAATATGTAGGTCCAAGGGATACAGAATATCTGAAGTGAAGCATCGGAATCTAAACCTGGTCAGCAGGAGAGGTACAAAACATAGACAGTAAGAAGAGTCAGTCTTCTGGTACTTAAGTCGGCTTTGTCCCTTTTGCATTTACTTCCGATGCAAATTCTGTGTTTAATCGTCAATAAGAAGGTCCAAGGGATACAGTAAACTTGAAGTGAAGCATCGATATCTAAAACTGGTCTCACAGGAAAGGTTCAAAACATAGACTGTAAGAAGAGTCAGTCTTCTTTTACTTAAGTCTGCATTGTTCATATTGTATTTAATTCCGATGCCATTTCTGTGTTTCATTGTCACAAGAAGGTCCAATTCATACAGTAAACTTAAAATGAAGAATCGGAAACTAAAACTGGCCTTACTGGAAAGGTTCAAAACTTAGACAGTTAGATGAGCCAGTAATCTGGCACTTAAGTCGGCATTGTGCCTTTTGTATTTAATTCCGATGCTATTTCTGAGTTTCATCGTCAATAAGAAGGTCTAAGGGATACAGTAAACTTGATGTGAAGCATCGGAATCTAAAACTGGTCTCACAGGATAGTTCAAAACAATGACGGTAAGAAGAGTCAGTCTTCTTGTACTTCAGTCGGCATTGTGCCTTTTGTATTTAATTCCGATGCAATTTCTGTGTTTCATCGTCAACAAGAGGGTCCAAGGGATACATTAAACCTGAAGTGCAGCATCGGAAACTATAACTGGTCTCACAGGAAAAGTTCATAACTTACAGTAAGAAGAGTCAGTCTTCTTGTACTTAAGTCGGCATTGTGCCTTTTGTATTTAATTCTGATGGAATTTCTGTGTTTCATCGTCATTAAGAAGGTCCAAGGACACAGTAAACCTGAAGTGAGGCATCGGAACCTAAAACTGGTCTCACAGGAAAGGTTCAAAGCATAGACAGTAAGAAGCGTCACTCTTCTTGTACTTAAGCCGACATTGTGCCTTTTGTATTTAATTCCGATGCAATTTCTGTGTTTCGTCGTCGATAAGAAGGTCCAAGGGATACAGTAAACCTAACGTGAAGCATCGGAATCTAAAACTGGTCTAACAAAAAGGTCTCAAATCATTGACAGTAAGAAGAGTCAGTCCTCTTGTACTTATGTCGGCATTGTGCTTTTTGTATCTATTTCCGATGCAATTTCTGTGTTTCATCGTCAATAAGATGGTCCAAGGGATACAGTAAACCCGAAGTGAAGCATCGGAATCTAAAACTGGTCTTACAGGAAAGGTTCAAAACATAGACAGTAAGAAGTGACATTCCTCTTGTACTTAAGTCGGCATTGTGTGTTTTGTATTTAATTCCGAAGCAATTTATGTGTTACATCGTCAATAAGAAAGTCCAAGGGATACAGTAAAACTGAAGTGAAGCATCGGAATCTAAAACTGGTCACACAGGAAATTTTAAAAAGATAGACAGTAAGAAGAGACATTCCTCTTGTACTTAAGTCGGCAATGGGCCTTTGGTATTTAATTCTGATGCAATTTCTGTGTTTTATCGTCAATAAGTAGGTCCAAGGGATACAGTAAACCTGAAGTGAAGCTTTGGAATCTAATACTGGTCTCACAGGAAAAGTTCAAAGCATAGTCAGTAAGGAGAGTCAGTCTTCTTGTACTTAAGTCGGCATTGTGCGTTTTGTATTTAATTCCGACGCAATTTCTGTATTTCATCGTCAATAAGAATGTCCAAGGGATACAGTAAAGCTGAAGTGAAGCATCGGAATCTAAAACTGGTATCACAGGAAAGGTTCAAAGCATAGTCAGTAAGGAGAGTCAGTCTTCTTGTACTTAAGTGGGCATTGAATCTTTTGTATTTAATTCCGATGCAATTTCTGTGTTTCATCGACAATAAGAAGGTCCAAGGGATACAGTAAACCCGAAGTGAAGCATCGGAATCTAAAATTGGTCTCACTGGTAAGGTTCAAAAATTAGACAGTATGAAGAGTCAGTCTTCTTGTACTTATGTCGGCATTGTGCTTTTTGTATTTAATTCCGATGCAATATATCTGTGTTTCTTCGTCAATAAGAAGGTCCAAGGGATACAGTAAACCCGAAGTGAAGCATCGGAATCTAAAATTGGTCTCACTGGTAAGGTTCAAAAATTAGACAGTATGAAGTGAAGCATCTTAATCTATAACAGGTCTCACAGTAATGGATCAAAACATAGACAATAAGAGGAGTCAGTCTACTTGTACTTAAGTCGGCAATGTGCCTTTTGTATTTAATTCCGATGGAATTTCTGTTTTTCATCGTCAATAAGAAGGTCCAAGGGATACAGTAAACTTGAAATGAAGCTTCAGAATCTAAAACTGGTCTCACAGGAAAGGTTCAAAACATAGACAGTGAGAAGAGTCAGTCTTCATGGGCTTAAGTTGGCATTGTGCATTTTGTATTTAATTGCGATGCAATTTCAGTGTTTCATCGAGAATAAGAAGGTCCAAGGGATACAGTAAACTTAAAGTGAAGCATCTGATTCTAAACCTGGTCTCACACCAAAGGTTCAAAACATAGACAGTAAGAAGGATCAGTCTTCTTGTGCTTATGTCAGCATTGTGTCTTTTCTATTTAATTCCGATGCAATATCTGTGATTCATAGTCAATAGGATGGTCCAAGGGGTACAGTGAACTTGAAGTGAAGCATCGGAATTTAAAACTGGTCTCACAATAACGGTTCAAAGCATAGACAGTAATAAGAGTCAGACGTCTTGTACACAAGTCGGCATTGTGCCTTTTGTATTTAATTCCGCTGCAATTTCTGTGTTTCATCATCAATAAGAAGGTCCAAGGGATACAGCAAACTTGAAGTGAATCATCGATATCTAAAACTGGTCTCACAGGAAAGGTTTAAAACATAGACAGTAAGAAGAGTCAGTCTTCTTGTGCTTAAATCGGCATTGTGCCTTTTGTATTTAATTCCGATGCAATATCTGTGTTTCTTCGTCAATTAGAAGGTCCAAGGGATACAATAAACCTGAAGTAAAGAATCGGAATCTAAATCTGGTCTCACAGGAAAATTTCAAAACATAGACGGAAAGAAGAGTCTGTCTTCTTGTACTTAAGTCTGCATTGTGCCTTACGTATTTAATTCCGATGGAATTTCTGTTTTTCATCTTCAATAAGAAGGTCCAAGGGATACAGTAAATTTAAAGTGTAGTATCGGAATGTAAAAGTGGTCTCACAGGAAAGGTTCAAACATAGACATTAAGAAGAGTCAGTCTTCTTGTACTTAAGTCGGCATTGTGCCTTTTGTATTTAATTCCGATGCAATTTCTGTGTTTGATCGTCAATAAGGAGGTCCAAGACATACAGTAATCCTGAAGTGAAGTATCTGAATCAAAAACTGGTCTCAAAGTAAAGGCTCAAAACATAGACAGTTTATAAGAGTCAGTGTTCGTGTACTTAAGTCGGCATAGGGCATTTTGTATTTAATTCCGATGCAATATCTGTGTTTCATCGTCAATATGAAGATCAAAGGGATACAGAAAATCTGAAGTGAAACATCGGATTTTAAAACTTCTCTCACAGGAAAGGTTCAAAACATAGACAGTAAGAAGTGACACTTCTCTTTTACTTAAGTCTGCATTGTAACTTTTGTATTCAATTCCGATGCAATTTCTGTGTTTTATCGGCAATAATAAGGTCCATGGGATACAGTAAACCTTAAGTGAAGCATCGGAATCTAAAACTGGGCTCACAGGAAAGGTTCAAAACATAGACACTAAGAAGAGTCAGTCTTATTGTTCTTTAGTCGGCATTGTGCCTTTTGCATTTAATTCCGATGCTGTTTCTGTGTTTCATCGAGAATAAGTAGGTCCAAGGGATACAGTAAACTCGAAGTGAAGCGTCTATATCCAAAACTAGTAACACAGGAATGGTTCAAAACATAGACAGTAACAAGAGTCAGTCTTCTTGGTCTTAAGTCGGCATTGTGCCTTTTGTATTTACTTGCGATGGAATTTCTGTGTTTCATCGTCAATAAGATGGTCCAAGGCATACAGTGAACTTAAAGTGAAGCATCAATATCTAAAACTGGTCTCACAATAGCGGTTCAAAGCATAGACAGTAATAAGAGTCAGATGTCTTGTACACAAGTCAGCATTGTGCCTTTTGTATTTAATTCCGCTGCAATTTCTGTTTCATCGTCAATAAGAAGGTCCAAGGGATACAGCAAACTTGAAGTGAATCATCAATATCTGAAACTGGCCTCACAGGAAAGGTTCAAAACATAGATAGTAAGAAGAGTCAGTCTTCTTGTGCTTAATTCGGTATTGTGCCTTTTGTATTTAATTCCGATGCAATATCTGTGTTTCATCGTCAATTAGAAGGTCCAAGGGATACAGTAAACCTGAAGTAAAGAATCGGAATCTAAAACTGGTCTCACAGGAAAAGTTCAAAACATAGACGGTAAGAAGAGTCAGTCTTCTTCTACTTAAGACGCCATTGTGATTTTTGTATTTAATTCAGATACAATTTCTGTGTCTCATCGACAATAGGAAGGTCCAAGGGATACAGTAAACTTGAAGGGAAGCATCGGAATCCAAAACTGGTCTCATAGGAAAGTTTCAAAGCATAGACAGTAAGAAGCGTCACTCTTCTTGTACTTAAGCCGACATTGTGCCTTTTGTATTTAATTCCGATGCAATCTCTGTGTTTCATCGCCAATATGAAGTTCCAAGGAATGCAGAAAACCTGAAGTGAATCATCGGTATCTAAAACCTGTCTCACACGAAAGGTTCAAAACATAGACAGTAAGAAGAGACATTCCTCTTGTACATATGTCGGCATTCAGCATTTTTTATTTAATTTCGATGCATTATCTGTGTTTCTTCGTCAATAAGAGGGTCCAAGGGATACAGTAAATCTGAAGTGAAGAATCGGGATCTAAAACTGGTCTCACAGGAAAGATCAAAGCATAGACAGTAAGAAGAATCAGTCATCTTGTACTTAAGTCGGCATTATGCCTTTTGTATTTAATTCCAATGCAATTTCTGTGTTTCATCGTCAATAAGAATGTCCAAGGGATACAGTAAACCTGGAGTGAAGCACCGGGATATTAAAGTGGTCTCACATGAAAGGTTCAAATCATAGACAGTAAGAAGAGTCAGTCTTCTGGAAATTAAGGCGCCATTTTCCTTTTTGTGATTAATTCCGATGCAATTTCTGACTTTCATCGTCAATATGAAGGTCCAAGGGATACAGAAAATCTGAAGTGAAGCATCGGATTCTAAAACTTGTCTCACAGGAAAGGTTCAAAACATAGACAGTAAGAAGAGACACTTCTCTTGTACTTAAGTCTGCATTGTAACTTTTGTATTCAATTCCGATGCATTATCTGTGTTTCATCGGCAATAATAAGGTCCATGGGATTTAGTAAACCTTAAGTGAAGCATCGGAATGTAAAACTGGTCTCACAGGATATTTTCAAAACATAGACAGTAAGAAGAGTCAGTCTTATTGTACTTTAGTCGGCATTGTGCTTTTGCATTTAATTCCGATGCAATTTCTGTGTTTCATCGTCAATAATAGGGTCCAATGGATACAATAAACCTGAAGTGAAGCATCTTAATCTATAACAGGTCTCACAGTAAAAGATCAAAACATAGACAATAAGAGGAGTCAGTCTACTTGTACTTAAGTCGGCAATGTGCCTTTTGTATTTAATTCCGATGGAATTTCTGTTTTTCATCGTCAATAAGAAGGTCCAAGGGATACAGTAAACTTGAAATGAAGCTTCAGAATCTAAAACTGGTCTCTCAGGAATGGTTCAAAGCATAGACAGCAGGAAGAGTCAGTCTTCTCGTACTTAAGTCGGCATTGTGCCTTTTGCATTTAATTCCGATGCATTTTCTGTGTTTCATCGTCAATAAGAAGGTCCAAGGGATACAGTAAACCTGAAGCAAAGAATCGGAATCTAAAACAGTTCTCACAGGAAGGGTTTAAAGCATATACGGTAAGAAGAGTCAGTCTTCTTGTACTTAAGTCGACATTGTGCCTTTTGTATTTAATTCCGATGGAATTTCTGTTTTTCATCGTCAATAAGAAGGTCCAAGGGATACAGTAAACCTGAAGTGAAGGATCGGAATCTAATACTGGTCTCACAGGAAAGGTTCAAAACATAGACAGTGAGAAGAGTCAGTCTTCATGGGCTTAAGTTGGCATTGTGCCTTTTGTATTTAATTGCGATGCAATTTCAGTGTTTCATCGAGAATAAGAAGGTCCAAGGGATACAGTAAACTTAAAGTGAAGCATCTGATTCTAAACCTGGTCTCACAGCAAAGGTTCAAAACATAGACAGTAAGAAGGATCAGTCTTCTTGTGCTTATGTCAGCATTGTGTCTATTCTATTTAATTCCGATGCAATATCTGTGATTCATAGTCAATAGGATGGTCCAAGGGGTACAGTGAACTTGAAGTGAAGCATCGGAATTTAAAACTGGTCTCACAATAACGGTTCAAAGCATAGACAGTAATAAGAGTCAGACGTCTTGTACACAAGTCGGCATTGTGCCTTTTGTATTTAATTCCGCTGCAATTTCTGTGTTTCATCATCAATAAGAAGGTCCAAGGGATACAGCAAACTTGAAGTGAATCATCGATATCTAAAACTGGTCTCACAGGAAAGGTTTAAAACATAGACAGTAAGAAGAGTCAGTCTTCTTGTGCTTAAATCGGCATTGTGCCTTTTGTATTTAATTCCGATGCAATATCTGTGTTTCTTTGTCAATTAGAAGGTCCAAGGGATACAGTAAACCTGAAGTAAAGAATCGGAATCTAAATCTGGTCTCACAGGAAAATTTCAAAACATAGACGGAAAGAAGAGTCTGTCTTCTTGTACTTAAGTCGCCATTGTGATTTTTGTATTTAATTCAGATGCAATTTCTGTGTTGCATCGTAAATAAGAAGGTCCAAGGGATACAGTGATCTTGAAGGGAAGCATCGGAATCCAAGACTGGTCTCATAGGAAACTTTCAAAGCATAAACAGTAAGAAGAGTCAGTCTTCTAGTACAGTAGTCGACATTGTGCCTTTTGTATTTAATTCCGATGCAATTTCTGTGTTTGATCGTCTATAAGGAGGTCCAAGACATACAGTAAACCTGAAGTGTACCATTTGAATCAAAAACTGGTCTCACAGTAAAGGCTCAAATTATAGACAATAAGAAGAGTCAGTCGTCGTGTACTTATGTCGGCATTGTGCATTTTGCATTTTATTCCGATGCAATGTCTGTGTTTCATCGTCAATAAGAAGTTCCAAGGGATACAGTAAGCCTGAAGTGAAGCATCGGAATCTAAAACTGGTCTCACAGGAAAGGTTCTAAACTTAGTCAGTAAGAAGAGTCAGTCTTCTCGTACTTAAGTCGCCATTGTGATTTTTGTATTTAATTCAGATGCAATTTCTGTGTTGCATCGTAAATAAGAAGGTCCAAGGGATACAGTGATCTTGAAGGGAAGCATCGGAATCCAAGACTGGTCTCATAGGAAAGTTTCAAAGCATAGACAGTAAGAAGAGTCAGTCTTCTAGTACAGTAGTCGACATTGTGCCTTTTGTATTTAATTCCGATGCAATCTCTGTGTTTCATCGCCAATATGAAGTTCCAAGGGATGCAGAAAACCTGAAGTGAAGCATCGGAATCTAAAACTTGTCTCACACGAAAGGTTCAAAACGTAGACAGTAAGAAGAGGCATTCCTCTTGTACATATGTCGGCATTCTGCATTTTTTAATTAATTCCCATGCAATGTCTGTGTTTCTTCGTCAATAAGAAGGTGCAAGGGATACACTAAATCCAAAGTGAAGCATCGGGATCTATAACTGGTCTCACAGGAAAGGTTCAAAACATAGACAGGAAGAAGAGTCAGTCTTCTTGTACTTAAGTCGGCATTGTGCCTTATGTTTTTAAATCCGATGCAATTTCTGTGTTTCATCGTCAATAAGAAGGTCCAAGGGATACAGTAAATCTGAAGTGAAGCATCGCAATCTAAAACTGGTCTCACAGGAAAGGTTCAAAGCATAGACAGTATTAAGAGTCAGTCTTCGTGAGCTTAAGTCGGCATTGTACCTTTTGTATTTAATTCCGATGCAATTTGTGTGTTTCTTCGGAAACAGGAAGGTCCAAAGGATACAGTAAACCCGATGTGAAGCATCGGAATCTAAAACTTGTCTCACAGGAAAGTTTCACAACATAGACAGTTAGAAGAGACATCCTCATGTACTTAAGTCGGCATTGTGCCTTTTGTTTTTAATTCCGATGCAATTTCTGTGTTTCATCGTCAATAAGAAGGTCCAAGGGATACAGTAAACCTGAAGTGAAGCATCGGAATCTAAAACTGGTCTTACAGGAAAGGTTCAAACATATGCAGTAAGAAGAGTCAGTCTTCTTGCCTTAAGTCGGCATTTTGCCTTTTGTATTTAATGCCGATGCAATTTCTGAGTTTCATCGTCAATAGGAAGGTCCAAGGGGTACAGTAAACTTGAAGTGAAGCATCTATATCTAAAAGTGGTCTCACAGGTAAGGTTCAGAACATTGACAGTAAGAAGAGTCAGTCTTCTTGGTCTTAAGATAGGATTGTGCCTTTTATATTTGATTGCGATGCAATTTCTGTGTTACATCGTCAAAAAGAAGGTCCAAGGGATACAGTAAACTTAAAGTGAAGCATTGGAATCTGTAACTGGTCTCACAGCAAACGTTCAAAACATAGACAGTAAGAAGGGTCTGTCTTCTTGTACTTAAGTCGGCATTGTGACTTTTGTATTACATTCCGATGCAATTTCTGTGTTTCATCGTCAATAAGAAGGTCCAAGGGATACAGTAAACTTGACGTCTAGCATCGGAATATAAAACTGGTCTCACAGGAAAGGTACAAAGCATAGACAGTAAGAAGAGACATTCCTTTTTCACACTGGTCGGCATTGTGCCTTTTATTTTTAATTCCGATGCAATTTCTGTGTTTCATCGTCAATACGTGGGTCCGAGGGATACAGCAAATCGAAAGTGAAGCATCGGAATCTAAAACTGGCCTCACAGGAAAGGTTCAAAACGTAGACGGTAAGAAGAGTCAGTCTTCTTGTACTTAGTCGGCATTGTGCCTTTTGTATTTAATTCCGATGCAATTTCTGTGTTTCATCGTCAATAAGAAGGTCCAAGGGATCCAGTGAACCTCAAGTGAAGCATTGGAAACTAGAACTGGTCTCACAGGAAAGGTTCAAAACATAGAAGCTAAGAAGACTCAGTCTTCTTGTACTTAAGTCGGCATTTTGCCTTTTGTATTTAATTCCGATGCAATATCTGTGTTTCATCGTCAATATGAAGATCCAAGGGATACAGAAAATCTGAAGTGAAGCATCGGATTCTAAAACTTGTCTCACAGGACAGGTTCAAAACAAAGACAGTAAGAAGAGACATTTCTCTTGTACTTAAGTCTGCATTGTGGCTTTTGTATTCAATTCCGATGCAGTTACTGTGTTTCATCGTCAATAAGAAGGTCCAAGGGATACAGCAAACTTGAAGTGAATCATCGATATCTAAAACTGGTCTCACAGGAAAGGTTCAAAACATAGACAGTAAGAAGAGTCAGTCTTCTTGTGCTTAATTCGGTATTGTGCCTTTTGTATTTAATTCCGATGTAATTTCTGTGTTTCATCGTCATTTAGAAGGTCCAAGAGATACAGTAAATCTGAGGCAAAGAAACGGAATCTAAAACTGTTCTCACAGGAAGGGTTTAAAGCATATACGGTAAGAAGAGTCAGTCTTCTTGTACTTAAGTAGACAATGTGCCTTTTGTATTTAATTCCGATGGAATTTCTGTTTTTCATTGTCAATAAGAAGGTCCAAGTGATACAGTAAATTTGAAGTGAAACATCGGAATGTAAAAGTGGTCTCACAGGAAAGGTTCAAAGGATAGACAGTAAGAAGAGACATTCCTTTTGTACTCTGGTCGGCATTGTGCCTTTTGTATTTAATTCCGATGCAATTTCTGTGTTTCATCGTCAATAAGAAGGTTCAAAGGATACAGTAAATGGAAAGTGAAGCATCGGAATCTAAAACTGGCCTCACAGGAAAGGTTCAAACCTAGACGGTAAGAAGAGTCAGTCTTCTTGTACTTACGTCGGCATTGTGCGTTTTGTATTTAATTCCGATGCAATTTCTGTGTTTGATCGTCTATAAGGAGGTCCTTGACATTCAGTAAACCTGAAGTGAAGCATCTGAATCAAAAACTGGTCTCACAGTAAAGGCTCAAATCATAGAGAGTAAGAAGAGTCAGTCTTCGTGTACTTAAGTCGGCATTGTGCTATTTGTATTTAATTCCGATGCAATTTCTGTGTTTCATCGTCAATAGGAAGGTCAGAGGGATACAGTAAACCTGAAGTGAAGCATCGGAATCTAAAACTGGTTTCACAGCCAAGGCTCAAAACATAGACAGTAAGAAGACTCAGTCTTCTTGTACTTAAGTCGGCATTGTGCCTTTTGTATTTGATTCCGATGCAATTTCTGTGTTTCATCGTCAACGTGAAGGTCCTAGATATAAAGTAAACCTGAAGTGGAGCAGCGGAATCTAAAACTGGTCTCACAGGAAAGGCTCAAAACATAGACAGTAAGGAGACTTAGACTTTTTGTACACAAGTCAGCATTGTGCATTTTGTATTTAATTCCGATGCAATTTTTGTGTTTCATCTCCAAAGTGAAGGTCCACGGGACACAGTAACCATGAAGTGAAGCTTCGGAATCTAAAACTGGTCTCACAGGAAAGACTCTTATCATAAACAGTAAGAAAAGCCAGTCGTCTTGTACTTAAGTCTGCATTGTGCCTTTTGTATTTCACTCAGATGCAATTTCAGTGATTCATCGTCAATGTTAAGGTCCAAGGAATACAGTAAATCTGCAATTGTGCACCTTAATCTAAAACTGGTGACACAGGATAGGCTCAATACATAGACACTAAGAAAAGTCAGTCGTCTTGTACTGAGGTCCTCATTGTGCCTTTCGTATTTAATTCCGATGCAATTATTATGTATCATCGTCAATGTGAAGGTCCAAGGGTTACAGAAAACCTGCAGCTGTGCATCGGAATCCATAACTGGTGACACAGGACTAGCTCGAAACATAGACACTAAAAAAAGTCAGTCGTCTCGTACTTATGTCTGCATTGTGCCCTTTGTATTTAATTCCGATGAATTTACTGTGTTGCATCGTCCATGTGAACATACAAGGTATACAGTAAACCTGAAGTGAAGCATCGGAATATAAAACTGTCTCACAGGGAAGGCTCAAAACATAGACACTAAGAAGACTCACTCTTCTAGTACTTAAATCGGTATTGTGCCTTTTGTATTTAATTCGGACGCAATTATTGTGTTTCATCGGCAAAGTGAAAGTCCAAGGACTACAGTATACCTCAAGTGAAGCATCGGAATCTAAAACTGGTCTCACAGTAAAGGCTCAAATCATAGAGAGTAAGAAGAGTCAGTCTTCGTGTACTTAAGTCGGCATTGTGCATTTTGTATTTAATTCCGATGCAATTTCTGTGTTTCATCGTCAATAGGAAGGTCAGAGGGATACAGTAAACCTGAAGTGAAGCATCGGAATCTAAAACTGGTTTCACAGCAAAGGCTCAAAACATAGACAGTAAGAAGACTCAGTCTTCTTGTACTTAAGTCGGCATTGTGCCTTTTGTATTTGATTCCGATGCAATTTCTGTGTTTCATCGTCAAAGTGAAGGTCCAAAGGATACAGTAAACCTGAAGTGAAGCTACGTTATCTAAAACTGGTCACACAGGAATGGCTCAAAGCATAGACGGTAAGAACACTCAGTCTTTTTGTACTTAAGTCGGCATTGTGCCATTTGTATTTAATTCCAATGCAATTTTTGTGTTTCATCGTCAAAGTGAGGGTCCACGGGATACAGTAAACCTGAAATGAAGCATCGGAATCTGAAACTGGTCTCACAGGTAACGCTCAAAACATAGACACTAAGAAAAGTCAGTCGTCTTGTACTTAAGGCGACATTTGTGCCCTTTGTAATTAATTCCGATGCAAATTTTGTGTTTCATCGTCAAAGTGAAGGTCCAAGGGAATCAGTAAACCTGAAATGGAGCATTGAAATCTAAAACTGGTCTCACAGGAAAGGCTCAATACATAGACACTAAGAAAAGTCAGTCGTCTTGTACTGAGGTCCTCATTGTGCCTTTCGTATTTAATTCCGATGCAATTATTGTGTATCATCGTCAATGTGAAGGTCCAAGGGTTACAGAAAACCTGCAGTTGCGCATCGGAATCCATAACTGGTGACACAGGACAAGCTCGAAACATAGACACTAAAAAAAGTCAGTCGTCTCGTACTTATGTCTGCATTGTGCCTTTTGTATTTAATTCCGATGAATTTACAGTGTTGCCTCGTCAATACGATGGTCCAAGGGATACAATAAACCTGAAGTGAAGCATCGGAAAATAAAACTGTCTCACAGGGAAAGCTCAAAACATAGACAGTAAGAAGACTCAGTCTTCTAGTACTTAAGTCGGCATTGTGCATTTTGTATTTAATTCCGATGCAATTTCTGTGTTTCATCGACAATGTGAAGGTCCAAGGGATACACTAAACCTGCAGTTGTGCATCGGAGTTTAATACTGATGACACCGGAAAGTTTGGAAACATAGACACTAAGAAAAGTCAGTCGTCTTGTACTTAAAACGGCATTGTGCCATTTGTAATTAATCTTATGCAATTTCTGTGTTTCATCGTCAATCAGAGGGTCCAAGGGAGACAGTAAACCTGAGGTGAAGCATCTAAATCTAAAACTGGTCTCACAGGAACGTCTCATAACATACACGGTAAGATGACTCAGACTTCTTGTACATAATTCGGCATTGTGCTTTATGTTTTTAATATCGATGCAATATCTGTGTTTCATCGTCAATGTGAAGGTCCAAGGGATACAGTAAACGTGAAGTGAGGCATCGGATTCTAATAGTGGCCTCACGGGGAAGGCACAAGGCATAGACACTAAGAACAGTCATTTTTCTTGTACTTAAGTCGGCATTGGGCCTTATAAATTTAATTTCGAAACAATTACTGTGTTTCATCGTGTATGTGAAGGTCCAAGGGATACAGTAAACCAGCAGTTGTGCATCGGAATCCAAAACTGGTGACATAGGAAAGGCTCAAAACATAGACACGAAGAAAAGTCAGTCTTCTTATACTTAAGTCGGCATTGTGCATTTTATATTTAATTCCGATGAAATTTTTGTGTTTCATCGTCAAAGTCAATGTCCAAGGGATAAAGTAAACCAGAAATAAAACATCGGAATCTAAAACTGGTCTCTCAGGAAAGGCGCAAAGCATAGCCGATAAGAAGACTGAGTCTTCTTGTACGTATGTTGGCATTGTGCCTTTTGTATTGTATTCGGATGCAATTTCTGTGTTTCATCGTGAAAGTGAAGGTCCACGGGATACAGTAAACCTGAAGTGAAGCAACGGAATCTAAAACTTGTCTCACAGGAAAGGCTCAAATCATAAACAGTAATAAATTCAGTCGTCTTGTACTTTGCATTGTGCCTTTTGCATGTCATTCCGATGCAATTACAGTGATTCATCGTCAAGGTGTAGGTCCAAGGGATACAGTAAACCTGCAGTTGCGCATCGGAATCTAAAACTGGTGACACACGAAAGGCTCAAACACAGACACATTGAAAAGTCAGTCTTCTTGTACTTAAGGTGGCATTGTGCCTTTTGTATTTAATTCTGATGCAATTTTTGTGTTTCATCGTCAAAGTGAAGGTCCAAGGTATACAGTAAACCTGAAGTGAAGCAGCGGAATATAAAACTGTCTCACAGGGACGGCTCAAACCATAGACACTAAGAAGACTCAGTCTTCTAGTACTTAAGTCGGCATTGTGCATTTTGTAATTAATTCCGATGCAATTTCTGTGTTCCATCGTCAATGTGAAGGTCCAACGGATACAGTAAACCTGCAGTTGTGCATCGGAATCTAAAACTGGTTACACAGGACAGGATCGAAACATAGACACTAAGAAAATTCAGGCTTCTTGTACTTGAGTCGGCATTGTGCTTTTTGTATTTAATTCCGATGCTATTTCTGTGTTTCATCGTCAAAGTGAAGATCCAATGGATACAGTTAACCAGAAATGAAGTATCGGAATCTAAAACTTGTCAAACAGGAAAGGCTCAAAACATAGACGGTAAGAAGACTCAGTCTTCATGTACTTAAATCGGTATTGTGCCTTTTGTATTTAATTCGGATGCAATTATTGTGTTTCATCGGCAAAGTGAAAGTCCAAGGAATGCAGTATACCTCAAGTGAAGCATCGGAATCTATAGTTGGTCTCACAGGAAAGGCTCAAAACATGGACGTTAAGAAGACTCAGTCATCTAGTACTTTTCTCGACATTGTGCCTTTTGTATTTAATTCCGATGCAATTACTGTGTTTCATCGTCGAAGTGAAGGTCCAAGCGATACAGTAAACCTGCAGTCGTGCATCGGAATATAATACTGGTGACACACGAAAGGCTCCAACACAGACACAAAGAAAAGTCGGTCTTCTCGTACTTAAGTCGGCATTGTGCATTTTATATTTAATTCCGATGAAATTTATGTGTTTCATCGTCAAAGTCAATGTCCAAGGGGTACAATGAACCTGAAATGAATCATCGGAATCTAAAACTGGTCTCACAGAAAGGCGCAAACATAGATGCTAGGAAGACTGGGTCTTCTTGTACTTAAGACGGCATTGAGCCTTTTGTATTGAATTCAGATGCAATTTCTGTGTATCATCGTGAAAAAGAAGGACCTAGATTTACAGTAAACCTGAAGTGAAGCAACGGAATCTAAAACTGGTCCCACATGAAAGGCTCAAAACAAAGACGGTAAGAAGACTGGGTTTTTTGTACATAAGTCGGCATTGTGCATTTTGTATTTAATTGCGATGCAATTTTTGTGTTTCATCGTCAAAGTGAAGGTGCACGGGACACAGTATACCTGAAGAGAAGCATCGGAATCTAAAACTGGTATCACAGGAAAGGCTCAAATCGTTAACAGTAATAAAGTCAGTCGTCTTGTACTTTGCATTGTGCCTTTTGTATTTCATTCCCATGCAATTTCAGTGATTCATCGTCAATGTGAAGGTCCAAGGGATACAGTAAACCTGCAGTTGTGCACCGGAATCCAAAACTGGTGACACATGAAAGGCTGAAACACAGACACAAGGAAAAGTCAGTCTTCTGGTACTTAAGGCGGCATTGTGCCTTTTGTATTTAATTCTGGTGAAACTTCTGTGTTTCATCGTCAAAGTGAAGGTCCAAGGCATACAGTAAACCTGAAGTACAGCATCGGAATTTAAACTGGTCTCACTAGAAAGCCTCAAAACATACACGGTAAGAAGACTCAGTCTTCTTGTACTTTAGTAGCCATTGTGCCTTTTCTATTAAATTCCGATGCAATTTCTGTGTTTCACCGTCATAATGAAAGTCCAAGGTATACGGTAAACCTTTATTGAAGCATCGGAATCTAAAACCGGTCTCACGGGCAAGGCTCCAAACATAGACACTAAGAAAAGGCAGTATTCCTGTACTCAAATCGGAATTGTGGCTTCTTTATTTAATTCCGATGCAATTTCTTTGTTTCGTCGTCAATGTGAAGGTCCAAGGGATACAGTAAATCAGAAGTTGTGCATCAAAATCTAAATCTGGTGACACAGGAGAGGCTCAAATCTTAAACACTAAGAAAAGACAGTCTTCTTATTTAGTCGGCACTGTGAATTTTGTAATTAATTCCGATGCAATTTTTGTGTTTCATCGTCAAAGTGAAGGTCCAAAGGATACAGTAAACCTGAAGTGAAGCTACGGAATCTAAAACTGGTCTCACAGGAATGGCTCAAAGCAAGACGGTAAGAACACTCAGTCTTTTTGTACTTAAGTCGGCATTGTGCCATTTGTATTTAATTCCAATGCAATTTTTGTGTTTCATCGTCAAAGTGAGGGTCCACGGGATACAGTAAACCTGAAGTGAAGCATCGGAATCTGAAACTGGTCTCACAGGTAACGCTCAAAACATAGACACTAAGAAAAGTCAGTCGTCTTGTACTTATGTCGGTATTGTGCTTTTTGTATTTACTTCCGATGCAATTTCTGTTTTTCATCGTCAATGTGAAGGTCCAAGGGATACAGTAAACGTGAAGTGAGGCATCGGATTCTAATAGTGGCCTCACAGGGAAGGCACAAGGCATAGACACTAACAACAGTCAGTCTTTTTGTACTTAAGTCGGCATTGGGCCTTATAAATTTAATTCCGAAACAATTACTGTATTTCATCGTGTATGGAAGGTCCAAGGGATACAGTAAACCAGTTGTTGTGTATCGGAATCCAAAACTGGTGACACAGGAAAGGCTCAAAACATAGACACCAAGAAAAGTCAGTCTTCGTATACTTTAGTTGGCATTGTGCATTTTATATTTAATTCCGATGAAATTTTTGTGTTTCATCGTCAAAATCAATGTCCAAGGGATACAGTAAACCTGAAATGAAACATCGGAATCTAAAACTGGTCTCTCAGGAAAGGCGCAAAGCATAGCCGATAAGAAGACTGAGTCTTGTTGTACTTATGTTGGCATTGTGCCTTTTGTATTGTATTCGGACGCAATATCTGTGTTTCATCGTGAAAGTGAAGGTCCTAGATATACAGTAAACCTGAAGTGAAGCAACGGAATCTAAAACTGGTCTCACATGAAAGGCTCAAAACATAGGTGGTAAGAAGACTGAGTCTTTTTGTACTTAAGTCGGCATGGTACATTTAGTATTTATTTCCGATGCAATTTTTGTGTTTCATCGTCAAAGTGAAAGTCCACGGGATACAGTAAACCTGCAGTTGCGCATCGGAATCTAAAACTGGTGACACACGAAAGGCTCAAACACAGACACATTGAAAAGTCAGTCTTCTTGTACTTAAGGTGGCATTGTGCCTTTAGTATTTAATTCCAATGCAATTTTTGTGTTTCATCGTCAAAGTGAAGGTCCAAGGTATACAGTAAACCTGAAGTGGAGCATCGGAATCTAAAACTGGTCTCACAGGGAAGACTCAAAACACAGACAGTAGGAAGACTCAGTCACCTTGTACTTAAGTCGGCATTGTGCCTTTTGTATTTAATTCCGATGAAATTTCTGTGTTCCGTCGTCAATGTGAAGGTCCAAGGGATACAGTAAATCTGAAGTGAAGCATCGGAATACATAACTGGTCTCACAGGGAAGGCTCAACCCATAGACATTAAGAAGACTAAAGCTTCTAGTACTTTAGTCGGCATTGTGCCATTTAAATTTAATTCCGATGCAATTACTGTGGTTCATCGTCAATGTGAAGGTCCAAGGGATACAGTGAATCAGCAGTTGTGCATCGGAATCTAAAACTGGTGACACAGGATAGGCTCAATACATTGACACTAAGAAAAGTCAGTCTTCCTGTACTTAAGTCGGCATTGTGACTTTTGTTTTTAATACCGATGCAATTGTTGCCTTACATCGTCAATGTGATCGTCCAAGGGATACAGTAAACCTGAAGTGAAGCATCGGAATCTAAAACTGGCCACACAGGAGAGGCTCCAAACAGACACTAAGAAAAGTTAGTCTTCTTGTACTCAAATCGGAATTGTGCTTTTTTATTTAATTGCGATGTATTTTCTTTGTTTCATCGTCAATGTGATGTTCCAAGGGATAAAGTAAATCTGCAGTTGTGCATCGGAATCTAAAACTGGTGACACAGGAAAGGCTCAAATCATAAACACTAAGAAATGACAGTCTTCTTATTTGGTCGGCACTGTGCCTTTTGTAGTTAATTTCGATGCAATTTTTGTGTTTCATCGTGAAAGTGAAGGTCGTAGGGTTACAGTGAACCTGAAGTGAAGCATCGGAATCTAAATCTGGTGACACAGGAAACGCTCAAAACATGGACACTTAGAAGACTCAGTGTTCTTATACTTAAGTCGGTATTGTGCCTTTTGTATTTAATTCCGATTCAACTTCTGTGTTTCATCGTCAATGTGAATGTCTAAGGGATACAATAAACTTGAAATGAAGCATCTGAATCGAATACTGGTCTCACAGTAAAGGCACAAAACATAGACACTAAGAGAAGTCAGTCATCTTGCACTAATTCGGCTTTGTGCCTTTGGTATTTAATACCAATGCAATTACTGTGTTTCATCGTCAAAGTGAAGGTCCAGGGGATAGAGTAAATCTGAAATGAACCATCGGAATCTAAAGCTGGTCTCACAGGAAAGGCTCAAATCATAGACGGTAAGAAGATTCAGTGTTCTTGTACTTAAGTCGGCATTGTGCCGTTTGCATTGAAATCCGATGCAATTTCTGTGTTACATCGTCAAATTGAAGGTCCAAGTGATACAGTAAACCTGAAGTGAAGCATCGGAATCTAAAACTGGTCCCACAGGTAACGCAAAATCATAGACACTAGAAAAGACAGTCTTCTTGTACTTAAGTCGGCATTGTGCCTTTTGAATTTAATTCCGATGCTATTGTTGTGTTTCATCGTCAAAGTGAACGTCCAAGGGATACAGTAAACCTGAAGTGAAGCATCGGAATCTAAAAGTGGTCTCACAGGAAAGGCTCAAAACATAGACAGTATGATGACAATGACTTCTAGTACTTAAGCCGGAATTTTCCCTATTGTATTTAATTCCGATGCAATTTCTGTGTTTCATCGTCAATGTAATCGTGAGAGGGATATAGTAAACCTGTAGTGAAGCATGGGAATCTAAAGCTTGTGACAATCGAAAGGCTCAAAACATAGTAGTTTAGAAGACTCATTCTTCTAGTACTTAAGTCGGCATTGTGGCTTTTGTATTTAATTCCGATGCAATTTCTGTGTTTCATCGCCAAAGTGAAAGTCCCAAGGATACAGTAAACCTTAAGTGAAGCATTGGAATCTAAAACTGGTCTCACAGGAAAGGCTGAAAACATAGTCACTATGGGTAGTCAGTCTTCTTGTACTTAAGTCGGCATTGTGCTTTTTGTATTTAATACCGATGCAATTTCTGTGTTTCATCGTCTATTTAAAGGTCCAAGGGAACAGTAAACCTAAAGTGAAGCATAGGAATCTACAACTGGTCTCACAGGAAGGGCTCAAATCATGGACGGTAAGAATTCTCAGTCTTCTTGTGCTTAATTCCGCTTTGGGCCTTTTGTATTTAATTCCGATGCAATTCCCGTGTTTCGTCGTATATGTGAAGGTCCAAAGGATACAGTAAACCTTAAGAGAAGCATTGCAATCTAAAACTGGTGAAACAGGGAAGGCTGAAAGCATAGACACAAAGAATAGTCAGTCCTCTTGCACTTATTCGACATTGTGCCTTTTGTATTTAATTCCGATGCAATTACTATGCGTCATCGTCAATGGGAAGGTACAAGGGATGCAGTAAACGTTTAGGGAAGCATCGGAATCTGAAACTGGGCTCACAGGAAAGGCTCAAATCATAGACCGTAAGAATTCTCAGTCTTCTTGTACTTAATTCGGCATTGCGCCTTCTGTATTTAATTCCGATGCAATTTCTATGTTTCGTCGTATATGTGAAGGTCCAAGGGAGACAGTAAACTATAAGTGAAGCATTGGAATCTAAAACTGGTCTCACAGGAAAGGCTGAAAACATAGACACTAAGAATAGTCAGTCCTCTTACACTAGTTCGGCATTGGGCCTTTTGTATTTAATTCCGATGCAATTTCTGTGTTTCATCGTCTATCTAAAGGTCCAAGGGATATAGTAAACCTGAAGTGAAGGATAGGAATCTACAACTGGTCTCACAGGAAAAGCTCAAGTCATGGACGGTAAGAATTCTTGGTCTTCTTGTACTTAATTCCGCATTGGGCTTTTTGTATTTAATTCCGATGCAATTTCTGTGTTTCGTCGTATATGTGAAGGTCCAAGGGATACAGTAAATCAGCAGTTGTGCATCGGAATCTAAAACTGGTGACACAGGAAAAGCTCAAAACATAGAAACTAAGAAAAGTCAGTCTTCTTGTACTTATGTCGGCATTGTGCCTTTTGTATTTAATTCCGATGCAATTACTGTTTTCATCGTCAAAGTGAAGGTCCAAGGGATACAGTAAACCTGCAGTTCTGCATCGGAATCTGAAACTCGTGACACAGCAATGGCTCTAACATAGACACTACGAAAAGTCACTCTTCTTGTACTTAAGTCGGGTTTGTGCATTTTGTATTTAATTCCGATACAATTTCTGTGTTTCATCGTCAATGAGAAGGTCCAAGGGATACAGTATATCTGCAGTTGTGCATCGGAATCTAGAAATGGTCTCACAGGAAAGGCTCATATCATAGACACTAAAAAAACTCACTCTCCTTGTACTTAAGTGGCCATTGTGCCTTTTGTATTTAATTCCGAGCCGGCCGCGGTGGTCTAGCGGTTCAGGCGCTCAGTCCGGAACCGCGCGACTGCTACGGTCGCAGGTTCGAATCCTGCCTCGGGCATGGATGTGTGTGATGTCCTTAGGTTAGTTAGGTTTAAGTAGTTCTAAGTTCTAGGGGACTGATGACCACAGATGTTAAGTCCCATAGTGCTCAGAGCCATTTGAACCATTTAATTCCGATGAAATTTTTGTTTTTCATCGTCAAAGTGAAGGTCCAAACGATACCGTAAACCTGAAGTGAAGCATCGGAATCTAAAACTGGTCTCACAGGAAAGGTTCAAAACATAGACGGTAAGATGACTCAGTCTTCTTGTAGTTAAGTCGACGTTGTGCCTTTTGTATTTAATTCCGATGCAATTACTGTGTTTCATCGACAATGTGAAGGTCCAAGGGAACAGTAAACCAGCAGTTAGCCATTAGAATCTAAAACTGGTGACACAGGAAAGTCTCAAAAACGTAGACACTAAGAAAAGTCGGTTTACTTATACTTAAGTCGGCATTGTCCCTTTTGTATTCACTTCCGATGCAATTTCTGTATTCCATCGTCAAAGTTAAGGTCCGAGGGATACCGTAAACCTGAAGTGAAGCATCGGAATCTAAAACTAGCCTCAAAGCAAAGGCTCAAACCTTAGACGGTAAGAAGACTCAGTCTTCTTGTACTTACGTCGGCATTGTGCCTTTTGTATTTAATTCCGATGCAATTTCTGCGTTTCATCGTCAATGTGAAGGGCCAAGGGTTGGAGAAAACCTGTGGTGGTGCATCGGAATCGATCACTGGCGATACACATCTCGGACAGAAGTCGGCATTGTGATTATTGTATTCGATCGCAATGTAATTTCTGTGTTTCATCGTCAATGTGAACTTTTAAGGGTTGCAGAAAATCTGTACTGGTGCATCGGAATGGAACACTGGCCTCCCAGGTATATTCATAGCACCGACTCTTGGAGTCGTTACTCCCCCTGGACAGAAGTCGGCATTGTGGGTTTTATTTTCGATCCCGATGAAATTTCTGTGTTTCATCGTCAATGTGAAAGTCCAAGGGTTGCATAAAACCTGTAGTGGTGCATCGGAATCGAACACTGGCATCCCAGGAAATTTTCATACACCGTCTCTTTGAGGCGTTACTCCACCAGGACAGAAGTCGGCGTTGTGCCTTTTGTATTCAATCCCGATGCTTTTTCTGTGTTTCATCGTCAATGTGAAGGTCCAAGGGTTGCAGAAAACCTGTAGTGGTGCATCGGAATCGATCACTGGCCTCCCAGGAAAGGTTCAAAGCACCGACTGTTAGGGGAGGCACTCCCCCTGGACAGAAGCCGCCCTATGCCTGTTGTATTCAATCTCGCTGTAATTTCTGTGTTTCATCTTCTTTGTGAAAGTCCAAGAGTTGCAGAAAACCTGATGTGGTGCATCGGAATCGAACACTGGCATCACTGGAAATTTTCATAGCAATGACTTTTTGAGGCGTTACTCCCCCTGGACAGAAGACGGCACTGTGCCTTTTGTATTCAATCCCGATGAAATTTCTGTGTTTCATCGTCAATGTGAAATACCAAGGGTTGCAGAAAACCTCTGGTGGTGCATCGGAATCTATTACTGGCATCCCAGGAAAGGTTCTAAGCATTGACTCTTTGAGGCGATACACCCCTCGGACAGAGGTCGGCATTGTGTTTTTGGTATTCGGTCGCAATGTAATTTCTGTGTTTCATCGTCAATGTGAACTTTTAAGGGTTGTAGAAAATCTGTACTGGTGCATCGGAATCGAACACTGGCCTCCCAGGTATATTCATAGCACCGACTCTTGGAGGCGTTACTCCCCCTGGACAGAAGTCGGAATTGTGGGTTTTGTTTTCGATCCCGATGCAATTTCTGTGTTTCATCGTCAATGTGAAGGTCCAACGGTTGCATAAAACCTGTAGTGGTGCATCGGAATCGAACACTGGCATCCCAGGAAATTTTCATACACCGTCTCTTTGAGGCGTTACTCCACCAGGACAGAAGTCGGCGTTGTGCCTTCTGTATTCAATCCCGATGCATTTTCAGTGTTTCATCGTCAATGTGAAGGTTCTAGGGTTGCGGAAAACCTGTAGTTGTGCATCGGAATCGAACATTGGACTCCCAGGAAAGGTTTCATGCACCGACTTTTTGAGGTGTTTGTCCCCCTGGACAGAAGTCGGCATTGTGGCTTTTGGTATTCACTCCCGATGCAATTTCTGTGTTTCTTCCTCAATGGGAAGATCGAAGGGTTGCAGAAAATCTGTACAGGTGCATCGCAATCGAACACTGGCATTCCAGGAAATTTTCATAGCACCGACTCTTTGAGGTGTTACTCCCCCTGGACAGAAGTCGGCTTTGTGCCTTTTGTATTCAATCGCGATGAAATTTCTGAATCTCATAGTCAATGTAAAGGTCCAAGGGTTACGGAACACCTCTAGTGGAGCATCGGAATCGGACACTGGTCTCCCTGGAAGTTCCAAAGCACAGACTGTTTGAGGAGTTACTCCCCCTAAGCATAAATCGGCTTTGTGCCTTTTGTTTTTAACCCCGATGGAATTTCTGTTTTTCAAGAAAATGGTTCAGATGGCTCTGAGCACTATGGGACTTAACATCTTATGTCATCAGTCCCTTAGAATTTAGAACTACTTAAACCTAACTAACCTAAAGACATCACACACATCCATGCCTGAGGCAGGATTCAAACCTGCGACCGTAGCGGTTGCTCGGCTCCAGACTGTAGCGCCTAGAACCGCACGGCCACTCCAGCCGGCCTCTGTTTTTCATCGTCAATGTGAAAGTCGAAGGGTTACAGTAAAACTGCAGTGGTGCATCGCCATCTCCTACTGGACTACGTGGAAATGTTCAAATCACAGACTCTTTAAAGCGTTACTCCCCCTATACAGAAGTCCCATTTTGCCTGTTGTATTCAATTCCAATGCAATTTCTGTGTTTACTGTAACGTTTGGACCTTCACATTGACGATGAAAGTTGTAATGGTGTATCGACATTTAATACTGATCTAGCAGGAAAGGTTCAGTCACTGACTGAAGCGTTATTCGCCCTTCACAGAAGTGGTCAATGTGCCTTATGTATTCAGTCCCGATGCTGTTTCTGTGTTTGATCGATAATGTGAAGGTCCAAAGGTTACAGTAAACCTGCAGTGGCGCATAGGAATCTACTACTGTACTCCCAGGAAAGATTCAAAGCACAGACAGCTTGAGGATTTACTCCCCCTTGACAGAAGTCGGCTTTGTGCCTTTTGTATTCAATACCAATTCAATTTCTGTGATTCATCGTTAATTTCAATGTCAAACGATTACAGTAAACTTGCCCTGGTACATCGGTGGAATCACACACTTTTTGAGGCTTTTCTCTCCCTGGATAGAGGTCGTCATTGTGGCTTTTTATTCAATTCCGATTCAATTTCTATGTTTCATCGTAAATGTGAAGGTACAAGTGTAAGGTCCTAGAACATGGGCACTTACACATTAGCTTACCGACATTAGTAATAATAATAAAGGGACTGGCAGGGGCATCAGAACATGACTCTATAGAATTTTGTTAAATATGAGGCACACTCGAGCGGTACTCCCTGCATGTCTGCAGGATTGAGCCACTATCTTAAAGTGTTGGCGAAAAGCGTCGGAAGTTGAGAGTTGCGGAACGTAAAGTCTGCAGATGGCCGTAGCTCGCCGGGCCGCAGTGGCGGTAGTTAGCGGTCACCGGAAACGCGGGAAAATACGGCGGTTTTAGGGGTAGCCCGGCATCCGGAGTCACCTGTGCTGGGCAATACGTTGCGAGGACGGGAGTTTCGTTTGCCATGGGGCGTTATGACCTACTCGATCATTGGGTAGATCTCAGCGGAGGGATCTCCGCGATGATAGAGCGATCGACATTGGCCGAAATTGAGTATTTTTCCGCCGCGTTTACGTGCGCGTGCGAGCCGAGAGAATTGGGAAAAGACTTCGCCTTCAGCCATCGAGCGGTACGGCCTTGGAGACGGCGTCTTGGCCATCGTTTTCGTAGGAAGATACACGACCTGTATCGCAGCATTGCACCAACGCGTGTTCCGTGCAGAGTTCTGCGGTTAGAGATCTTTGTGTGCTTAGAAGCGAGATTTTCACCAACGCCTAACCACTTCCAACAATTTACCCAATATTCTCGATCCAGAAGATAGCCTTGCGAGGTGCCGAGTATTTATCAACGCAGCTGCCGGTAATAGGAGCGCGAAACTGGAAATTGTTAATGAGTCATTCTCAGGAGTGTGTGGATGGACAAGAGATTCACATTTTTTTTGTAAACTTTGTCAGTTATGGGGAATACAAAATTAAAATGGCAATGATACGATCGAATTACCGACTTCATTGTAGCTGGCATTTACCCTGTCCCAGCAAGCTTTACATGTACTCTAGTCACTGCACAGGATGCCCAGACGGGAAGGAAGGGAGGTTTGCAGTCTTCTGTGTCAGCGACGGACTGATAAGTTTACACAAAGGTTACAGAAAACCTACAGTGGTGCACCGGAATCTAATACTGGTCTCACAGGAACGTTTCCGACACAGACCGTCTCAAACGTTACACCTCCTGCATAGAAGTCGGCATTGTGCCTTTTGTTTTCAATCCGGAAACAATTTCTGTATTTCATCGTCAATGTTATGGTCCAAGGGTAACAGTAAACCCACAGTGGTGCATCGGAATCTAATACTGGTCTCCCAGAAAGGTTCAAAGCACAGACTAATGCGTTAATCCCCCTGGACAGAAGTCGGCATTGTGCCTTTTGTATTCGATCCCGATGCAATTTCTGTGTTTCATCGTCAATGTGAAGGTAGAAAGGATACAGGAAACCGGCGGTGGTTCATCGGAATCTACTACTGCACTCCCAGGGAAGGAACAAAGCACAGACAGTTTGACACTTTATTCTCCCTGAACAGAGGTCGGCAACGTGCCCTTTGTATTCAATACCGATGCAAATTCTGTGTTTTTTCGTAATGTGTAGGTTCAAGGAGTAAAGAAAACCTGCCGCGGGAGATTGGAATCTAATACTGGTCTCCCAGAAAAGGTTCGAAACACAGACTGTATGAAACGTTACCCTCCCTGGACAAAAGTCGGTATTTCGTGTTTTGTATTCAATCAAATGTTCAAATGTGTGTGAAATCTTATGGGACTCAACTGCTAAGGTCATCAGTCCCTAAGCTTACACACTAATTAACCTAAATTATCCTAATGACGATCACATACACCCATGCCCGAGGGAGGACTCGAACCTCCGCCGGGATCAACCACTATTCAATCCCGATGCAATATCTGTGTTCCATCGGCAATGTGAAGGGCCAAGGGTTACAGTAAACCTGCTGTGGTGGATTGTAATCTAGTACTGGACTCCCAGGAAGGGTTCAAAGCACAGACTGTTTGAGGCGTTACTCCCCCTGGACAAAAGTCGGTATTGTCTCTTTTGTGTTCTATCCCGATGCAATTTCTGTGTTTTATCTTCAATGTGAAAGTTCGAGTGTTACATTAACCTGCAATGGTGCATCGGTATCTACTACTGGAGTCCCAGAACAGGTTTTAAGCATAGACTGTTTGAATCGTTACTCTCAATGGACAGATGTCGGCATTGTGCCTCTTGCTTTCAATCCCGACGCAGTCTCCCTGTTTTATTGTCAATGTGAAGGTCCGAGGGTTACAGTTAACCTGCAGTGGTGCATCTGATTCTAATACCGTACTCTTTAACAAATAAACTGAAAAACAAAATAATAATAATAATAATATTTAAGAATAATAATTTTTGTTTGTTTGGATAAGTAATTGAGAGATTAAAGTTTGTTTCGCGTTTAAGACTGGAATTGAGTTGCTTAATGTTTCATAAAGTCTTACGTAGCATTGTTCTTTGAGGTCACACAATAAACTAAATGTAATTTACGCCGCAAATTTATCGAGCTTCGCACGTCCGAGGATGTACTCAACGTAGCCAGGGCTCATTATATATTTTCTTAGACAAAGTCTGATATCTGACCTCAGCTTCAATCATGACAATGGGGTGCCTAAAACTACTAAAAAAGAGAAAAATATACGATTAAATAAGACATGTATTCGTTTTAACATATACATTACGATATTAATGACACTTACGTAAAATTCTAGTTAAATAATTGCTGATAATTCACAAATGAGAGCTCCTCTTTTCTTCAAATAAGTATCAATATGGAGCTACACAAAATATTACGTAGTTAAAATGTGGTTTCGTCTTGGTAGGAATACATGGTGTCAGTGGTTCCATACTCACTAGACCGTGTTACATCTAGTCAGTAACCTCCATATTTCGTCTTCCGAAAGGCGTATGTCGTCTCCTGGATATTGTTTCGTCGAAAAGTGTGCGTGGTTTTGCGACTCGCGTCACCTAAAGTGTCCCATCATGAGCGCAGTATACCGTTCTTTAACAATTTGCACACAACTTGTTCATACATTGTTAATTGCAAAACAAAATGTTCGTTCACAACAGAGAGCACAAAACATAACAATTTATACTTCACATTGAGTAAAGTGTTCTATTACATATCTACGTAGATATAAAAACTTTTCTGTGAAACATGTACCTATACATTGACATTACATTGTTTGGTAATACATATACACATTTTACATTTTTCAGTTGCATTAAACTAGATATTTACAAATACATATGGGTCAGACATAGAAAAATTATCTTATATGTTCAGTGTTCTTTTTGTTTTTTTTTTAAATAAAGTTTTGCTTTTAAGTATATTTTCCTTTACATCAGTACTACATAATAAGTGTTCTTCCTCATTTAATGTTTCCTGCAACACAAACTTTCATAGTAGATTAGAAAACATCTTGGAGATGATCTGTCCTGAAAAGTCATGATTACAATAAGACACGACACGTCACATCCACAATCATTTCCAAATTAGCACATGCACAAAGTATCATTTACAAATAAAATGAAGTATATAGCCTTGCTCAATTAATCTCATTTGTCATTTCTTGTGCAGTGTTTTCTGTGCATGTTGTGTTCATGTGGATTATGGTGTGAGCGTGAATAGCAAATCAAATGTCTATCATGCCAATTAATATATCAGGTTCAGGGCAGAAATTGTCTCTGGTCATTTAGTCTGTCAGCTTGTCTGCTGGGTATTAATAAATGCAATCTGTAGCTGTGCATTGCATGAAAATTGTTAGTTCTTTCTGTGTCTTATCTTCTTGACGCTGCTGTCGTTTCTGGTGCTGTAAAATGTAGATACTTAAGATTATAGTTTATGCCTTCTTCTTCTTCCAGCTTGATGTACCAGATGTGCCTTACCTTATTGTTGTATCAGCATACTCTGCTAAGGCTTAAGGTTTTCAAATCTTTCTGAGGGTACAAACCTAAAATTCTCTTATTATTGGGGTTTTGTAGAAGATATGCTCCAGTGTGTGGTATATCAATGATTGTTTAAGGACCTTCATATAATGGACGCCACTTAACATTACGTTTTAGAGGTGATGACGATTTATAGTGGGTCTTAAGTAAAACTTGCATGCCATGTGTAAATTTTTGCCTTCTTTTAAGATTAGCACCATAGTTCTTATTTCTAATGTTAGCTTGTTCAGTAATTGCGATGAGTACATCCCTTATCTTTTCCTTGTGTGAAGGTTTGGTGTCAGAAAATTTTGGTAGTGGGTTGCTCCATTCATTAGTTTCCATTGCGTCAAACATGATTTCTCTGGGAGTATAGGGTGTGTTGTATATACTTAAATTGTTGTGTATTTCCCCCAAAAGTGCTAGGCAATGTAACCAGTTTGTGTGCTGTGTTGAGGTATACATTCTCATGAATCTGTTTAATTCTCTAAAAATTTCTGGTTGTGTCCTCACAGGTAAGATAATTTGGTTGATAACTGTTGCATCTTATACTAACCGGATACTTCCATGGTGTCTTTTCACTACATGCAAAGGACTACAGTATGGAGTGTTGATGGTTCTATAATACTCCATGTAATCATTTTCTTTAGTTCTTCCCAAACCGCAGGTCGCAGAGCTAGAGGTATGGTAGAGGTATGACTTAACGGTAATAGATTTGGTGAGGCTTGACTTCAATCGTATACATATATGTGTTGATCCTACCTGGCTTACTAATGAAAACATCCTTATTCTTAAATAAAATATGTTTAAGCTGGGACCTCTCCTCTTCATTAATAGCATCACATTCTGATAACTTGTACTTAAACAAATTAATTCTATCATTCACTACCTCACAGTGTTATACAGGTTTTGTGTGGAATCTACGTCAGTCTCATGTATAATCTGTATCTTGTAGCCGGAACAGTGCATGTTATGGTCTACTAGTCGAGTGTCCAAGTTCAAAACTATGTCTCTGCTTTCATGCTTAAAATAACAAATGCCTTTGGAGAAGTCCATAGTGCAGTCCTTCTCGCAAAGAAAATAGAAGCCCAATATACAATTGTCAGCAAGGGTTTGGACAACTAGGAAAGGCTATTGTACGATTCCATTTTCCATATTAACAGTCACTAATACCTGCTTGTTAACCCTACTTAACTTATTACCTAATGCAGTTAATATTAAACAGTTTTGAACTGGGAACTCTGGTATCATATAAGTTTCCTTCATCATAGTATAAAACTGTGAGAAATCACACTGACAGCATCTCCTGTATCAATAATTATGTTAATAGGTATACCTCCTACAATGCCTGAGGAGGAAGAGAGAACCAATATTTTCTTTACATTGTGTGTTGTCATTTATCAGATCATCAGCTAAGTTTCCACTTTAATTATATCTTAAGAATAGTGTAGGCAACTCTTGTTGTGTAAATGATAATTTTTCTTGTTTCACAGTTTCACTAGCAAGAGTGTATTCAAACATAGTTTGTAAATTGAAGTTGGCACCCAAACGTTACTCGGTCACGACCTAGGGCTCAGTAATCACCGGTTCTAGTTTGCCTGGTCATTGGTAATTGTAGTTTTAGTTTCATTAGCTACCACAATAATATTTACATTAGGATTTTGTCTTTGCCAATCGCCTGTCTGCTTTCCGTTGACTGATGTCATTTGCTGGTTTGTGTTGCGTGTTTGTGCACAATTCCCTTGTGGCATCTGAATATGATTTTGTGGTGGTGGTGTTTTATCGTCAATGTGAAGGTACAAGGGTTACAGTAAAACTGCAGTGGTGCATCGGAATCTACTACTAGACACCCAGCAAAGGTTCAAAGCACCGCCTGTTTGAGGACTTACTCCCCCTGGACAGAAGTCGGCATTGTGCTTTTTGTATTGACTCACCATGCAATTTATGTGTTTCATCGTCAATGTGATGGTCCAAGTATTACAGTATACCTGCAGTGGTGCATCGGTATCTACTACTGGTGTCCCAGGAAAGGTTCAAACACAGACTGTCTGAAGCGTTACTCACCCTAGAGAGAAGTCACCATTGTGCATTTTGTATTAAATCCCAATGCAATTAGTGTGTTTCATCGTCAATGTGAAGGTCCAAATGTTACACTGAACCTGCCGTGGTGCTTCGGAATCTAATACTGGTCTCCCAGGAAAGGTTTAAAGCACAGACTGTATGAAGCGTTTCTTCCTCTGGACAGAGGTCAGCATTGTGCGTTTTGTATTCAATTCCGATGAAATTTCTGTGCTTCAGGGTCAATGTGAAGAACCAAGTGTTACAGTAAACCTCCAGTGGTGCATCGGAATCTACTAGTGGTCTCATACGAATGGTTCAATTCACAGACTGTTTGGGGCGTTACTCAATGTGGACAGAAGATGGCAGTGTGCCATTTGTATTTGTAATTTCTGTGCATCATGGCCAGTGCGAAGGTCCAAGGGTTACAGTAAACCTGCAGTGGTGCAACAGAATCTGTTACTGGACATTCAGGATAGGTTAAAAGCACAGACTTTTTGAAGCGTTTCTCACCCTGGACAAAAGTCGGCCTTGTGCCTTTTGTATACATTCCCAATGGAATTTCTGTGTTTCATCCTCTATTTCAATGTCCATTGGTTACAGTCTACATTCAGTGGTGCAATGGAATCTAACAATGGCCTCCCGGGATCGGTTCCAAGCACAGACAGTTTGAACCGTTACTCCCCATGGACATATGTCGGCATTGTGACATTTGTACTCAATTCCGATGCAATTTCTGTGTTTCATCGTTAATGTGAAGGTCCAAGGGATATAGTAAACCTTTAGTGGTGCATCAGATCCTGATAGTGGTCTCCCAAGTAAGATGCAAGGCTCAGACTGTTTGAAGCGTTACTACCGCTGGACAGAAGTCGGAATTATGCCTTTTGTATTTAATCCCGACGCAATTTTTGTGTTTCATCGTCAATGTGAAAGACCAAGGGATACAGCAATCCTGCAGTGGTGCATCAGAATCTAATACTCGTCTCCCAGGAGAGGTTCAAAGCACAGACAGTTTAAAGCGTTATCCCCCTAGACAGAAGTCGGCATTGTACCTTTTGTATTCAATCGCGATGCAATTCCTGTGTTTCATCGTCATTGTGAAGATCCAAGGGGTACAGTGAGCCTGTAGTGGTGCACCGGAATCTACTACTGGACTCCCACGAAAGGTTCCAAGCAATGACCGTTTGAAGCGTTACTCCATTGCCTACCCCATCTCGATAAAGCGCTGCTATCATTCATCTGTCCTCAGATTTTGAATAGACCTACAGAATATGCGCCATGGTCCGTCAGGTAATTTAGCAATTCACTGGATGGGTTAAGAAATATGATTTTTAGTCTGTCTCTGATGTTAGAGTGAAATTCGTATGTTCTCATGCCTGGGCCCGAAGTGTCCCATTCATTTTGCCATAGTTGTAATATACGATCTTTTTTTGCCTTTTTTGAATTGACCTAAGTTTCATGCACCCTTCGTACTTACATTTAACTGCAGTTCTTTACCCAGTAAAAGGCTCACCTTTTCCTAACATGCAAGTCAAGTACGCATATTCCTAGAATTACTACCAAGGTATCATTCGGGGTACCGCTGCAGGCGCATATTAATCTTACTAACATTCCTCGTTGAACTCTTCTTACTACTGAGGCTAGGTTCGCTATCTGCAATCTACCGGCCCAAAAGCTCGCACCATATCCCACGACTAATGCTAATATATATTGGTGGTGAACTCTGATTGTTTTCAAGGGAAGCTGAAAGGGCCTATTTGCATTGGTTATAATCAAGTTTGTACCTTTTCTGTCTGTTTTCTCTTAACGCGTAACTGCAAATGCTACCAGACAGATTATGTTGCAGCTATCATGCAACTTTTGTAGCATAGGCTCCAGTGCTACATCCCAAAATTCTGGACCACCCAGTGTTCCTTGTGGACAATCTTTTCTTAGTCTCTTCGTTATTGTCTTTCCTGCGCATGTTAAAGAAGCGCGTCAGAGGTGGCAATAATCTCTCAGGCAGTGGAACGGTGCTCCAGGACACTCAGTTCGAAGATCATCGCTAGAGAGTACATAGAATGAGTATCTGTCGTTAGCGAAATCGCCTTATTAATTACGTCTTCAGTTGACGTGCCTCCTCTGAGCCCGCACTCGTGACGGCTTATCCCATGTAGCAGCCAGTAACCTTGTAACGATTTGAATAATAGTTTTCAGATGTCTTGTGGAAAACTTGCATTAGACAGATTGGTATGTAGGATTCGGGTATCCTTGTCTTGCCCTTTAGTAATTACTACCATTTCAGCATTCTTGCACAGTACACGGATCCTTCCTTGCAAGAGACATTCATTGTATAGTTCGCACAAGTAACCATCTAATTGGTTACATAAGGCTTGTTTTACTTCAGCAGAGATCTCTTCGTTCCTGGAGGTTTTCTTCTTCTTCTTCTTCAACCTTAAAATTATTTGCCTAGTGTCTTCTTGTGCGAAGGGTTTCACAACTTTATTGTTTCTGTAGTCTTCCCACAACGTTTTTGTAAACTATGGTCATCTGTCTAGCGGTTTTGTCCATCATCAGGACGTAGTGTTTCCATTAGCAGGGCAGCTGACTGTTGCCAACTTCCTGTTACCGTCCATCATATGTTTTGAGCGTGGCCAAAACTGCCAATGATCGTATTTTCTCACAGATTATTTTATACGGTCTACCCCAAGGATCGGTTACTAAGTTGGCCTCCGCGGACTACTTTTATCGTTCCATTTTTGTTTCCTACATTTGTCTTCCGTAAAATGTTACTTAACGTATCTGTATCTATGCAACCTTTGGATTCTTTCTCCTTGGGTCGTGCTGTTCAGGTATAGCTTCCTGGCTCTTCCTACTTCACATCTTAGTTCGTTCAGCACCTCAGTCCGGATGCGATGTACTCCTTTAGAATGACCTGCGCTGGCAGGTATTGGTACCTCCATTGCTCTATGTATAGCGACTGTCAGTTCTTGGGCGATGAAATTTCCGGACGCTGAAACACCCTTCTTAGTTCTTCCCAATTACTCTTCATGATGTTGTATTTGAGCCTTGTGCGTCTTGGATTGCCCTCTCAGTGGTGGTACAGTGTATGGTATTGTAATTTGACGTCATTTCATTGTCAACCTTCCTGCCTTTCACACGGCGCGCAGCTACTGTATAAGGTAAAGTGATGTCGATATTTAATGATGTTTGTGCCTGTTGTTCTTCTGTTAATGTAGACAATGTTTTTCTTTTATTGTGGGCGCCAACTGGTAGCGAATGTACAATTAACTTATTATCCTCTGACTCGGATATAACCGAAATGCTCTTATACTCGCTGCTATCGTATTCCATTTGACGAAATACGATGAAATAATTTTCAAATTCCTTTAGAAGGATATTTTCTTTTATCAGTTATTGGGTAAACCTTATTTTTAACGTCACGTGAAACAATGTGTACGCAGTGCTCTTTCCTTTTTTGTCTTCTGACAAATTTCGTAATGACGGTTTGGTAAAACGCCTTATCTATTTGAAGAAACAAAGTGCAAGCTAGACTGACATTTTTGTATCAATGCATCATGATCGTAGACCTCTACAAAGACTTTCCGTCTTACATTATAAAATTACGATCTTGGAAACATGGAAGTGGTGGTGATTGGTCAGGCTACACCGAAATACGAAGATGAACATTACCTTCACATGTAATCGTTGGAGTATACTATTGTTTAGGAACCAGTTATTATGTAAGACAAAACAAAATAGAAGTAAGAGTTTAGGACACGATTTTAGACAGATAGTGTACTGAACACTAAAATGGGCTTTCGATCGTTCCTGGCTTTTTGCCAATAAAGCAAATTATAATGAACTTACTGAGTAACTGGAATGGCCCACATATGTGTTCATCCCAGTCTTGTAAGAGTTCATCTCCACCTTCACCTCTCTCTGTCCATCTCCTCCTTACCCCTCTCTCTGTCCATCACATTCTCCCCCCCCCCTAGCACCCCTCTATCTCCTCCTTCCCTTGACTGTGCTCCCTATCCACTTCCCCCATCCCCCAGTTGAGCGCTCCACAAACCAAACATCATCATCATCCTTATCCTCCATCGCCCAGTCTCTGCCTATTTCTTCCTCCCCATTCTCTCTGCACAGCTCTTCCTTCCCCTGTTTGTGTCAGTCTACTCCTCCCCCATTCACTCTTTTAAGTTACCAACCCAACCCCACCAGGGGGCTGGCAGTTCTTAACTCTACAGTTGTTCTCTCCAGATCGTAAATGATATTTGTACCAATTGTGGTTGAAATCGGGAGAGTTATTTAGGAACTGCTGTGGAACATACATACATACATACATACATAATCAGACGATGTCAGTAATTAAATTTTCACTTTCAAAACGCCGTAGAAAGAGAACCAATGCTCAGATTGACGCTATATTTGAACAACAAATTATTGACACAGGGGAAACATCATGGAAACGAATATTCCCACTAGATGGCGATGTGAGGGTCTTAACATAACTAGAATCAGCTATCGTTGACAGATGAATCGCAGCTGTGGGAGGGCCGTGTGCTGTGCGTCTATTGGTGTGCAGATTCTGACGCTTAGAGCACCATCTATTGGTCAAATTTTCGTTAATAGTTTTTTATCCCATGACATTTCTCCGCTGCATCAATAATTTGTTACTCAAATTTGATTTTATTCTGAGCACTGACTCTCTCCTCCAGTTTCCTGATTGTCTATATTTGATCGTATAAAGCTGTATAATCTGTATATGAAAAACGGAAGAAACTACATATTTCCACAAGCAGCTTACAATTTAGAACCAGTAGATAATTATTTGAAAGCTTATGACACTTCTCTTTACTTTAAAGCAGTTACTCAACAAAGGAGGTACTGATATAAATCCCCCTAATTTCGTAACATACTATCGTTCTTATACGATCAACATGACACTTGGACGAAATAGTTACAAGTCAAAAGACACCAATGACTTTGGCGGGTTCGTTTAATGATAAGGTTTCAAAGACACACTTCTCTATATACTCATGTATAGTAAGAAAAAACTTAGATGGGAAGCTCAACACAGAATACCTACTGAAAACATTTAAACAGAAAAACTGTATATTTGTCATACCAATTTTATTCATTATAATTTTTCTGAACATCCATTTTCACCTCCCCCCATGAACCATGGACCTTGCCGTTGGTGGGGAGGCTTGCATGCCTCAGCGATACAGATAGCCGTACCGTAGGTGCCACCACAACGGAGGGGTATCTGTTGAGAGGCCAGACAAACGCGTGGTTCTTGAGGAGGGGCAGCAACCTTTTCAGTAGTTGCAGGGGCAAAAGTCTGGATGATTGAATGATCTGGCATTGTAACAATAACCAAAACGGACTTGCTGTGCTGGTATTGCGAACGGTTGAAAGCATGGGGAAACTACAGCCGTAATTTTTCCCGAGGGCATGAAGCTTTACTGTATGGTTAAAGATGATGGCGTCCTCTTGGGTAAAATATTCCAGAGGTAAAATAGTCCCCCATTTCAATCTCCGGGCGGGGATTACTCAAGAGGACGTCGTTATCAGGAGAAAGAAAACTGGCGTTCTACAGATCGGAGCGTGGAATGTCAGATCCCTTAAACGGGCAGGTAGGTTAGAAAATTTATAAAGGGAAATGGATAGGTTAAACCTACGTATAGTGAGAATTAGTGAAGTTCGGTGGCAGGACGAACAAGACTTTTGGTGTGGCGAATACAGGGTTATAAATACAAAGTCGAATAGGGGTAATGCAGGAGTAGGTTTAATAATGAATAAAAAAATACGAAGACGCGTAAGCTACTACAAACAGCATTGTGAACGCATTATTGTGTCCAAGATAGACACGAAGCCGACGCCTACTACAGTAGTACAAGTTTATAAGCCAACTTGCTCTGCAGATGACGAAGAAATTGAAGAAATGTATGATGAAATAAAAGAAATTATTCAGATAGTGAAGGGAGACGAAAATTTAATAGTCATGGGTGACTGGAATTCGGTAGTACGAAAAGGGAGAAAAGGAAGCGTAGTAGGTGAATATGGATTGGGGGTAACAAATGAAAGAGGACGCCGTCTGGTAGAATTTTGCACAGAGCACAACTTCATCATTGCTAACACTTGGTTCAAGAATCATAAAAGAAGGTGGTATACATGGAAGAAGCCTGGAGATACTAACAGATTTCAGATAGATTATATGATGGTAAGACAGAGATTTAGGAGCCAGGTTTTAAACTGCAAAACATTTCCAGGGGCAGATATGAACTCTGACCACAATCTATTGGTTATGAACTGTAGATTAAAACGGAAGAAACTGCAAAAAGGTGGGAATTTAAGGAGATGGGACCTGGATAAACTGACTAAACCAGAGGTTGCACAGAGTTTCAGTGAGAGCGTAAGGGAACAAATGGCAGGAATGGGGGGAAGAAATAGAGTAGAAGAAGAATGGGTAGCTTTGAGGGATGAAGCATTGAAGGCAGCAGAGGGTCAAGTAGGGAAAAAGACGAGGGCTAGTAGAAATTCTTGGGTAACAGAAGAAATATTGATTTTAATTGATGAAAGGAGAAAATATAAAAATGCAGTAAATGAAGAAGGCAAAAAGGAATAAAAAAAAAAGTCTCAAAAATGAGATCGACAAGAAGTGCAAAATGGCTAAGCAGAGATGGCTAGAGGATAAAGGCTTATCTCACTAGGGGTAAGATAGATACTGCCTACAGGAAAATTAGAGAGACCTTTGGAGAAAAGAGAACCACTTGCATGAATATCAAGAGCTGAGATGGAAATCCAGTTCTAAGTAAGAAGGGAAAGCAGAAAGGTGGAAGGAGTATATAGAGGGTCTATACAAGGGAGACGTTCTTGAGGACAATATTATGGAAATGGAAGATCATGCAAATGAAGATGAAATGGGAGATATGATAGGTCTTTCAGTGCTCTGTCAAACTCTTCACGCAGTGAGTCGAAACAAGGAGTAGACAACATTCCATTAGAACTACTGACGGCCTTGGGAGAGCCAGTCCTGACGAAACTCTACCATCTGGTGAGCAAGATGTATGAGACAGGCGAAATACCCTCAGACTTAAAGAAGAATATAATGATTCCAATCCCAAAGAAAGCAGGTGTTCACAGATGTGACAATTACCGAACTATCAGTTTAATAAATCACGGCTGCAAAATGCTAACGCGAATTCTTTACAGACGAATGGAAAAAACTAATAGAAGCCGACCTTGCGGAATATCAGTTTGGACTCCGTAGAAATATTGGAACACGTCGGGCAATACTGACCCTACGGCTTATTTTAGAAGCTAGATTAAGGAAAGGCAAACCTACGTTTCTAGCATTTGTAGACTTAGAGAAAGCTTTTGACAATGTTTACTGGAATACGCTCTTTCAAATTCTGAAGGTGGCAGGGGTAAAATACATGGAGCAAAAGGCAATTTACAATTTGTATAGAATCCAAATGGCAGTTATAAGAGTTGAGAGGCATGAAAGGGAAGCAGTGGTTGGGAAGGGAGTGAGACAGGGTTGTAGCCTCTCCCCGATGTTATTCAATCCGTGTATTGAGCAAGCAGTGAGGGAAACAAAAGAAAAATTCGGAGTAGGTATTAAAATCCATGGAGAAGAAATAAAAACTTTGAGGTTCGCCGATGTCACTGCAATTCTGTCAGAGACAGCAAAGGACTTGGAAGAGGAGTTGAACGGAATGGATAGTGTCTTGAAGGGAGGATATAAGATGAACATCAATAAAAGCAAAACGAGGATAATGGAATGTAGTCGAATTAAGTCGGGCGATGTTGAGGGTATTAGATTAGGAAATGAGACACTTAAAGTAGTAAAGAAGTTTTGCTATTTGGTGGGGCAAATTAACTGATGATGGTCGAAGTAGAGAGGATATAAAATGTAGACTAGAAATGGCAAGGAAAGCGTTTATGAAGACGACAAATTTGTTAACATCGGGTACAGATTTAAGTGTCAGGAAGTCGTTTCTGAAAGTATTTGTATGGAGTGTATCGTCCATGTTTCACTTCCATACATGGCTAAATAGTTTAGACAAGAAGAGAATAGAAGCTTTCGAAATGTGGTGCTACAGAAGAATGTTGAAGTTTAGATGGATAGATCACATAACTAATGAGGAGGTGTTGAATAGGATTGGGGAGAAGAGAAGTTTGTGCCAGAACTTGACTAGAAGAAGGGCTCGGTTGGTAGCACATGTTCTGAGGCATCAAGGGGTCACCAATTTAGTATTGGAGGGCAGCGTGGAGGGTAAAAATCGTAGAGATAGACCAAGAGATTAATACACCAAGCAGATTCAGAAGGATGTAAGTTGCAGTAGGTACTGCGAGATGAAGAAGCTTGCACAGGATAGGGTAGCATGGAGAGCTGCATCAAACCAGTCTCAGGACTGAAGACCACAACAACATCCATTTTCATGTAGATTATACCAGAATTTTGAATTTTTAAAACTGGTTAATATTTGGCTGAAAAATCAAAGAAAGTAGATCAATTCAGCAGGCAGGCTGGCGTGAAATATAGCTTAGCACCTGCCTCCTGAGTGACCTGTGTCTCACTCAAATTCTGATCGCCATCCGGAGCGGCGGGGAAGCCGCACCGTGCTGTCCAGCCACAGCTTCCTGGACAGCCTTAGCAGCTGGAGCTGGACCAGGAAACCGCTAGCAGATGTCTCATTTTTGTTCTTCAATCAGCATTGTTCTCAAATACTAACTGTACATACAACTTAAAACCTACAGCTATTCAGCTGTCTTCACAGGTAAGGAAATAACGTTTACATTTGCCCGGCCAATACTATTGTTATTTGCTTGAGCACATCAAAAAGGAAATGAGGACATCTGTTATTAGCAACTGCACCATCTGCAGAAATTGTTGCCAAGAGGATGCCAGAAGAAGAAGAAGAAGAACAAGAAGAAGAAGACGATGGGTGAATCGCAGTCCAAAAGCGATACTGACTAAAAAAAATTAGTGGGCTGAAATGAAATAGAGAGAGTACCACCAGAAAAAAAACCTGATACGTTTCCAATCAAAAGGTGTTGCTGAAAATTTGTTGACTGATTATAAAATAATATTTAATGCTATTGAACATCAAATTATTTTTTTAAAATTCTAGTTCGGTCAGGATGGCCAACATTTAAAAATAATTTTTTTTTTAATTTCTATATAGATTTTAATTAGTGTGCTCAAAATTGGCATTGATTTTTATATTTAGGAGTAAGTGGGTATGAAACATATTAGGTGTGGGCGCTGAATGTAGTCACGTGCTAGACCTGTTATTTTTTTAATTCTTTAATTCTCTATCTATATACTGCACTCCAATGTCAGATGTTACCTCTCAGGTTTCCCAGCATTAGATATGGAATCCCAATAGAAACAGCTTGATCAGTGGCAGCTTTGACAGGATGTAATGTAAGGAACTTCGAACATAAGTCTACCATGACTATAATTTAACATATACCATCTATTCCCCTCGGTAACCGGCAAAACGTGTCAGTTGAAGAAATGTCAGCGAACTTCCTATGTATAAATGGAAAATGAGTACCAGCCTAGTGTGTAATGCATACTTGGTTTGTCGGCGTAGCTTACATGTACTTAATTTCTTTCTGATAATTCGATTAATGCTTTTACAATAGTGACATCTCCTTAAGTGAGCTATATATTTCTTAATATCAAAATGACCGTAAGTCTAGTAGATATACCAAATGAATTCACATCTATAATCCAAAGGAATACACACTCTCCTTCGTTCTAAACCATATCTGCATGTATTAAACAAGATACCTTTGTGTACAACCCACTGGTCTTTCTATCTGTTTACATTATCACCGTTACGCAATTTATTTCGTTACCATTCAACCACCTGTCGTTCAGTTGTATACTCAGCAAATTCCTCAGCAGTTGAACTAGTTCTCGTTATCTTTCTAAATTCGTCTGCAGCTAAGCTCCACAGAAGCCATTCATGATAGGAATAGAACAGCAGAGAGCAACGTTTTTGGGTTAGGCCCGACACCCACGTCGTGGGAGGAGAGACAATGACAATACCTCTGTCTTATTTTTGTCGTCAGGAGGGAGTTTCCAGGAAGGACTGAGAGAGCAATGACGAACTGAAATTTTCACTCATTGTGAAAGTCTCTGATGCGGATGAGGAAAGATAAAAGGGACATTGACTCGCGAGAATATGAGGCGCAGATAGATAAATGAGGTTCCTGAAGATGCTAGAATAGACACATGCCATTAAAATCTACCGTAGTCATTGGTGCTGAACCGAGTAGCTGGAAATAATACAAAGTTTAAATTCAGTCGATCAAGAAAGCTAGGACCGTTCATTAAACTCCAAAGAGCGGATAAACAGTTGTTAGCATTCCACATAGACTATAAATCCACGGCACTTAGTTCCAATACGATTAGCGTGGATGCATCATTGGCCAAGACTAATCTGGCTGCAAATCGCGCTCTGGAGTAGCATGTGGCGACTAAGCGCGTAAGACCCATCGTGGTTTAATAACAACATTCAGAAAATGCTCAGGATTAGAAAAAGAAGGCGGAAATATCGACAGGCAAAATTAGCAGTTCGTGCATGTAGAAAAAGGTCGAGCCACGAAGCATACAACAATTTCCATCGTCATATAGTAACCACTGAACGAGTTGACGGTTTCTTTCCAGACTGAAATTTTAATTTTTGTTTAAAAAATCATTCATTAAGGAGAATCGTATGAGCGTCGCGCAGACTCCAGTGAGGGGGATAGTGAAACATACGTCCTGAAAAATTTGAAAACTGGCCGCCTGTACCGGGTAGAAACACAATTTATTTTTATAGCAAGGACTGTTCGGCATTTGACATTTCCTTAGGTTGAATTTATTGCGAAACCCTCCCTTATCTGGGATCAAAGCTCGGATGGCTCATGTGTATAATGTGACTAAATGAATGGAGCCGCAAAATTACTGGTCAATACACTTAATATCAGTTTCCTGCAGAATTCTTCAGGATATTCGCAGCCGGCCGGAGTGGCCGTGTGGTTCTAGGCGCTACAGTCTGGAACCGAGCGACCGCTACGGTCGCAGGTTCGAATCCTGCCTCGGGCATGGATGTGTGTGATGTCCTTAGGTTGGTTAGGTTTAATTAGTTCTAAGTTCTAGGCGACTGATGACCTCAGAAGTTAAGTCGCATAGTGCTCAGAGCCATTTGAACCATTTTTTTGATATTCGCAGTTCGAATATAATAAATTTATTTGAGGCAGAAAAGCTACTTTCCGTAAACCAGCACCGATTTATGAAGCAACGCTCGTGCAGAACACGGCTTACTGGTATCTCACATGATTTCCAGCAAACCATGGGTGAAGAGAAACACATAGAATCCATATTCCTAGATTTTCGGTAACCGTTTGGTACAGTGTCCACTGCAGAATGATATAGTCCGAGCATACGGATTATATTCTCACATTCGTGATTGGCTCAAGGACATCTTTAGTAATAGAACACAATGAGTTGTCGTCAACGGCAGGTATTCGTCAGAGGGAGGGTGTCGTCAGGAGTGCGACCTACAAGTGTGACAGGAGCGCCCTCATTCTCCGTATATGTAAATGATCTGGTGGACAGGGTGGGCAGAGATCTGCGGCTGTTTGCTTGTGATGCTGTGGTGTACATGAAGGTGTCATCGTTAGGCGACTATAGGAGGATACAAAATGAATTGGACAGAACTTCACGTTGGTGTGCCAAATGGTAGCATGTTCTAAAAGTTGAAAAATGTAAGTTAATGCGGATGAGAAGGAAAAACAATCCTGTAAGGTTCGAATACAGCATGAGTGGTGTGCACGTCGTTAAAATGTGTAGGGGTGACGTCACAAATCTATTTGAAATGAAACGAGCACGTAAGGGCCGTGGTAGCGAAGGAGAACGGATGACTTCGGCTTACTGGGAGAATTTTAGGAAAACGTCACTCATTTTTCAAGGAATACTTCAGTATTGCTCAACTGTGTGCGATTCCCAACAGGTTCGATTAAAGAAAGAAAGAAAGCAGTTCTGACGTGTGCCTCTTAGACTTGTTTTCGATACGTGTGATCATCTTGCAGGTATTACAGAGTTGCTTTGGGAACTCAAATGGGAATACTTTCAGGGAAGACGACTTCCTTTGTCACGAAGCACCACCGAGAAGTTTTAAAGAACCGGAATTTGAAGCTCACTGCAGAACGATTCTACTACCACCACATACATTATGGTTACGGTCACAATGGCAAGATAAGAGAAACTAGTGGCCCCACGGATGCATATAGACAGTCGTTTATACCTCGTTCCATTTACGAGTGGAAAAAGGAAGGAAATTACGACATGTAGTACAAGGTACCCTCCACCGTGCGCCATACAGTGACTTGTGGCTGTAGCTCGAGATGTAGACGTACTGTTAGTTCTATCTTTACACTTCACTACTGAACATGCAATGAACACCTTGCAGAGCGTTAACTGAAATGACGCGAGACGTTGACATTGAGCTGCCAGATACTGAAAATGTACAGTTCGTGAGACGAAAAATTACAAATATATACATTTCAATACAATTAGTACACACACACACACACACACACACACACGTCAGCTTCACCCAGAGGGAAGTGTTTTATAAACAACAATTTGTATACAACAGCACACGTTTAATTGAGAAAAATATTCCTCCCTGTCTCCTCAAACTATACGTTATCACTACAACATTGCGTTATTTACATATTTTCAAAAAAACACTGCTGCTCATGAAACTTTGTCAGTGAAAGCAATTTCAAACACATCTGAAATGCATTATCCTCACATTAAACATACGGAATTCTGTTCAGAGATTTCACATAAAAAGTGTAGACTCATTGCTTTTCAGCAAATGCTCGAAATTCAGAAATGGAAAGCGCAAATGTGACAGACAATTTCCAGGTTTCGGTACATTGTTCTAGGGCACAACACAGTTTTGTCCTCAGCATTACATTGCTCCACTTACATTACCAAAACTGGTTCGGCATAAAAAAGGAAAAACTCACGTGGCAATGTATTTATCTTGCTTGTTAACTTTTGAGATTTCACCAGCACCTTTGTTACAGTGTGAATTATGTTACAGGAATATGCGATGGGCTATACTGAGAAGGTGGCAAAGAAATGCAAGATGTGCGATGAGTTGAAGAGACCACCATGTTACAGTGCTTTAATTTTCAAACACCAGGCACTGGCACAATCTCCTGAAACATAGCTGCTAGGATAGTGATGTTTCATCGCAGGTACAGGCAGCATTGAGGCAGAGTCATTAGCTTTACCTTTCAGGCAAGATTTTCGTGAAGCTGTGACTTACTGAATCTATTCTCTATGTTAACGAAGCAGCAGGTATTATAAAGACGGTATAAAAGTCCCCTTACACTAATTGCTGATATACTTTCTCATAAAGAAAACGTCATTTTCAACTACCTAGTATTGTCAAATTGCAATAGTGAAGTGAACTATCCGCTTTGAATTCACTCCCTTCCAAGAAGGATTCTTGTACCATTTGTTACCACTTCTGGCAAGTGAACGTGTAATAAAACTTTCGGAAGGAAATCCCGGCAAATGAAAGAAAATTAACCTATTCTCATTACGACCCTCCTTGCTCTCATTATGCAGCGCTGGAGAGTATCAGTAGTAATACATTTTTTCCTAGGATTTTAGTAACAGTGAAATCAAATCAGTTATAGCACTCATCTGATAAATCACGGATGTTTCAACTCATCAGAAACTGTAAAGCTCTGTGTAGCATGGGTACCTTGCTCGCCTAACCGAACAGATAAAAACGAAATTGACAAATCCCCATGTAACCATCAATGTTCCAGTGCAATAACTGTATAGTAACATTCACATTTTGTGAGTACTCAGCACTCAGAAACAATAGTTAGATGACACAAAACATCATCGACTTCTAACTCTTCAAAGAGCTCTAGACTAAGACCAGTTGTACAACTGTTCAACGAAACAGAAAGATCCTTACTCAAATGAAGTTGTGTTAAGAGAGAAGCCTCATAATAAACGTGTTTCACACTACAGTCAGTTTGCACCTGGGCATCCCTAGTACATGGAGAATGTTCACCATTTTGTCCACAAACAAAAGGAGTAGCCAAAATATTTATGTTCATCAAACGTTTATAATCTGGCAAAACAAAAACTGGCAGATCACACCCTGCAATATAAAAACGAAACATATCCAAAATGTAACGAACATTCTGATGTGGGAGGATACAGAAGCCCCACATACTAAAATCTGTTTTCTCTGTGTTACCATGCACCCTACAGTTTTCAATCACGCTTAAAAATCTAACACATCAATATGCCTGTACCAACTATTTTCTGCTTTCAAGATATCATGAAGATCCGTTCTTACACACTGTCTTAAATCAGAACGAAAAATAATACTGAAACATCTAATGGAAGTAGCCGAACTTATGGTAAGTCTAAGCGGCAGTTTGTGAAGGTAATGACAAGAGGCATTACACAAAGATGACGTATATCTTTGACACGGCGGATGCAACCGTTTCTGCCAATACCATTATCTCAAATCCTTGGACGATAAAACACTGACTCTTTTCTTTGGGGTAATTAACAACAGATTATTGTAGGACCTAACCGTTGGTTCAATGACACGTGGCTGTAATACCTTTTCTATTTCTGCCTGTATCCTGTCTATATAAGCCTATGGTGTAGGTCAGGACCTGACAATGAACTTGCTATGCTCCAGCCATATAAGCTGATAAGAAGAATTTGTAATCACATCTGGGTACTTTAAAAATATTAATGAATGACGCTGCAGTACATTAAATAAATATCTTTTGCCCCTTTCTGTGCCTGCTTGACATAATGACCTCGGTTCTGTATTTCTTGCAATGTACGAACATGTCTCCAGAATGAGATTTTCACTCTGCAGCGGAGTGTGCGCTGATATGAAACTTCCTGGCAGATTAGAACTGTGTGCCCGACCGAGACTCGAACTCGGGACCTTTGCCTTTCCCGGGCAAGTGCTCTACTATCTGAGCTACCGAAGCACGACTCACGCCCGATACTGACAGCTTTACTTCTGCCAATATCTCGTCTCCTACCTTCCAAACTTCTTTTACGAACATGTCTTTGTTAATACAACAAAAGTATTGCACTAGCACAACTCTCACTTCAAGTGGCTTCCGATAAAGTGACAGCTCACATCTGGTGAGAAATTTGGCAGTATTAATACCAACGAATTTTCATAACGCGCTTCACCAAGGGCAGTGGGTTTGGCGTACTTACTGTCAACCATAAAATAGTATCGAAATAATTATTAAAATTCGTTATTTATTTTTGAGCTGTATCAGCAACATAGTTTTTAAAGACATACTGATGTTAAGTAGGCTCCAGAACCTGCAAATATCTCTTAGCACACTTAACAATAACAACACACCTTCAGTAACGTGTACTACAAACGGGATGGGGTACATTATTTTTCTTCTTCTGTAGTGGTCAATCCAAGGATTGGTTTGCAACAGCTACAATGGCAGCTTGTCTCCATTCTGTGCGTCTTTCACCTTTTCTCTTCATTTCTTTGTTGGTGTTACATCCCACATCTTTCACGATTTGATCCATGTACCTCAGTCGTGGTCTTCCTCTTGGTCTTTTTCCCTCGACATATCCCTCTATGATTGTGTTCAAGAGTCCTTTATGTCTTAATAGATGGCCTGTAAATTGCACTCTTCTTTTAACAATAAAATTCCAGAAGCTTCTCTTCTCACCTGCTCTTTCCAGAACCACTTTGTTTGTGACCTTGTCGATACATTTTATTTTGAGCATGCGTCTATAGCACCACATTTCAAAAGAATTTAGCTTCTGGTTTTCCTCTGTCCCGAGAGTCCATATTTCACACCCATAGCATGCCAAACTCCACACATATGATTTCAAAAGTCTTTTCCTGATTTCATGGGTGATGCTCTTAGATGTTAATATGTTTTTCTTCTTGTTAAAAGCAGCCTTTGCTTGAGCTATTCTACTTCTCACTTCTGCCTTGCTCCTTCCATCCCTGGTAATATTACTGCCCAGATAAGTAAATTTATCAACTTGTTCAAGCAGTTCATTCCCTACATGAACTTGGACTTTCACTTTACCTTTTTTGTCGCATGCCATTACTTTTGTTTTTGCTTTATTAGTTCTCATATTATATTCTTCACCCATAACTTTATCCATTCTATTCATTAGGACTACAAGATCTTCACTTTCAGCCAGGACAGCTATATCATCGGCATATCTTATCATATCTATTCGTTGGCCATGAATTACTACACATGTCTGTGAATTTTCCCTTACTTTTTTCAGCGCCTCTTCAATGTATACGTTAAAGATAACAGGGGATAGTGCGCAACCTTGTCGGACACCTTTCCGTATCTGCACCTCTTCTTGTTTTGTTCGTCCATGGATAACTGCTGTCTCGTTTTTGTACAGGTTCCATATCAGTTTTCTATCTTTATGGTGTATTCCTACTTTTTTGAGTACCTCAAATATCTTATTCCATTTAACATTATCAAAGGATTTCTCTACATCTACGAATGTAGATGTCCAGGTTCTTATCTAGTCGTTTCTCTATTATTAGTTTTAGAGCAAATATTGCTTCTCTGGTTCCTCTACCTTTCCGGAATCCAAACTGGTCTTTTTACTTTATTTAAGATACGCAAATTTGAAATTTACTCACAACTTACTATTTAAAGAGGTACAGATGCGTAAGTGATGTCCTCAACTTGAAAATACATCAGAGAAATGGCTTACACAATTACAGCTTAAATTTTTGGGTTAAATTTAAGTGAAAAATTTAAAAAAAATGTAATCTGGTAGGACAATTAATTAAAAACAACAATTTAATTCAAAATTTTAAAATGTAAAGTAAAAGACTCTTGTTGTTGTTGTGGTCTTCAGTCCTGAGACTGGTTTGATGCAGCTCTCCATGCAACTCTCTCATGTGCAAGCTTATTCAGGAGGATGTAGGTTGCAGTAGGTACAGGGAGATGACTCTGCTTAGTGTTTTCACCTCTTGGTCTCCCTCTACAACTCTTACCCTCCACGCTGCCCTCCAATACTATGTTGGTGATCCCTTGAAGCCTCACAACATGTCCTACCAACCGATCCCTTCTTATTGTCAAGTTGTGGCACAAATTTCTCTTCTCCCTAATCCTATTCAATACCTCCTCATTACTTATGTGATCTATCCATCTAATCTTCAGCATTCTTCTGTAGCACCACATTTCAAAAGCTTCTATTCTCTTCTTGTCTAAACTATTTATCGTCCATGTTTCACTTCCATACATGGCTACACTCCATACAAATAGTTTCAGAAATGCCTTCCTGACACTTAAATCTATACTCGATGTTAACAAATTTCTCTTCTTCAGAAACGCTTTCCCTGCCATTGCCAGTCTACATTTTATATCCACTCTACTTCGACCATCATCAGTTATTTTGCTCCCCAAATAGCAAAACTCCTTTACTACTTCAAGTGTCTCATTTCCTAATCTAATTCCCCCAGCATCACCCTATTTAATTCGACTACATTCAATTATCCTCGTTTTGCTTTTGTTGATGTTCATCTTAAATCCTCCTTTCAGGACACTGTCCATTCCGTTCAACTGCTCTTCCAAGTCCTTTGCTGTCTGTGACAGAATTACAATGTCATCGGCGAACCTCAAATTTTTATTTCTTCTCCGTGGATTTAATACCTACTCCGAAATTTTCTTTTGTTCCTTTTGCGGCTTGCTCAATATACAGATTGAATAACATCGGGGAGAGGCTACATCCCGGTCTCACTCCCTTCCCAACCACTGCTTCCCTTTCATGTCCCTCGACTCTTATAACTGCTATCTGGGTTTTGTACAAATTGTAAATCGCCTTTCGCTCCCTGTGTTTTACTCCTTCCTGTCAACATTGTCAAAAGCATTCTCTAAGTCTACACAAGTCTAGTAAATGACTTGATAGCAATATTTCGAAAAGGCGGGCATAAAGTGCCTCTCGTTCTCCCCCTCCCGCGCGTTTGGTCCATTATTATTTAATATACCTTCGTTGAAACATAAGTTCATCACTACTTGTTGCATCGACAAGAAAATCACTTTAACTACGATCTTTCCATCAATGCTTCGACTGAAAGGCGCGAAGGTACCTCGAATTGCAAAATTGGCTTGCGGAACAACTTGATCTGACGGTATTTGATTCTGTTTGTGTAAAGATTTGAGAACGAATCCGCTATGTGTCTTTCCGGTGAACTAGTTTGGGCTTATACCGATGCTGTGTAGCAACCAGGGTGAATGAAGTGAGTCCTGACAAGACAGGAGGTGTGAGATGCGTTTGCATATCGATTCTGTGTTTGGCTTATCAACATAAACATTATTTCGCCGTTTATATTCCTTATGAAAACCAGACATTGCATGTTGTACCACCGTACGGCGAGACCTTCAGAAGTGGTGGTCGAGATTGCTGTACTCGCCGGTACCTCTAATACCCAGTAGCGAATCCTCTTGCATTGATGCATGCCTGTAGTCGTCGTGTCATACTACCCACAAGTTCATCAAAGCACTGTTGGTCCAGATTGGACCACTCCTGAACGGCGATTCGGCGCAGATCCCTCCGAGTGGTTGGCGGGTCACGTCCTCCATAAACAATTCTTTTGAATCTTTCCCAGGCATCTTCGATAGGGTTCATGTCTGGAGAACATGCTGGCCACTCTAGTCGAGCGTTGTATTTATCCTGGAGGAAGTCATTCACAAGATGTGCAGATGGGTGCGCGAATTGTCGCCCTGAAGACGAATAACCCGCCAATATGCTGCTGATATAGTTGCAGTACCGGCCGGAGGATAGCATTCACGTATAGTACAATCATTACGGCGCCTTCAATGACCGTCACTGGCGTACGTCGTCCCCACATAATCCCACCCAAGACAGCAGGGAACCTCCAGTTGGCGGCACTCGCTGGACAATGTGTCTAATGCGTACAGCCTGACGAGGTTACCCCCAAACACGCCTCCGACGATTGTCTGCTTGAAGCCATCTGCTACACTCATCGAAGAAGAGAGCATGATGCCAATTCTGAGTTGTCCATTCGGCATGTTGGTGGGCTCATCTGCACCGTACTGCATGGTGTCGTGGTTGCAAAGATGGACCTCGCGATGGACGTCGGGAGAGAATTCCCGCATCCTGCAGCCTATTGTGCACAGTTTGAGCTGGATACGACGTCCTGCGGCTGCACGTAAAGCATTATTCAACATGGTGGCGTGGCTGCCAGGGTTCCTCCAAGCCAAAACCCAAAGGTAGCGGTCATACTTTGCAGTAGTAGCCCTTGGACTGCCTGAGAGATGCATGTCATCGACAGTTCCTCGCTCTCTGTATCTCTTCCATGTGCAAACAACATCACTTTGGTTCACTCCGAAACGCCTGGACACCATCCCAGGAAGGGCTATCAACAAGGGAAAAGTAACAATGCGGACGTGATCGAACCGCGGTATTAACCGTCTAGGCATGGTTGACTACGAGCCGTGTACCTCCCTCCTGGTGAAATGACTGGAACTGATCGGCTAGCGGACGCCCTCCGTCTAATAGGCGCTGCTCATGCATGGTTGTTTACATCTTTGGGCGGGTTTAGTAACATCTCTGAACAGTCAGAGGGACTGTGTCTGTGATACAGTATCCACAATCAACGTCTATCTTCAAGAGTTCTGGAAACCGGGATGATGCAAAACTTTTTTGATGTGTGTATTGCGCAGCTGCATTGAATTTAAGTGTCTCGTTTTCTCAGTATAAATCTCAACATAAGACGGTTTTTTACAATTACTTGATATTGGCAACAATCACAGTTTTGCGACAAAGTTTCTACAGGTTTTTCTAGAAGGGGTTGTCAGTCTGATTTTATTTCCATCAGTATGAATTATTACCGTGCAGTTTCTGCATTCAATTAGACACCGAACAATAAATTGTTAGAAGCACATGGTAATTGTCTGTAAGATATATGGTAAATGTTAAATTGTTTGACGAATGCTAAGCCAAGCAGTGAAAATTTTTGTTTGTTGCTGTTGTTGCCGTTGTTGTGATATCCCATCCAAAGAGTGCTTTGATGCAGCTCTCCATGCTACTCTGTCCTGTGAAAGTCTCTTCATCTCCGAGTCGCTACTGCAACCTACATCCTTCTCAATCTGCTTGTGTATTCATCTCCTGGTCTCCTCTACGCTTTTTACCCCTCATGAATCCCTCCAGTATTAAATTGGTGATCAGTTGATGCCTCAGAATATGTCTTACACAACCATCCCTTCTTCTGGTCAGTTGGGCCACAAATTTCTCTTTTCACCAATTGTATTCAGTACCCTCCTCATTACTTACGTGATCCACCCACAAATCTTCAGCATTCTTCTGTAGCACCACATTTCAAAGGGTTTTATTCTCTTCGTGTGTAAACTGTTTATCGTCCATGTTTCATTTCCATACATGGCAACACTCAACACAAATACTTTCAGAAAAGACTTCCTGACACTTAAATCCTTACTCCATGGTAACAAATTTCTCTTCTTCAGAAACATTTTATGTCCTCTCTATTTCGACCATTATCAAATGGTGCAAATGGCTCTGAGCACTATGCGACTTAACTTCTCAGGTCATCAGTCGCCTAGAACTTAGAACTAATTAAACCTAACTAACCTAAGGACATCACACACATCCATGCCCGAGGCAGAATTCGATCATGCGAGCGTAGCGGTCGCTCGGTTCCAGACTGTAGCGCCTAGAACCGCACGGCCACTCCAGCTGGCTCGACCATTATCAGGTATTTTGCTTCCCAAATAGCAAAACTCCTCTACTACTTCAACTGTCTCATTTTCTAATTTGATTCCCTCAGCGTCACCTTATTTAATTCGACTGCATTCAGTTACCCTCTATTTGCCTTTGTTGGTGTTCATCTTGTATCCTTCTTCCAAGACACTGTCCATTCCAATTTTCTTTATCGAAAAGGATATTTCTTTTCCGGTGGCACAGGCTAGAAACTCACAAATTTTGTGATGCACCACACAAAATGGTGTTGGTAGACAAATATCGCTTAGAAACGTTTACTTCGTTTGAGTGTTAAAATGCTTTTGTAGCTCAAAACGCAAGAAAATTCGACGAAGGTGACAAGAAGTGTCGGTTAATTGTAATGGGACCGTATGACACGTAATCTGATGTTATCTGTCCTCTCGCCATTTAATCTCTAACACAGTGGAAGAGCAGAACGACGACGGAGGTTCCCCCTGTGGATTGGCCTCCTCATCTGCAGGTCACTTTCAGTAAAACAATTCTCTGTCTTCAATTACGTTGTATTGTAATGTTACAATTAGAAAAGTAGAAGAAATTAAATCATACGACTGAGGTTTGGTGATTGCGAGCTACAATTTTTCGTCATTCTGGAACCTAAAGTAATGTGATTAAAGGATAATCTCCTAGTAGATGTCTGGTGTTGCAAATCGCGTTTCAAAAGTCGATTGCGATTACCGCATAACTCTTCGTATAGTTTCGTGGTCCTGCTGCGTTTCTTCATACGCCTTGGACACTGATAAATACTTTGCAGCTCTGCTGGTACAGAAATAAAAATATATAATGTTACTTCAGAAAATCTTTCCGTGATATTATTCAGTAATTTAACAGGAGATAGGGACATAACTAGATATATGACTAATAACCATTCATTCGAAGTCCTTTATACGTAATTTACAGATTAATCTTGAAAGTTTCACTTCGCACGTCGGTGCTAGACGCTTTATCTTGTTCTTATTAATGATGGTGCATGATGAAATACTTTTTATAACAATTACTGAACTGAATGTTGACAAATATTTTGATGTGAGTTTTACAATATGTTGACTAACATTGAGAAAATACCGTCACTTTTGATACAGCATAGTACCCCACAGTCATTGCATTATGTGTCTCTGTTCCAGGTCGTAAGTACTGCTGCCGAATGTAGGTACATTATACCGACATGCCCTACTCAGAAACTATCGTCATGACTAACAAATGGCTAAAAGAATTCCTTTTTATATCGATGCAAGCAGACGATTTTTCCCTTTTTCGCATTCACAATATTGCATACGAGTTCGTCTTAATATCACTGTATTAGAGTGACTACTGTATTGAATATCGGTCAAAAATTTTTTCTGGGGGTTTTACAAACATTTACTTCTATTTATAAAATTCCGTGTCGTCTTATTTAGCGTAACACCAATTACTCACTGCATTCATTATCTCTGTTACAGGTGACGAGTAGTGATGAAGAGCGTAGGACCAATCCACCTCTACGGCCTGTACGGGAGCAAGACGTGGAGGTCTTGTTCCAATACCGTGAGTACCTTTTGGTGTGCCGAGGATAGGAGTAGTAATGATTCTAGTAGTGTAATGGTTTTGATGAAGTGGCTTTGTTACACAGCATACGTTTAATATCAGCGACTTGTTTCCGTATCCCATCTGCGTCTCCTCAAATAAACACGAAATGAATGTAGCGTTGGAACTTCTTTGTTACTTTGTTGTAGTCTGCTTTATACGTAACGTGATTTGGGGAATTTGTGATATTTGCTATGGGAAGGATATTCAGTTCTGCTAGTCTTACAGCAAAAAGCTCTGTACCGACCACTTGTATCTAAGTATCAACTTTTTACAGGTCGTATTCTCTTCATTAGACTGACAGACGGAATTCATGGACTTTGTCCTAGCTACTCTGCTGTCATTGAGTGCACTCCTTCCTGATGTAACTATCAGCTAGATCCATGTGGTAGTAACAATGTTAGAGAAAACAACGAGGAGATCTTAATACACTACAGTGGTTCTAAAACAGAAGGTTGTGTCATAGAGGACAGTGTACTGCCCATTAGCAGTACAGTATTTAGTGGAAAGGAGATGGTCATCACTGGTGTCTCATACTTCTTAAACACTAGATCACTTCATGATTATTTGATCATGTCAAATAAATTTCTGTTCACAGACGGTACTAACTTCATTATTATTTGTCCGCCAACTGCGTCAACAACGTTGGATAGCAGTAAGTACTAGAAGATGTATTCACCTTTTCTGACATGCAAGAGCAGTAATATCAAGTATTATAGCTGTCGAAACATCCTGACAGATTAAAAGTGTGTACCAAAAAACAGTTTTAATCTGTCAAGAAGTTTCATATCAGCGCACGCTCCGCTCCAGAGTGAAAATCTTATTCTGGAAACATCCCCCAGGCTGTGGCTAAGCCATGTCTCCGCAATATCCTTTCTTTCAGGAGTGCTAGTTCTGCAAGGTTCGCAGGAGAACTTCTGTAAAGTATGGAAGGTAGGAGACGAGGTACTGGCAGAAGTAAAGCTGTGAGGACGGGGCGTGAGTCGTGTTTTGGTAGCTCAGATGCTTCGGTCAGAGGGTTAGCTGCCCTCTGTAGTAAAAAAAACTGAGTTAAGCCATCAACAAGAGGCTTAAACGGGTCTCTTACGACGTCCGCCCCGAGCAGATGCAACGGAAAAAAAAGATGGATGGTAGGGCAGTTGCCCGCGAAAGGCGAAGGTCCCGAGTTCGAGTCTCGGTCTGCCACACACAATTTTAATCTGTCAGGAAGTTTCATATCAGCACACACTCCGCTGCAGAGTGAAAATCTCATTCTGGATTATTGCTGACTATGTACAGTCTTAGACATAAAAACTGACCGCCAGCCGGCCGCCACAGAGACTAAGACAGTACATACTGCAATGATGACACATTATCAGTCTGTAGCAGTGGATGACAGTGACCTTTGGCGGATACATGTTGTTGATATTAGTGGTGAACTTTTATTTTTCAGGACACTTCTACCGCCACGACGTAGTTTGGGCCATCCCCGAGACCCGCGCTCACGTACGTAGTACCAAACGTGGCGGCAGGTAAGGTGCAACAGAGGCAAGGCGGAGGCGAAACAGCCCAGCAGCAGCAGCCGCAGCAGCACCGCGATGTGGTTGAGGCAGAGTGAGGAGGAGGAGGTGAGGGAGGCCAAGTCCTGCCGCGGCGGCTGCTGGCCTGCCTCTACATTAGGCTGCCACGAGGCCGTAGGTCCAGGAGGACCAGCAGGTGAGTCTCGCCTGTTGTGCCATGTCTACAGAATTCTTCAGCGTGGCACTTGCCGTGTAGCGCAGCTCAGTTCGTGAATATGCCGTCATTACTGTCCCACACAGTGACCTCTAGGGTTGGAGGGAGTGCGGGAGGGGTGTTTGGGATTATCCAAATTTATGTTCTGAAGCTGTGTGCAGGGACTTGAGTGGTAATTATCATTCTTCAGAATTTTGATTGTAGGGAAATA